>NC_141155.1:59361538-59700823 GCF_053477565.2 Lygodium microphyllum
ACAGTGAGCAGAGATGTTGTTTTTGATGAGATAAGTAGCTAGTATAAACCAGTAAATGTGATTGATAATGTAGATGCACAAAATGGTAATGCTGCACATAATTCACATCAGCAGTCACAAGATATTAGTGGACCTGGAGTGTCCTCTAGCAGTGGTTCACATTCTTCACCATGGACAGGCAGATTAAGATTAGGAGAATCTTCTCAAAGCAATGCAGATAGTGGTATGCAAGTTTCATGAAAAGGAAAATAGAAGGTAGATCAGCCCATGTTTGATGTGAATGCAGGTCACTCTTATGGGGATGGTGAATCTAGTGGCTCAGAACAGAGCATTGATGATGAGTTGGGTATTCCTTCTATTGTTACACCTGGAGTAAGGAAGACCAGGGATGTTTTGAGAGCACCTGGGAGTGAACTTACTTTGCACAGGTCTACTAGAGCTAGGTATCCTGTGGATAGGCTGAAATATGATGGATTTACAGCCATTCACTATGCCTATATGGTCAAAGTGATACAAGAACTAAAACCCACTTCTTTTGAGCAAGCCATGGGAAAAGAAAAATGGGAGAAAGCCATGGATGAAGAAATGGATGCCTTGGAAGCAAATGCTACATGGGAATTGGTACCTTTGCCTAAAGATAAGAATGCAATTGGTTGTAAGTGGGTTTATAAGGTGAAGCATAATGCAGATGGTTCTGTGAACAGATACAAGGCAAGATTAGTAGTCAAGGGGTATGCACAAACATATGGCATGGATGTAAAGAATGCCTTCTTGCATGGTGATTTGCAAGAAGAGGTCTATATGGAGCAGCCACCAGGTTATGTGCATGCTATTCATCCTGAGTTTGTTTGCAGGTTGAAGAAAGCCTTGTATGGCTTGAAGCAAGCATCTAAAGCATGGTCTGACAAGATAGGACAGTATCTTGTCACTATTGGCTTTCAAATTTCCAAGGCAGATTTCTCACTTTATGTGAGAAAAACAAAGAAAGATATTATGCTACTTGTCATTTATGTTGATGATTTGATTACGACAGGTGATAGTGATGAAGATATCCTTCATGTGAAAATGCTATTGAAGCAGATGTTTGAGATGAAGGATTTGGGAGAGCTGCGTTATTTCTTGGGCATTGAGATGATTAGATCACCAAGTGGGATACGACTCTTGCAGAGGCAGTATGGATTGGACATGCTGTCCAAATATGGGATGACAGGCTGTAAGCCTATTTCAGTTCCTTTGGAGCAGAATGTGAAGCTGAGGGCAGATGCAAGTGAGCTTCTCAAAAACCCTACTATGTACAGATGCATAGTAGGAAGTTTGATTTATATGACTATTACCAGGCTAGATTTGAGCTTTGTTGTTGGATTGGTAAGTCAGTTTATGCAGGCTCCAAGGAAACTGCATTTGGATGCGGCTAGATGCATACTCAGGTATGTGAAGTCCACATTGCAGTATGGACTATTTTATGAGACTGGGGTTCAGATACAATTGCATGGATACACTGATGCTGATTGGGCTAGTAGTATTTCTGATAGATGATCTATCAGTGGATATGTGTTCTCTTTTGGGAGTGTTGTAGTCACTTGGAGCAGCAAGAAACAGCCTACAGTTGCCTTGTCGAGCACAGAGGCTAAGTACAGGGGTGCAGCAATGGCTGCATGTGAGGTAGCTTGGTTGCATAAGCTACTTTATGATATGCATCAGCCTACAGATGGGCCAGTTGTCATTTATTGTGACAACATGAGTAGTATAAACTTGGCAAATAACCCAGTCTATCATGCTAGAACAAAGCACATTGAGGTGCATTATCACTATGTGCGGGAGAGGGTTTTACTAGGTCTTATTGATCTAGTTTATGTCAGCACAGAGGATCATGTAGCTGACATATTCACGAAGACATTGGGCGTCGAGAAGCTGCACAAGTTCAGAGACCTGCTTGTTGTACAGGAATTGGGATTGAGCTCAAGGGGGAGTGTTGAGATATCGAGCTCCACTTGTGATATGCTAGGGTGACCATTGTGCATTTATGTCACCGACTTGTTAGCTATAGATGCGGTTGGTACACCGCCCATGAATAATAGCTAGATGATAGCTATCCTTATCTACTCTAGTTCGTGGCTCAGTTAGTATGCCACCTTAGTTAGTTGAGTTTGGTTTGAGACCCATATATAGGGTTCTTCTATCTCTCTGTACTAGAGTTCTTTTTGGCTTACACAACTAAGAAGAGAAAAACTGTTTTCAGCCTCCACCTTTGTGTGTATTCCCCAATGTGTAAGTGAGAAAGCTATAAGTGAGACTCCTTTCTTCTCTCCCACAATCTTGACAAGATCATCACGATGAGTTGAGGGATGAGTGACGAGGAGCTATAGGAGATCTTCATGCGTATGTCTCCAGATTAGATGGCGAGATTCAGAGATATGGCGGACTAGGAGTTGTCTCGGACACCATCAAGATGCTCTATTAGATCTACTTTGGCGTGCTCTGATGCTTTAGTTTCTAGCAGAGACAAGGTTGATGCTTCAAACTTGGGCCAGACGGATGGAGTGGTTCAAGGGGATGCTGCAGAGATTCAGATGCAGTGAGCCCACGGTCGGCTCGGGATATAGGTGCTACTCCTCACTCTTGTGGCGGTTTGAGAGATCGTGGCTCAGGTGGTTGCTGTGGAGGTACCGACGCAGTGTCTCCATCTCGTCGTTCTGCTGGGGTTGTGTCACCTTCAGGATTTGTCACACCTGTGGGGATGTCTACTCCAGTCACTCCGACTTTTGCTCAGTCGTTCGTAGGTGGCACACCTATGGGTGCTACTCTGAGAGATATTACCCTGATAGGTACACTAGATGTACAAGGGTCTCTTGGATATGCCCAAGAGCGTGGTTGCATGTGGGAGATGACCCATCTTAGGTATACCCTAGAGGGGTATGCCTACCTTGTAGATGATAGATCAGGAGCCATCATCATGAATGATGAGGGGAGGGGGTGATGGCTCGCATGAGAGAGTTGTGCCAACAAGTTTTTCAACACAACGTCTTGGATCATTGGAAGTACATACCGGAGGGGAGCAAGGACTACATAGTAGCATCCTTGCATGAGGAGTTTTTGGTACCAGCCACAGCGGATAGATTTTCTACGGGCTGGATGATGGAGTGCATGCGTGTATACATGTCACATAGACGATCGGACGCATGCAAGGCACTCAAGAGTGGGGCTTCAAAGCCCGAGTGGCTAGATGTGGACGACTGGAGCCGACTCAAGGAGGGGGCTATAGATTCTCTAGGATGTTGGAGACAGCAGTGTGAGGGGGCGAGGGCACAACTAGAGGCCGGAGTGGTTCATCATCTTGGGAGTGGCGGCCACAGGACATATCTGGAGGACTTTGTAAGTTTTTCTTTTGTTTTGCTTGCTTATTTTTTTGCAATATCCTTTGTATTGACAATCGTGTTTCTAACAGTTGTATTTTGTTTTCTTTGCAGCACTCCATTACAAATCACGATCCCACTGGCCTTGAGACTCGATATGCAGAGAGGCACAGTCTCACTGCATTGATCGACCGATTGTATGGATGCGGCGGCCCTGTAAGTCACTCATCTTTCTTGTCTGTAGTTACTATGTTTAATTAGAATGCATTATTGTATGGTGGACTGATGTGTAGTTATTTCTTTTTTTGCAGAGTCCGTTCGATGCTCCTTTGCGACGGGATGAGGTTTCGGATGGCGAGGATCTATAGCTCGCCCTTGGATCCCTTGAGCTCACATACCCTTCTTTTTTGGTCACGTGATATGTGTAGGCATTTTCTGTGTAGTAGTAGTATCTTGCCATGATTGTACCGGTCACTTTCATTATGCGATTATGTATTTATTTCATGTATCAATGTTATGATTTAAGTACACTTTACCTTTATTTACATGAGCATTGTACACATTACTGAAACTATTTTGTATGGCCCAAATAAAGCACATAGTGCTATATGTGGTAGGGTAGCTTGCTGCCCTGCCACAAATTTTTTGTATGGCCCAAATAAAGCACATAGTGCTATATGTGGCAGGGCAGCTACCACAAATTTTTTTTCCTATTATTGTCGCTATTAGTGTCACAAATGTACTATACATGTCACTATTAGGGTCACAAAATGCGTCGGAAAGCGTTATTATCAGCGTCGCTATTAGCGACATTGATACCGATGCAAATAGCGACATTGATAATGACGTTAATAGCGACTGTTCTATGGCGTCACCAATAACGGTGTTTTTTGCGACGACGGGAAAAAATTTCTTTATGAACATTTTTGTCACTTTTAACGTCGGTATAATGTCTATATCTTGTAGTGATTATTAATACTTTAGCATACTTGATTATATATATAATGATATAATTATATAATAATATAATTGATTAGGTATTAGCAATTAATTATTAATATAATTATATTTCAATTAACATATTATACATCTATAATTATGTATATATGTTACTAATCATATATATATATATATATATATATATAGAGAGAGAGAGAGAGAGAGAGAGAGAGAGAGAGAGAAGAATAAGAAGAAGAAAATTTCAATATAGTTTATGGATGGTCAAATTTAGGTAATGATATAGGCTTAGTATGTGAAGATAATATGCATGTCATGATAGGCTTAATGTGAATAGAAATCCCCATAAATGTGTCTTTGAGAAACTTTGAGAAATGGTCATAAGGGTTTTTTGGAGATATAGTTTAGGCTTGATTGTATTAATGTTGGTCTTCCACTCCCTATATATAAGTGAGTGCCATATCTCCATATATTGCATTTTCATGCATGCAACATTGTGAGTCTAACTTTCTAAAGCTTTTGAAGTTCGAATTATGTTCATTATATCAGCCTCCCATGAACCCTCTTGCCACATGAACCATGCTTTTGATCCTTGGTGAGTACACCTGTGCGAAGCATTGGAAGGATCTAAGCACGAAGTGCCTAATACTCTCTTGTTTTGTATACTTATACACTCTTATTTTGCAATGTACGGAATCTATCACCAAACATTACTAGAACCATTTCTTATTTTATAATATATGGATCCTATCATCAAACCCGATGAGAAATTAGGGTTAGGAGGTCCACAAAGCTACTCTCCCAAAAGTAAAATGCACCCCACCCCTATTTAGTGTCAATTTTGCAAGAATGGTGCAACTTATTCAACCACTTCAAATTATGATACCTTTTTTTCATACTAGGTACAAGTTGAAGGTGAGTCAAATAATTGAGCCATGTAAACTTTTTTATGGTTTAGAATTCTTAAATCCTTAAAGCAATACATCATGAGTGTTAGTCTATTGACCCCTCATTGTCACTTCATTTATAACTAGGTCTACTTAATAAATATATTAACATATCCCAAAGTTTTTTTTGGGAAATCTATATGATATATATGGTATGGCTATTAGAAAGCATTTATGTAACTCACTTGGGAAATAAAATTACAATGGGAGATTGTTAGATGACATTCTACTAGCCCCCTTACCCTACATTGCAGCTTAGAATGAATCCTAATGAAAATATAGAGTAGAATAATTATAAAAAGTATAAGAAAGGCCCATCTAATGCTGAATTTTTTTACTTGTTTCTTTCTGGTCAACATTTCTGTCTTCTTCTGTGCATTTCTCTTGCGTTTCTAGTATTCATAGCTGTGGACAGTTTATCATAACCTTCGCAGAAGGAATAAAATCAATTAATATTGGTTATTGTTTTATGCTTTAATTACTTAGGATTACCATTTTCTAAAGCTAAGTATTGCAATGTAAGGTTAGGGTCATGTATTTCCGATATTAGATTGAGTGTTTTCGCATGTTATTGTTATTTTACACAAATTCCTAGTCTTTCTGTTTGCAGCCACTACTTTAAGCATTTTCATAATTTTTGTATTTTTTGTACAGCTTGTTGAGATTCAGCAATCACACTCACTAACAGCCTCTTTTTATGGAGCTTCAGGGCCAAGCACATGCAGGCTAACATATCCCATATGCACAATGGTGCCTACTGCAGTTTCCTACTTTCCTATAAAGCATTGTACTTGCTTCCTTTTCTAAATGCAATGATAGCACTCTTTTCTTTTCAGTGAAGTGTCAGTGTCATTGTCCACATACACAAGATTGTGTTTATGAGTCCAAGTCTCAATCTTGGAACCTAATTCACTTGTGTAACAAACAGTGTCTTTGTCTTCTCCATCATGAGTCCACACTTCTCCTTCCATCCACCATAACTCACTGCCATGTCCTAGATCCCGTATCTTTCACACTTGTAGCCTTTATTTCAAGCAATTCTTGTATAGCTTGCATTCATTATTTCCCATTTCTTGTAAGGCTTGCAATGGCAAGAATTGGATTAGTTTAGCTACAAATAGAATTAAGAGTTTCGGGTTAAACATTTCCAGTATTCATAAGTTATGTTGTCTAATTGTTGTCTTAAGCTTTCTTTTGTTAAGTAATTTATGTGAAAATCGTAATTTCATTGCCGAACATCCCAAAGAAAGGAAAAATCAAAGAAAAACTTGTGATTCTTTACCTATAGTAAGTTCTCGTATCCGTATTTCTCATAATGATAGTGCTAATCTTCTTATCTCTAGTTTCACTAAAATGCTCTTAAGCAGTGCACCGTGCATCTTTGCCAAATTACAAGCCATCACGCTTTTCCTTCCAGACAGCAAACTGTCATGTACGGAAGTTCAAGCTAGCCCATACAGTTTCTTTCTAGGCAGCGAAAACTGCTTATTTTTAGCGTCGATCCAACAATTAATAAATCAATAAACAATTAAAAAATAAATAATTTGCTCCTAAATGAACCAAATAACAAATGGATTGTGCTTAGAGTAGGGATAGAAGCTTAATCGATTCTTTTACTACATCTTGTTAATTACAAAAAGCCAAAAACTAAACAATAGCAAAGTAAACAAACCTATCATTTATTCGCTCAACAAACAAGGCAAGCATTAAAAGAGAACAATAGATATGAAAACTCAGGCCTAAATATTGATATTAAGTTTAAATTATATCTACAAAACAACACAAAAAAGAAACTATGATAATGTAGGTCGATTTGCCAAATAAACTTTCTAGTCGAAACAATAGATCCTTAAGATTTTATATTGGCAAGAACTTCATAAATCCTCCTTCCCTTGTAATTTTAATTGTTTGAGCATTAAATAATTTTTAAATCTTAAATGATATAAAAATATATCAAACAACTGGCACACTCACACAAATGAAACTACCATTTTTAAAATAACAAACATTGTGCAAGCGAAATGTCTTGCATTTCCCTTATATCATTTCTGCTCTTCGCTTGTCTCTAAATAGATGATAACTTCACTATCTTTTAATTTTCTACTATCCTTAGACATTAGGCTATTTTCTTATCCAGTCGGAGCGGCAACTTTGGAGGCTCAAACAAACCATTTGGACTCGTAATGGCTAAAACGAGATATTTTTGCGTTTAGTTAAAAATTTAATGTGGTTAGGTTCAAAAATTTATTTAAGCAAAGTCAATGGTTCTTCATTATATAGTATGTCATAGGCCTTTAGTTGTCTTAGCTAAACCAATTAATTAAGGCAGTAAATCATTAAGTCCATTCGAATGCAAGGAAATAGTCATTAGACTTTTAAATTTCTTCGGCAATTCTAAATGGCCCATTCCTTAATCCAACTACCTGTAAGTTAGATACTAAGGCAAAGTAAATTGAAAATATATTGATGGCCACCCATCTCTCGTCTTTCAGTCCAAATAACTATCCTTATCCCAACCCTTAGCTCATGGGCCTCCTCTAGGCCAAAGAGTTGCAAATTGCTTTGAAAAGTCTCATTTGTGGAACGCTTTACTGTCATTAAAATAAACATTTTCATAGGATGGATTCGCTTGCCTTCTTTTTCACAGGCAGCATTAAAGCTCTGTGTTTGTTGGGCCGATTTTGTTTCTTTACGAAAAGAAAAATAAGCTGAAGCAACAAATGTAATGAATCTCACAAGCAAACCCAAAAAGAAAATTCCGTGCACAAAAGTAAGCCTCGTTTGCAAATAAGCTAGTTCATACAAAGCAAACCTTTGGTCCTAAGCTTTTTGTGCTTACACACATGATTTCATATGCTTCTAGGGGACATTATAAAAGTAAATGTCAATGCCATGAATATGAGTTTTTTAGGATTCGAATAGGGACTTGCTTTAAGCGCCGCACTCAAAACGTGCCAAATTGTTCAGATATGGAAGAGGCAAATGGAAGGGTTGCAAAAAAAGCTTAAATTGTACGTCAAGGTTAAGTCATATTTTATTAAAGAAAATTGCATGGGCATCTAACAAGAACATATGGGATCAAAAACCATTCAGAAAGCTTTATGCTAAACATGAACCAAAACGAATGCCCTATAAAGCCATTTGTCAAGATATAACCCTTTCTGATCAGATAGTGCGACTTGTTCACAGTGCAAAACCAACTTCGGGTCACATCTATGCGCTCGTCTCCCATTCATCCAAACTTGGATGGCAGAATGAGCAAACTAGGTCTTCATGAAGGTAAAAGTCCTCCTCCCTTGAAGACAGGGTAACAACATGTTCATATGTTAACTACAAGAATGGCATCCAAAGGCATAAAGCTAGGCAATCAAGAGATTTAGAACCTGGTGAAAGTAGGGAGTTTTTAATCTCAAGAAAGGGTGCACTTAGTAATCATTAAACTTATTTCTGTTTTATGAAATCAAGTATTCCCATGCACGATGAATACTCAATTTCATATTACAACCGCGAAGGCTAAACCAAGCTAAAATAGATAACATGGAACCGCATCCCTAGCATATGAAGCGTTGAGACAAGAAAACATGACAATATTTTGGCTCCTACATTCATAACATGGACAGAGGCCAAGGAAAAGGGATTGTTTGTTTCTTTTTGTTTTTTGAACACACCTCCGATGTAGAGCATAAGGCTTACGTTTCAATGCAAAGGATATGGAATTCTGGAATTGGGGAACCTTGTACACTCTTGGGATTGTGCCAAAAAAAGCTAATCATAGGGTGGACAGGAAAAGGAAGGGAAAATACGCAAAAACCCTAACGTCATAATTAGGATAGCCAAAATGTTCCTGCATTTGATTGCAAAAGAAGCCCTAGCACATAAAGACAAAGAATTGCTAATACCTTGCCTCTAGATCACAGAGAGCACTTGCTTTATTACAAATAAAATATATGATTTAATTTTTCGACAAGTGTAAATGGAATAAACGATGTGGCTTTTCTAGAAGCCCATATGATTTTCAAACAAAACGAGAGCAAAATCAAAACTTAATCATGCCAAATCAATCTTGCTATGGCGCTATTAGGGCAACTTTATGATCAAAAGGGTAAAGTAAGTAACCAATGGCCATGCCAATAGACTGACAAACACTTTATAATGGACTAAATATTAAAAAGTAGATGATTTTGTGGCTAGAAACAACAAGGATTTTGGCCTATTTAAAAATCGCTTTTCGTTTAAACCATCTCCCATCCCTCGACTAACATTAAACTTTATAGGTGAGTCATATTGATGGATAGATGAAATCTCTGGAATATGGACAAGGGCCAAATCCCTTTTTTAAAGGTAAAACTCCAAGCACAAAGTGTTGGGGGTAAAGGCGCCTCTGCCTAGCCGCCCGTGTATTACTACACTGATAGTCACCGCCATTGCACACTGCAGGTGGCGGACGCCCGTCATCGTCACTTTATTCTTTATTCTTTTAGTGACAGTTTGAATAAAGGAAGGCCCGGTCACACATTGTGACTATTGAAGTTCCCATTTCTTGTCTCTCTCTTTCTTGCTTTTTCTCTCTCGCCATAGCTCTCGAGTCCAAGCTTCGATCCGTCTCTCCCTTTCAACTGGTATCAGAGCTCGGCTTCCTGACTTTTGAGCTTGGTTCGTGGCACTCTCAGCTTTCCATCGACTCCCACTCACATTGGGTCTCCTTCTCGACAGCCATATCCGACTCCTTCAAGCTCCGGTCACTCCCCAGCTTCCCAAGCACCTTCCTGCCATTGTTGGGCACCCTCAGGGCATTACATCAGAGGTATTTGATCATTTTCTTCAAGGTTTTACTTCAGCAGCTCAGATCTGTGAGAAATAGGGGCAGCCATTACACTTTAAGCTTCCATTTTTCATGTATGGGCTGCTCTACTTCTCTATGAGCTTGTATGAGAGTTCTATGGGGCTCTCTTAGAGCCTATCTACCCTCCCCACCATCATTCACAATAGCACGTGGCTTACCAGGCCCTGTGGGCAGCAGCATGAATTGCGCCATCCTTCCAACAACATGTTTTTTTCCCCATTTCCAGGCCCCCATGCCCCCTATGGTTTAAGCTTGCTTGAAGGCTTGTCTAGCACCTTATAGTGCCTCTCTACCCTCCCCACCCATTATACCAGCACACGTGGTAATCAGGAGCTTCAGATCTGGTCATGCAAGTTGCACTACTTCATCAGATGGACAGATTTCAGTAGCCCCTTTTCTCCATTAACATTGGCAACCTCATTAACACTTAATCTACCACATTAGCATTGAACTTTAATGCTTGGCATTGAGCCTTGATAGTTGGCACTTGATTTGAGCAGCCCATACTCAGTTAGGAGCTGGTTATGACAGGCACTCCACAGGTTAAAACAGGGCAGCCCCTGTCCTGAAGGTTTAATGCTCAGTGGTTCATGGTTATTTGATGCTTATTCATGCTTGCTTGATGCTGGACACTTTGGGGATGATGTGCCATTGTTTGGATATGCTTTTAGAGTTGGATTGAGCCACTGTTTGCTCAATTTGCACAGTTTACATGCTGGAATAGACAAGGCTGAATGCTTTTCTCAGAGATTATTTTATGCATATTGGTTCTAGCCTATGTCTTGGATATATGCCATGAAGTATTGATCTTTGGGGTACGACTTCGAGCTTGGATTTCATTCTGGATGCTTTTGGAAGAGCTTTGACATTACGCACTCATTGACATGGTTCGTGCTTGAGAGTGGTATATGCTTTGATAGTGATTCTCCTTGGTTTTATGCATACCCGTTGCCTACGGCTTGATGCTCATGTCACAGTTGATTACCCTATGCATACGTTGAGCTTGAGTGCTCATTGAAGCTCTACCTTGGATGCATTTTGGATTATCTGGAGTTGTCTTGGATGTTATTTGGCTTGTCAGAGTTTGGATTGGGATGTATTTGATGTCTTACATGCTTATGGATGCTACATAAATGCTCTACCGCCTACATGTTCGGGATGTACTATTGATGTATTGTCTTGGACTTATGTCATTGGCACTGTGTCTTGCCTTGGCTTGAGCTCTTGAGCTCGTACATACGGCTTTTGTGCCAATGGGAGCATTCTTGAATGCTTATTGGACATTGAGCAGGTGGTGCTTTTATGCATTGAGTAGTTACATGCTATTGAGCAGTAAACACTTGAGACTTTGGGATTTCTTACCATTTGGGATGATACATTATATGTCTTGGTTCACTGTATGCTTATAAGCTGAGTCTCAGTTTTGGATCCGTATCTTTGTGAATTGACACCTACTTGTGTCAAGTTTTGGTAGTGGCAGGAACACTTTGCCTCGTTAATTGGGGGGTGTGCCTACTCACTGGCAGATGTTTGTATGACATACTTGGGTGTTGGATTCATGCTTATCGACCATCATATGCTTATGCTATGCCCGCATGATGTCGGCTTTGGTCTTGGCAGTATCTGATTGCCTTGGGATCCGATTTTGGCACTGTTAGCTCTCTTTTACTGAAATCTGTAATTTATTTCATGCTGAAACACTCTGAAATGATGTACTTTCACTAGTACTTGGTGAGCAACAGCTTTGGTTCCATTTTTCTCGCCATTTTTCCTCGATTTTGGTGATTTTTTGGTCATTTTTTGCAATAAACAGCAAGCAGTTTTGAACTGTCTACAGTCTTCCAGCCTGCATTATGGTGAGTTCGTCCACTGATCATGCTATTTTCAACATCACTAAGCTTGATGGTATGAATTAATCTTATTGGAAGAGCTAGATTTGGCAGGTGTTGGTGTAGAAATCGCAGATCAAACCTTTGAGGTTGAGCGAGCATCTGCCTGCAACTATGCCAGATGAGGAATGGCTTGAGCTTGATGAGTTATGCAAGTCCACTATTGTATTGTCTCTCACAAAACAGGTTCATTATAATGTCTTTGAGGAAGAATAGTGTGCATGGCAGTTGTGGGATAAGATAAAAAAATCTCTATGACTTTTCTTGTGCATAGAGACTTTTCTTGCTGGGATAAGATAAAAAATGCTTATGGATCTGTGCATGAAGGAGAATGTGACTATGTCTGCTCACTTGAGCCAGTTCCATACTATACTCAAGAACTTGACTTCGCAGGACATCACTTTTGCAGAGGATGTTACTCTTCTTTTCTTGCTTGGTACTCTTAATGAGTCATGGGATGTATTCCGCATTGCATTATGTGCCTCCACTGCTACCTTGAAATTATCTGATGTTGAGAGTGCTCTTCTGCAGGAAGAGGTTAACCATAAGAATTTGGATGCCTCCCGTGTGTCGCATGCTATGACAGTTAGAGGCAAGAATGATGGATATGGAAAGCATGGCAGTGGTAGTGGCCGTGGACGGGATTCTCAGAAATCTCAGTCCAAGTCTCGTGAGAAGTCACGTAGCAAATCCCGTGGCAGGAATGCAGATATTACTTGTCACCATTGTGGGAAAAAGGGCCATATTTGGCCACAATGCCATGAACTGTGCAATGAAAGGCGCAAAGATAAGGGAAAAGACAAAGTGCAGGGTAAGTCTTCTGATCGCAGCATAGTGCCTGCAAAGTCCAGTGTTAAAATTGAAGAGATCAATGTTATGCAGCCTGAGGATATTGATTATGATGATTATAGCCTAGCAGCTTCTTCTAGTGCTTCGCAGATGACAGAGATACACTCTATGTATGCACAGTGTTGGCTCTTGGACTTAGGTGTGTCCTTTCATGTGACACCTTGCCGAGAGTGGTTTCATTCATATCGTACTGTTTCAGGTCTTGTGTGCTTGGGTGATGATAGCTCTCTTGATATTGTGGGCATTGGTGATGTTAGGCTACAGTTTCCTTCTGGCAGCAGTTTTGTTATGTAGGATGTACGTCATGTACCTGCTTTGACACGCAGTCTCATGTCAACTGGATAGCTTGATGACGCAGGATATCATATATGTTTTGGAGACTCTGCATGGAAGATCACTCGTGGCAAACTTGTGATTGCGAGAGGTGCCAAGGTTGGCAGTCTCTATCCCTTGATTGTATCAGCTTCTTCCCTTGATCATGTTTTGTCTATGGGCTCTATCCCATATGTATCTCTTTGGCATGCCCGTTTGGGCCATATGTCTTTGAAGGGAATGAAAATGCTTTCTGGTTTGCAGTACTTATGGCCCCTTGATTATGCATGTTTTGATTCATGTGAGTGTTGTCTTTATGGCACGCAGACTAGATCTATGCATAAGAAGTTTGGTAGGCCACGTATGAGTGAGCCCTTGGCATTGGTACATTCGGATGTCTGTGGGCCCATGCCTTGTCAGTCTATGGGCGGTGCAAAGTATTTTGTTACGTTCATAGATGATTTTTTACGAAAAGTTTGAGCTTATCCCATTAAGCTGAAATTCGATGTCTTGGCTGTGTTTCAGAGATGGCTTGCATTGGTTGAGAACCAATCTGCTGGGTATAGGCTAAAATACCTAAGGACAGATAATGGGGGTGGGTATGTCTCACGTGCTTTTGAGTGGTTATGTGATGAGAGGGGTATTAAGTGTCAGTTGATCGCCCCCTACACCCCCCCCCCCCAGAATGGTTTGGCTAAGCGGATGAATTGAACCATCCAAGAGCGTGTATGCAGTATGCTTAGCCATGCAGGCCTACCACAGAGCTTTTGGGCTGAGACAGTTAGTACAGCTATGCATGTCATAAACAGATCACCTTCTAGTGGTTTGGATTTCTAGGTTGCAGAGGAGGTATGGACTGGAAAACCTCCCTCTTATGCGCATCTCCGTGTCTTTGGATGTGAGGCATTTTGCCATGTGCCCAGGGACAAGAGAAGTAAGCTGGATCCTAAGAGTGTCAAATGCATTTTCCTTGGTTATGGGGATGCAGGCGAGATGGGTTACCATCTCTGGGATCCGTAGACGCGGAAAGTCATCCGCAGTCATGATGTAGTCTTCCACAAGACAAGATGCATCAGCAGCCTGAGAGATTTGTTGAGATCTGCAAGGTCATATTTTAGGAGGAGCCGAGAGCTCCCGCATAGCTAGTTGGACAACCTACAGCTGTAGCAGATGCTCCTGGTCAGGGCGTTGGACAGGCAACTGGGCAGGCAGCAGAACCTGCCATGAGGCGGTCTACTAGAGACAGACGTCCACCAGATAGATTTCATCCCTCGATGTATTATGTCTTGGTTATAGATGTAGGAGAGTCTTTCACTTATGATGAGGCTATCCGCAAGGGTGACAGTCACTCTTGGGAGAGGGCTATGCAGTCTGAGATAGAATCCCTGCATAAGAATGACACTTGGGATTTGGTTTCCTTGCCTACAGGCAAGAAGGATTTTCCATGCAAGTGGGTGTACAAGCTGAAAAGTACCCTTGGACACCCCAAGCCAGCATACAAGGCTAGATTGGTAGCAAAGGGTTTTAAGCAGGAGCATGGTGTGGACTTTGATGAGGTCTTTTCTCTTGTGGTTAAGATGGCCACCCTGCGCTTAGTCTTGGCTTTGGTTGCTCATCTTGACTTGGATTTATACCAGATGGATGTCAAGACGGCTTTCTTACATAGGGACTTGCATGATGAGATTTATATGGAGCAGCCTAAGGGCTTTGCAGACCCTGGCAGGGAGCACCTAGTGTGCAAATTGAAGAAAAGCCTTTATGGCTTGAAGTAGGCACCTAGGGAGTGGTATCATAAGTTTGATGCCTTTATCCAGTCACAAGGCTACAATAGGAGTGCTAGGGATCCGTGTCTTTACACGAAGAAAGCCTGTGATGGCTCTTTATTGATTTTGGTACTCTATGTGGATGATATGCTAATAGTAGGGAAAGCTCATGATGAGCTAGATGCTCTTAAGGCTCAGCTCAAGAAGAGCTTTGAGATGAAAGATTTGGGACAAGCCGCTCACATACTTGGTATGCGCATTAGACACGACAGGCATCAGGGACTCCTCTACTTGTCACAGAGAGGGTACATTCATAAAGTCCTCGAGCGCTTCTGCATGCAGGACGTAAAGCCTATTGGCTGTCCATTGCCTTCTTATGTGAAGGTATCACAGGCTGATTGTCCGTAGACAAATGAGCAGAGGGCCAAGATGGCCAAGATTCCCTATGCATCCGTAGTGGGCAGTCTTATGTATGCCATGATAGCCACTCGTATAGATATTGCCTTTGCAGTTGGTGTTGTGGCATGCTATATGGCCACACCTGGCAAGAAGCATTGGGATGCCATGAAGGGTATCATGAGGTACCTGAAGGGCACTGCAGATATGTGCATATGCTATGGTAGCCAGGATGCGGGAGTCGTGGGGTACACTGACTGTGATTATGTAGGACATCCAGATAGTAGAAAGTCCACTTCCGGCTATGTATTCACCTATGCTGGAGGTGTTGTTTCTTGGATGTCTAGGGTACAGAAATGCACGACCCTTTCTACTACAGAGACCGAGTATGTTGCAGCCACTGAGGCTTGCAAGGAGGCCATTTGGTTGGGTCGTTTGGTTGCTGACCTTGGTATTGATGCTATCCCTACACTGCATTCGAATTCTATGAGTGCTATTCAGTTAGCCATAGCCAAGAATCCGGTCTTCCATGCGAAGACAAAACACATTGAGATGAGGTATCACTTCATACATGGGGTTGTTGAGGATAAGTTTGTTGATCTTGTCAAGATCTCGACTGACCAGAATCCTGCAGATCTGCTCACGAAAAGCCTCTCTACAGAGCGCTTTGCCTTCCTCAGGAGATTGATGGGCATGGGATGAGATGATGTCTTTCCTCACCCTGTTGTACATGTGTACATGTTGTACTGTCTTTTTCCTTTTCTTTTCACTCCTCACTGGGGCAGATTCGCCTTTAAGTGAGAGGTTGTTGGGGGTAAAGGCGCCTCTGCCTAGCCGCTTGTGTATTACTACACTGATAGTCACACCACCACTGCACACTGCAGGTGGTGGGCGCTCGTCACTGTCACTTTATTCTTTATTCTTTTAGTGACAGTTTGAATAAAGGAAGGCTTAGTCACACATTGTGACTGTTGGAGTTCCCATTTCTTGTCTCTCTCTTTCTTACTTTTGCTCTCCTGCCATAGCTCTCGAGTCCAAGCTTCGATCCGTTTCTCCCTTTCACAAAGTATATGATGTGCTTAGTGTTTCTTTGTTTTACGGCCAATGGACACTATGAGTGGAAATCGATTAACTTATGTCATTGACAAGTCAAAACCAATCAAATAACCTACAAGTGGCAATTGCGGTCTCTAAAAAACAAGATACTGGAATAAAAAACAAAATTTGAAATACTTTTAGAAAATAACACGATTGAAGAACTCTCTCTCTCTCTCTCTCTCTCTCTCTCTCTCTCTCTCTCTCTCTCTCTCTCTCTCTCTCTCTCTCTCTCTCTCTCTCTCTCTCTCAATGCCAAACGTGTTCATTTGAATCATAAATACTTTGTAAATTGTCTTGTACACCTCCTTGGCTTCTTTTACAGTATCACTAATCATACTCAAGCATGTCACATTTTGATATTCAGTTATGATCAACATTGTACATGATTTTGTCTCATAGGCCAAATTTGGCCTCAAAAGACGTATGTGTGTGTGTGTCCCTTATCTCTGCTTATGTGCATAGATCACACATGAGATGTACCCATCATTATGTGTCATATCAAAAACTAGCAATGAGGTTTGTATATTTGTAGCCTCTCTCAAGGTTAAACCAATAGTGTGATATACAAATAGCCACTTCTTAATGTTTAGCGAGAAGGAGATCTACATTTTCCAAAGGTGGATATAATCTTGCCATCACCCATATGAATGGCCGAATATAAAAACTACACCAATCCATTGTAAAAGTGACTAGAAGGTTGCCAAGTGTATGTTCTAGATACTTTAGTTTCACGAGACTATCTTGTCAAGCAAGGAAATGGGACTAAATTGCAAACCATGACCTACCATAGCTCTCACCAGAAGCCTAGGCAATGTGAGACAAGCAATGATTGACATGGAAGACTAACTAACCCCTCAAACAAAAAAAAAAGACTATTGCAATAACCCTTGATGTGGAAGAGAGGACATGCATGGGTACATAGGCAAGCACTCAAATCACAAAGTGTGAATAAGTACATAATGTCTTTAAGGGGGCATCATCGAGTCTGACATCATTTGCTTCAAAATACAAGCATTTTAGAGTGGGTGAAGGAAATCCTAGTTTTTTAAAATGGTAATATATCATAGGACCTTCCATTAGTGGTAAAAAACATGTATCCTATGGAGGGTATGAAACATAAGTATGGTGACCATTGTTAGACAAAGCCAACATCAACATCGATGGCATTCCCTATTGAAGCAAGTGTGTCAGAGAATTGAACTGCCCAAGTAGACATTGATCTAGTTGCATGGACAAATGCTATACTCTTCATTTGCCAGGTTTTAAAAATAACACGGGGATAGCCTCCTATCTTTTATACCCTACTGTTACTAAGTTCTATGGAATAACACCCACCTCTTACCATGTAAGAAAAATTAATACCAACATGTCAACTATTGGAATGACATCTAATATTGATGGCAGTCCCTAGCATAGCTCATTGAAGAAAGTGTGTCAAAGAGGTGGAGTGCCAAAATAAACACTACTCTAGCCACTTGGTCATTTGATTACGAAACCATGTGGCATGGAAAGTGCTACACTCTACATTTTCTAAGCTTTTAAAAGAACTGTGGGGTAGCCTCCTATCTTTTGTACCCTATTATTACTAAGTTCTATGGATTAACACGCATATGCTACCATGTAGGGGAACTTAATACCAACATACCAACTATTGGAATGACATTCAAGGATTTGGAAAGCCACGGATTGTCTATTTCAAGTAGCCCAACATTTTGTTCTCCAAGTAGTACCAGTGTACTATATTATGTGATGTCATAGAGCATAATGAGAAGACTATTCATACATTAGGGCAAGCATAAAAATGAGATGCAAAGATGCGCTTGTAGAACCAATGAGAAATAGCTTCAAAGAACTATGGAGAAAACATTGAGAGACTTTGGTGCAGCTAGCCCTCTACACTTACAAATGACAATGGCTAGAAGACTTGTGATAAACACCTAGTTCATGAGGAAAGTGTTTGCATGATTAATACCAAGCTCTAAATGATACTCAAGGAACTCCAACTATTTATTCAAAAGAATTGATTACATATGCTTCCAAGCAAGTTGTTGAACTACTAGGTTTATGTTAATGTCATGGTAGAGTATCTAAAAAATAACCCAAACATTAAACTTGAATATTCCAAGCATTTAGGTTCAAACATATGGTTCTTGCAATGCATGCAAAAAGTGAACAAGGGATGGAATCTCATCTTTTGAAGTTAAAGGAATGTTGTGCCTATAGATTTTTCCATGCTAGCCTATTTCTTGGTCAAGTTGTTGATGATGATAATAGGTGCTTCATCTTCAAAGCAATGTTGTGCCTATATATTTTTCCATGATAGCCTATTTCTTGGTCAAGCTGTTTGATGATGATAGTAGGTGTTTCATCTTCAAAATGTCAATAATAGGGCAAGTATCAAGGATTGATCCATGAATCGTATATGAAAAAATGGTGATAATGATCTGTACAATGTTGAATATGCTTCAACCATGTGTGTCATATTAATGATTGTACCACCATGGTAGTATATATGTATTGGTAATTACTCATGTTTTGTTATATGGTCAGCACATGAACTTAAAGATTATATTGTTCCTTGAAGCTTAATTTTTTATTATCTTTTGTAGTGTACAAGAGTTCATGATTGTGGCTATATGTGAGGTGAATGGAAAAGATATGAATGCACAAGTCTTATTTTGGTCAAAGTGCAACAAAGTGATGGAAAAATGTGGCGACCCCAAAGATGATTTTTGAGGGTTCGTAGTAGACAAGGCAGGTGCCAACTAGAGGAAAATCCACATATTATTTAATAATTTTACAAATAATATAATTGTTAACTAATAATGAGCCTGAAGTAGAAAAAAGCAAAACAAAAAAGCAAGGAAAATGGCTAAGAAGCAAGAAAAAGCAGAGAAAAGACAACAATATATCAAAATTTGGGGGAGAAAATAAAAAAACAAGAAAGCACAAGTAGAGAAAAACAACAAGGATTGCATGGTGCAAATTATGCTGACAATGAATATCATATGGCTCGATGGCATGAAATGTAAAATTAAATTTTTATGAGCATTAGACTCACTCCTATGCAAATTGTAAAATTAAGGCACATCTAATGGCATGCAAGTGCGTGGGTTAGGTTTTCTCAGAAAATTAGATAGTCTGACATGTCATAGGACCTTGAAGGCAGGTTTAAGAGGAATGAATGACATGCACCAATGGAAAATTAGGCCCTCCTCAAGGTCCAAAATTTAAATTTCATACATAACATTAAAAAACCTTATTTTAAAGCATTCCACTACTAAGTAATCAAAGGTTTATCTCTTTTCTCCATCTTTGCATTGATCATCTCTATTACTTCTTCTATTGCTTGTTAGCTTGGTAAGGAGAACTAGGGAGTGTTTCATGGCTAAGATTGTGAACTTATTCTCTTGCTTTTTGATTGTAACTCCTCCATCTATTCTCCATGCCTTCTTGGGATTCTTTCCTAGTTTGAGAGGTAAAAAGATAGAGAAACTGTAATAGAGGCGAGAGAGAGAGAGAGAGAGAGAGAGAGAGAGAGAGAGAGAGAGAGAGAGAGAGAGAGAGAGAGAGAGAGAGAGAGAGAGAGAGAGAGAGAGAGAGAGAGAGAGAGAGAGAGAGAGAGAGAGAATGTGTGTGTGTGTGTGAAAACACCTAGAGACATGCCATACATTACTTTTTTTTTCACAAAATTGTACACAATTGGCACATTCTTACCAAATTTTTACATTAATTTAATGTAGATGCGATCGTAGTTATTGTGTTTGGAGGACGGTCTTTGTAGTCTATGCCAGGAGATGTTGGTACAAGGAAGTTCTTGTATGAGAGGAGGGTGGAGTTTTAGACAAAATCTAATAGATTTACTTAGGGAATCTCAGCTATGACCATTTAAATTTTTCGCGTAGGGATTATTATCACCTAGGGAAAATAAGACATTGTTACTAATTGGAGGTTTTCGGGGGTTTTTTAAACATGGCAAGAAAACACCTAGAATTTAAATAGATCCATCCAATCTTGGCCCATACATCAATAAAGCATTAGTCTCCATATACCTTCTATAATATAGAGGAAAAAAATGAGAGCAATACTGCTCTACCTATTATATATGAAGGGATAGAATCTATTTCCATATTAGATAGCAATGCAAGCATCAACATTGCTACCAAAAAAAAGAAGAAGAAGCTCACGGGATAAATGGGGAAGACCCATTGTTAGGCCAACTTGAATGAATCATGAATAGATGGGAGCCTAGAGAACCCTATTGGATTGCTAGAGAATGTGATTGTTACTTCATGTGGCATTGAGTACAAGCATACCTTTGGCATCATTGATTTTGGTCAAAACACTAGTTCTGAGGTGATTCTTGGTGAACAACCATTTATGAGGCAGTTAAGATGTGATGCACATGACAATGGAAGAGATTGATTCAACCTTGTTGGAAAACTCAAACTCTTTTGATGAGGGTCAACACAACAATTTACAAATGTGCGGTGCATCTAAAGCAAGTGAGGTTACGAATTGTATTTGAGTGGTGTAAGGATGCAATGGAAGAAGATCATGTACCTATTCCTTTAAATCAATAGAATGGACCCATTGTCTAGCCAAGGTTAATAAAGTTAAAATCTTTAGAGTTAGAAAAATGAAAAAATTACTAAGGGAGGCCATTGTGAGAAAAGGGGGGAAGAGGGTGTCAATTATAGTCTTGGCCATGTGAAGAGAAGAGGAGGTGTGATCATCTTGGTGTGTAATGATGGAGAGAGGGAGAGCTTACAATGAAGGGAAAAAAAAACATCTAAGGGGGGCACCAAGTGGCACCGCAAGGTCCTGTGCAACAACATCCAGGGCATCACCAAGCTCGCCATCCTTCTATCTCTCATGCCATTCGTGTCTCAGAGCAAGTCCAAATCTCATCATGTCTCGGAGAGGGAAGGGCGGCAAGGGCCTAGGGAAGGGGGGCACTTGATAGGAAGCAACATTGAGGAGAGAGGGGGCGCTTCATGTAAACGATGCTAATGCCAACATGATGAGGCATCTTCTTTGCTGCCACAATTTGGAGAAGAGAAAGAGATCGGAGGCTCCAAAAGCATCAACATAGCCAGGGAGTTGATCAAAATTGCAATTAAGAAGAGCAAGAGGAGAGAATTGTGATCAATGCCTTCTTGTTTATGATCATCACCATATCCTTCTCTTGATGCCAAATTGGAGCTTCAATATACCTACCTGATTTGAAGTAGCAAGCTAGGAGAACAATTTCCTGGCTTCAAATTGCTCCACTCGGTTCCTGATTGTGCAGAAGAATGATGGAGATATTCAATTACTCTCTTTTCTCTCATGAGTCGTCGACTTGAAATCATGGAAGGTAAAGTCTTAAATTTAAGATTAATCAAATTTAAATCTTAAAAGAGTTATAAGTAACCATTCCTATGGCAACAATGCAATTGGCACATGAGAACTTAGAGAGACGCAAAATGGTGAGCTTGTTATTCGAAATGACTGGGTAGAGTTTAGACTGCAAAGGACACGACTTCCAAAGACGTAATTACGACTCTCATACTACTACGTAAGTTTCTTATCTCATTTAACAAAAATAAACAAAGCAACATAAATATTTCTTTAGTTTTAATTTTTTATAAAATGACTTAAAATCTCATTTACAACTCTAAATAGTTGTTAGTATTTATGTATGTCTGATTCTATTTTTAAAAAATAAAATATACTAGTAAAGTTGGTTGAAAATTTTCAAGAATTTTTTGGAAGATATTTAGTATGTTTTTAAAATAAAAAATAATTATTTTGAGTGAAAATTACAAAATTTGCTAATAAAAATCATATTTTTAGCTCAACAAAAATGAGAACCTGTTAGGGGAAAGTTAAAAGCATGGATTCTGAAGTTTTAGGAAATTTTCTTGAAGTTAAAGAAAGAGAAAATTAATTTAATGTTATTTTTGTAAGAAAATATTCATATAAGATATAGTGTTTTCAACTTTATGCAAATTAAGAGTGTTCGCAAAGTATTAAGTTATACCATATGGGACAAGGGGAACATAAGAGTATTCTCAATTACTTTTAAGGTTGATAAATTTGTTAAGATTTATAAAATAAATAACTTAATAAGGAATAACTATAATTATAAAAAAATCATGAATAATAGCAAAATTAACAATTGATTTATATGATGGCATAAGGGAAAGCCTCAGCATCTAAACTGGAACTCTATATTTTATTTTCTATAAATAGTTCTTGAGGCTTCAAAAGAGTCAAGAGTGGAGGACCACTAGGGTAATTTAATAATTAAGGGGATACATCGGGTTTAAAATGAATTGTGTATGTGGACATGTAAGAGTGTGGAAATAACTTATTTTTATCATGATTGATGTTTAGTTAAAGAAGAGGAGAGGAAGGACATTACCATTGGAAAATACAAATGAATTAATTATCTAAATATTAATAGCAACGATGGAATGCACAATACAGAGAGGGAAAACGTTTAAAAGGGGAATTAAAGTTTATGGGTTTGAGGAACATTAGATTGATTGTTTTGAATGGTTGCTGAATAGTAAGTAAATAAAAAGAATTAACTATATAAAGACAGAGAAGAAATAACCTAAAAGGAACCTAAACGAAGGTGTGCAGATAGATCCATTGGATCTATACCCTGAAACCAATTTTCTTAAAGTCAAACATCAAATCTTCTTGGATAAACCGCCACTAGTATGGCAAGGTAAACTTATAAAGGAGCCACCCTTGAAAGATGGGGGGAAACCATAGTTATCCTAGGTTTAGCATCCTACTGAAGACCCAGCGGTGAAGGTTGAAAAGGCGAAGTGCAAGACTAAGTAAGCTTACTAAAGTCTAGATATTTGCATGAGAATAGTTGGACTACTACAAACATGTATCGTAAATATCATGGAAGGCTAGACATAGTTATTGTAGTTAGTGGGGAAAATCACCTATCTAGTGCAACAACTATTAGGAGTTGACTTGGCAACGTGGATAAAAGTGGCTTTTTGGTCTTTGGCGAGTCATTTTTTGATGCATTTTCCAGGAAGCAAATGCTCTCGAATGGTGATTGATCTCGCTAGGGTATTTAAATCCTAGGTATTTATGAGTGAACACAAGGTCTCTTTTCTAAGGGAGTTGACTTATGATGCCTTATCGAGAGCGTTCTTAGAAAAATTTCGATGGCAAGGTTTCCAAGATAGATTAGCCCTTCAATTGGATTATTTGTCCCAAGGAACAACCAAAAGTGTCGAACACTACATTGATCGTATGTAGACAATTAGTCGAAAGATGAATCCAGCCCTTGATGAGCCCACGCAACGGCCAGCTACATTGGCAAGTGCTAAAACACATGCTAGATGGTGGAAAGAAGTACAACTTAGCCAACAACGATGGAGGGATTTATTCAAAGAACCTCGGATGGAATATCTAAGCACTTCAAGAGAAATATCTAAGAACGTGTCTTATGTGACCGTTTCTTTGAATCCATCAGCAACTGCAAGTTCCAATGTATCAAGTGTACCTTTAAATCCATATACTTCAATTCTAGCCTATATGATGCAGACAAGATTTCCTTCTATGCCTCAATCTCAATCCCCTCTTGATGAAGTGAAAATAGCTGATATTATTGCAAAATCCTTAGGAAATTTGAAGGAGGAAATCTAATATCTGGTGTGTTAAGTGTCATGGGTATGGCCATGTGGCTACAGAGTGTCCGATGTCTTCAAGGCTATGTCAAGGAGAGGGACTGGGAGAGAGAAAGAAGAGAGAGAAGACTACAGAGAAGAAGAAAAAGAAGAGCAAAAGAGAGAGAAAGATAGGTATGAGCAGAGAGAAAGACTAGAAATGGAGAGAGAAAGACTGGAAGAGAGGGAGAGAAGACATGGAAGCTTGGAGAGCAAGGTGAAGGAGAAAGAAGACTTGTATTAATTATATGATAATGAAAGATTAAGTCTCTCTCACCTTATATACCAGCCAGCGTGGCTAGTATTTCCCCATTATTAAGTCCCCCCTCTCTTACATTCCATCCCCACCCGAAGGTTTTTGCCCTAAAAAATAATTTGGGCACGTGTGGTAAAGGAGAGGGACTGGGAGAGAGAAAGAAGAGAGAGAAGACTGCAGAGAAGAAGAAGAAGAAGAGCATAAGAGAGAGAAATACATGTACGAGGAGAGAGAAATACTAGAAATGGAGAGAGAAAGATTGGAAGAGAGGGAGAGAAGACATGGAAGCTTGGAGAGCAAGGTGAAGGAGAAGGAAGACTTGTATTAATTATCTGATAATGAAATATTAAGTCTCTCTCACCTTATATACCAACCAGTGTGGCTAGGTATTTCCCCATTATTAAGTCCCCCCTCTCTTACATTCCATCCCAACCCGAAGGTTTTTGCCCTCAAAAACAATTTGGGCAAATGTGGTAACTGGGAGGGGCCAATCAGAGTACTACTCTACGGCATTATTACAAGGGTATACTGATGAATGAAGAGGTATTATTATGTATGATAGGTCATGGGATATGTACTATACATGGGCCTTATTGGGGATTTATAAACATGAGTTTTGACCCAAATATCTCAAGTAAATGCAGGCTGCAGATAGTGGACAGGATGTTGTTAACTATAGGACCCTATTGTAGTGAATATGTGATAACTTTCTATGGGAGGATCCGAACGAGGTGTGCTATACATCAAAATGGAGCTCTCGAGAAGTACTTTCAGTCCATGTATGGTGTGCATTGCTGTCCATAGTGCAGAATAAAATCTGCTTTAAAATAGAGTGCTATCTGCAGTCAGTCTGGGAGAAAATAGAGCCATAATTAGCTAGATTTCAGCCAAATCTGCTTCTAAAAGGTATGGGAACTCTTCCAAAACTGAAGCTGGCCTCCAAGAAGCTTCCTCGAGTGGTAAACCTTGCCACTTAATCAAGTATTCCATGATCGAGCAAGAGTGAAGCCTCTTTTCCCTTTGTCCCATGACTTTTTTGGGTATGTATTAAATGATGCCTTCTTCATGTATCGGTGGGAGTTTCTCAACATAGTCCACTGCTGAGCCAATGAAGGGCTTCAACTGACTCACATGGAAGACATTATGGATCTTTGTAGATGGGGGTAATGCCAATCGATATGCCTAGTCTCCCACTCTCTTGATAATCCGGTATGGTCCATAGAATCTGTGTGCCAACTTATTGCTGGACCCATCTTTAAGGGAGGCATATCTAGACTTAGGCACTTTCAAGAGCACCAAATCCCCTTCTTGGAAATCCACATCCCGTCTTTTGTCATCAGCATAAAGCTTCATTTGATCTTGAGCTCTCTTCAAGTTAGCTTTACACTGCTGAAGTAAGGCCTGCATTCTATCCAATTCTTCCTTGCTTTATGGATTTATTTTATCATTGAAGATAACCACAAGAAGGGGCACCTTGTAGCCATATAAGGTCACAAAAGGTGAAACTCCAATGCTAGCATGTGTAGAGTTATTATAGGCAAACTCAGCCAAATGCAACCATGAGTCCCAAGCATGCTGCACATCATGACAGAAATGCCTCAAGTAAGTTTCCAGCCATTTATTAACCCTTTCTGTCTGACCATCTGTCTGTGGATGGTAAGCAGTGGAAGGGGCTAACTGAGTGTCCATAGAGCTGAAAACTGCCTGCCAAAAGTTACTCATAAACTTAGCATCTCGGTCATGCACAATGACCTGTGGTAAGCCATGTAATTTGAAAACATATTCCATGAATTGGCTGGCTACTTGAGAAGCATTATACTGAGTCTTTGTGGGAATGAAATGGGCTACCTTTGTGAGTCTATCCACAACTACATAGATGTTGTCCCAACCTTTCTTGGTCACTGGTAGGCCGATAATGAAGTCCATAGTGATGTTGTCCACTTGCCTTCAGGCATAGGCAATGGCTGAAGTAAACCATTTGGTTTTAAGGTGTTGTCCTTGTTTTGCTGACAAGGCATGCAGCCCAAGACAAAGTCTTTCACATCTCTCCAAAGGCCCTTCCAGTAAAAGCTTTTAGCAATTTTGTCATAGGTCTTAAAGACTCCCAAATGACCAACTATAGGGGTCGAATGCATATTCTGCATGATTTTCTGCTTGAATGGGGAAGCATGAGGGATGGCAATTTGGCCATTATACCATAAAAGCCCATTTTTCAGCTGATACAAAGAGTTTTCCACACATTGTCCTTGCTGTAATTTCTGAAATACATTGCTGAAATCAGCATCTAACAGGTAAGCCTCCTGAAGCTCATGTATCCAATCACTGTGTAACTCCATGATAGTAGAGACTTTACATGCCCACATCCTGGACAGGGAATCAGCCACTACATTGTCCTTCCCACGAGTGTGGGTGATGTCAAAGTCATAGTTCTGTAAGGTGGCTACCCATCTCCTCTGATTCGCAGTTAGATTTGACTGAGACAAGAAGTACTTGAGTACTCTATGATCGGCTTTCACTCTAAACTAGCTGCCATACAAATAATGATGCCATTTCTTGATGGCATGAAGGATGGCCAGCATTTCTTGATCATAGACATTCATAACCCTCTCATTTTCAGCCAGCTTTAAGCTCTCAAAAGCTATGACCCCATGTTCTTGCAGCAAGACTACACCAATTCCTCTCCCACTGGCATCACACTGAATGGTGAATTCCCTAGAAAAATCAGGGCATACCAAGATAGGGGCTAAAGTAAGCAAATCTTTCAGCTGATTAAAGCTTCTATCTGCCAATGCATCCCAGAAAAATGCTTCTTTCTTCAGCCTATCAGTGAGAGGGGCTGCAATAGTGGCATAATGCTGAATGAATCTGTGGTAAAATAAGGAGAGACCCAAGAATCCTCTCAAGGAGGTAGTATTTGCAGGTGTGGGCGAATCTCTGACACACTGCACTTTCTTTGGGTCACCTCTAATGCTTGCCTCACTGACAATGTGTCCCAAGTACTCAACCTCAGTCTGCATGAACGAACACTTTGTCTCCTTAGCAAAGAGTCTATGTTGTCTAAGTATATCAAATATCTGCCTCATGTGCATAAGGTGGTCTAAGTAAGGCTGAAGTATTTTGTTCATGAGGCTTTGAAACGTGGCTAGTGCATTAGTCAAGCCAAAGGGCACGACCAAGAAGTAATAGAGCCCATGATCAGTCCTGAATGCAGTCTTTATCCCATCCCCTTCACGCATGCGTATCTGATGGTAGTCGGATCTCAAATCAATCTTTGTGAAATACTTAGCTCCCTTCAACTCATCTAACAGGTCGTCCACCCTAGGAATAGGGTATCTATTCTTGATAGTGATCTTATTCAAATCTCTGTAATCAATGCACATCCTGAAAGTGCCATCTTTCTTTTTGACCATCAAGACAGGTGATGCAAAAGGGGATGAGCTAGGCTCAATGAATCCCATATCTACTAAATCCTTGACCTACTTGGCCACTTCTTCTCTTTCACATTTGGACAACCTGTAAGGGGGTTTATTGACCGGCTTGGAGTGGGGCTCCAAATCAATGCGATGATCAACTGCTCTCTTGGGAGGTAATGTTGTAGGTAACTGAAACAAGTCACCATACTCTGCAAGTAGAGTCTTAAGGGCTGAATTATCATGCATTTTTTGGGAATGATCTGCATTTTCCTTGTTTAATTGCAGCACAAAAATTTGGGAGTGTTTCTTAAACTCTTTCTTGAGTTGTTTGGCTATAATAAGCTGAAATTCACTGCTGTTTTTAATTCCCTACAGGTGAACAAGCTGTCCAGCCCTGAAAAACTGCATGTACAGCAATGAAAAATCCATGGAAATGGTGCCCAAATTTTTCAGCCAATCACAGCCCAACACAATGTCTATCGGCCCCATATTGAGTACAATCAAATCCACTTTCTGCTCATAATTTTTAGCAAGCTTAATAGGTATAGCTGGGCATACATGAGTACTAATTTCCTCACTCCCATTGGCCACTTGCACCCTCATTGGTTACTGTAAATTGGAGACAAAACATTTTAGCCTGTCCATGATTGCTCTATTTATGAAACTGTGTGTGCTACCACTATCTACCAAGACAAATACATCTTTCCCATGAATCTTGCCTTAAAGACGAAGAGTGTTGGGGCTCTTAGATCCTGTCCAAGCATCCAAGGAGATAGTACAAATAGTGGCAGCAACATGTGAACCATTCTTATCACCCATATTTACATCTACATGACTGCTAGGGTCAAATGGAAAGGTGTCAGCCGAGTTAAAGAATTCTTCTTGCCCACATTCCTCTTCAACCTCATCATTTTCGACCGTGATTGCAAAGGCACTTGCATCCTCATAATCCTCATCAAATTCATCAAAGACTAACATGCTATGTACCGTTGCTTTTGCATTCTGATAAGCACATTTAGATGCATGCTCGGCTGTATACTTTTCCCCGAATTTAAAGCAAAGTCCTTTTTCTTTCCTCTCTTTGTAGAGGTCCATCGAGACATAGCGTTGATGACCACCAAAAGCTGAAGCATTTTTACCCCGGTTGTCCCCTTGTCTATTTTCAGCTCTTCGTTGGTTTGCACTCCTGAAATTACTGTTTTTCCTAGAGGCATTAAAGGTGGGGTATGTGGGGATCTTCGAGGTGCTGAATGGCATATTTCCACCACCATAACCTACCCCAAATTGCCCGGGCCTTTTTAGCACTTCTTTGCTGCCCAAAATGTGACTGCATAGGTCCTCTTTGCTGCCCAAACAATGGCTGAGATGCCCCTCTTTGCTGTCCATGCTGAAATGAAGCATCTCGGCGGTACTTACGAGAGTACCTCTCAGCCAACTCAATAGCTTTGAACAAATCTGATGGACTTTGGGCTGAAACATTAGCTGAGAGTTGGGGATCCAAACAATAAATATACTTGTGAAGCTTTGCATCGTCACTAATGGACTCAACATACATTGTGAGATTGAGGAATTGGTTTGTGTAGTCACGCACCGTCATCCCACGTTGCTCTAAGCCATACCATTGCCTTGCAAGCTTCTTCTTCTCAACCGGAGATACAAAGACTTGAATCATAGAGCTTTGAATACATCCCAAGTGTCAACAAGCTGTTGATTTTCCCTCTTTATGTACCGCCACCACGTGTGGGCAAAGCCCTCTAAGTGTATCGTGGCAAAGTGTATCTTTTGATCGTCATTTCTTGGCATTATGTCAAAGTAGTCTTCAAGCTTTGAGAGCCATTCTTCTAATTCAGCCGGGGAGGACAACTGGCCATTGAACTTTGAGAAAATGATTTTGTCTCTTAACTCCCTTTCATGGTTGGGGGGCTGTCCCATATACCCAAAGTGGGGCTGATCCATTGGGCTGCCAAGAAATGACCCATTGTTTGAGTGTTTCCTTCCAAAAGACGGCTGAGCACGCATAGGTGGCATGGGCGCGGATGGTGGCTGAGAGTTACTCCTCATCCCATTGTTTATGGGCTCCTCATGCCTTTGTGAGGGCTCTCCTTTCTCAAAGCTGATGTTAGGAATGCCCGTTCATTCACGGATGGGATGGTCACTCTTTCAGCTTGCATACTTGCTCTATCCTCTTTTTCATTGCCTTTCATTTGGGAATCTATCCACATTGAGAACTTTGCTACAAGTGCTTCCATGGTAGAGGTCATTTGGCGCATCTCTGTCACCATTTGAGCTTGACCTTCCATTACTTCCCTATGCCTCTCTACATGTCTAGTCTCGTGTGAAATGAGGGTATGATTGAGTGCACTAAGACTTTCCATGGAGTGAGAGAGGTCTTCCTCTTCAACCTCAAAGTTGGTGTCATCCCTCGAGGTGCGTGCATCCCTTATCTATTGCTGAATATCTTCATTTGCTTTGTTTTTCCCCCTATTACCTGCCATGTCTAGGTGCAGTCCCGTGAGATCACCTGTCACTCTTTTGGCTATAACTAGAGCTAGACAACTCCAATTGACCTACTTTTTTGTTCAAAACGGAGGCAACAGTGCCCTCTTCGAGATGAGCATAGGTAGGCGTTCCAAAGTTTTATGCAGAAATTTCTATAATCAGAAATGTGGAACTGTTCTATGCAATCCAGCACCCTGTCCACACCTAGCAAGGGCCTGTTTTGGGCTGTAGGTATTTGATATGCTCCAAGTGGGTATCCAAAACTGAGTGGGGTTCTTGGCAAGGCCTGAGGGTAGTCTCCAAGGTCAGCACCTCAATTCTTGGGAGTGGCAACACCTCTGCAAATGCAAGCAATTTCTCTATAGCACCCTGAAACAGCACAAGAGGGCTGAAATTGGGTTCCCTTTCTATTGCACTGTGGGATTCACTATTTGCTTGGCATTATATACACTTTAAATGTTTTGTATCTTGTGCAGAAGTGTTTCTGGAAGACAAATATGCAGGAGAGTGGTTGAGAATTGGTTAATATCTCAGTACATTAACAAAGAGAGATGAATGGTCAGATGAGGAGTTTAAGAAGATCAAGAGGAAAGCCTATGGATTTTTCTTAAAAGATGGATACTTATGGAAACATGCTAAAAAGAAACAGGCTATGCCATTGCGAGTTTTGGGTGATAGAGCTTCACAAGTAACTATTATGCAAGAATTTCATGAAAGCTAATGGGCTGGTCATAGAGGTGTTTGGGGTACTTTTACAAAGATCAAAGAAAGATATTGGTGGCAGGGTATGTATAAGATGTTGCTCACTTTGTGGAAACATGTACGACGTGTCAAATCTATTCAACTGTGAGACATCGAGATGGATTGCAACCCACATATCCATTGTCTCTTCATTTTAAGTGGGTAGTGGATTTGGTCACAATGCCTACAGGTCTTTGGCAAATGAGGTATCTTGTGCTTGCTCGTGAAGACTTGACTAATCAAGTGGAAGGAAGAGCTCTACGTACTAAGACGACAAATGTCGTATGTACTTTGCAAGGAAGAAGGTTGACACTCCATGGAAGAGAAGGGAGCAAGATTTGGGGCTGATTACCTCCATGGAAGCTTGCAAGAATCTTGAGAAATGAGGAGAGAGAATATCCTCCCTGAAAAGTAACCCCAACTAGACTTTCTTCTAACTGCTGTGACCACAGCTACTAAGAGTTTACCTTCAAAATGGGCCAAAAATGACCAACGAGCTACAAATCCGGTCTTCCTTCCTCCAAACTTGGTCCAAGCCGCCATTAATGCTCCTGCCTGCAGTCCTTGTGGTCCAGAAATCTTTGGGAACTCCCCTACTGCTCCCTGTACCTGTGTACCTGCGACTCAAAATTTCATGTGACTAGAAAGTTGTAACTGGGTAAAATGAAGGACTTACTGGGACCAAGAACCTATGCTCTGATACCAATTGTCAAGGAGAGGGTCTGGGAGAGAGAAAGAAGAGAGAGAAGACTGCAGAGAAGAAGAAGAAGAAGAGCAGAAGAGAGAGAAAGACATGTACGAGGAGAGAGAAAGATTGGAAGAGAGGGAGAGAAGACATGGAAGCTTAGAGAGAAAGGTGAAGGAGAAAGAAGACTTGTATTAATTATCTGATAATGAAAGATTAAGTCTCTCTCACCTTATATACCAGCCAGTGTGGCTAGTATTTCCTCGTTATTAAGTCCCCCCTCTCTTACAAGCTAATGCTTGACCATCCACTGTTCTACACTTTTTGCCTTAAGATAGGGCCTCTAGATACAAATTGTTGGCATAAGATAGGTCAAGAACAACAACAAGCTCATTCAATAAAAACGGATTATAATTACATGGACCGTAATAATACTACTTGTGAGATTGGACCACCTAATCAACCTTTTAGGCCGAGAGGATTGCCAACCCAAGGTAGACCCCCACTACCCTGGAATAATTACAATAGTGATGGAAACCAAGGAAGAAACTCTCGTTTCAGGAGAAAAAATTGTAATTTTCGTAATCCAATGGGGCAAAGTGGACAATAAAGGCCTAAAGGACTAGTGATTTGCTATCGATGTCAACAAGAATGTCATATAGCTACATATGCGCATAGAAGTCAAGATTTTACCCCTCTTTGTAAGAGGTGTAGTGGTGAAGGGCATCATGAAGAGAAATGCCCTAAGTGAGAGGATAACAAAACTACGAGATAAGCAAGTTTCTAATGAACCCTCAACCTCATCTGCAAATTTAGTTGAAGTAGAAACAACAAGGCAAGAGAATGGGGTTAGGTCTAAATTCATACCCCGTAAGGTGATGTTTAAGGTTGACCCCATGATTGGTGTTATTACTAGAGGGAAAAAACAACAACAGAAGGAGCATGGTCTAGAGGAAGAAACTCCCCAATTAGAAGAAGTCGGGAGGGATAAATCTAAGGACATAGATCCTAATGTAGACTTGCTTGAGTCAGATTCTCCACTGCATTCCTCTGACAATTCATTATTACCTATGCCTCTGGCAAATACTAGATTCAATTGGGGGTAGCTCCTTTCCTTGAAAGACTCGTACCTCCAAAAGAAGATAGCAAAGAGCAAGAGGAAACAATAAATAAGACCTATGATCTTTGGGCAGTATTGGAGGAACTAAACTTAACAATTAATTTGAGGCAATTGCTTGAAATAGAGCCTATATGTCGAAGGCAGCTTTATCATAAGCTAGTTCGTCGTAGGAGGAAAAGGATTGAGAATAACACTTCTAAAGTAATTGCAAATGCATCCAAAAGGAGAACAACTAAGGAAGTAAAAATTCTTATTTATTTGTGGATCTACGAGCACTAGCTATAGACACTACCATCAATGGACATTTGTTGAATGAAGTACGGATAGATGGTGGCATTATATCTAGGCTGTCAAATTCAAGGTGAGAAAAATGAGGATTTGCATTCATTAATTCTCAAACTTAAAGATAATCAATGGTCTTGGAGTTTAGATGATCAGAAATGTTTAGAAAGGCATAACAGAATCTTAATGACGATATCATCGTAGGTTACACGCTCAATATCCATGTGATTCTGAGCAAATACCTGGTGTGATTGATTCTATAAAATCTTCATTTATAATGAAGTCTAATACGGATTTAAAAGCTACTAATGGCTGCTCAGATAAAAATTAGGAAAGATATCCTAAACAATCATTTTTTGAGATAGCAAGTGTCTATAGAATAGAAGGTGATGGTGCTACTCATGATAATCTCGCTATTATCCCTTATAGGGCTTTACCCTTGGTACACTGTGAATGCAAGGGAAGAAGAACCAGAATCGAGTGCCATGCATAGCGTGCTAAAAAATGTATCAATGGTACTATCCAAGGATGTGCCTACAATCAAGCCTCGAAAAATAGCCTCTTTGTTTATTAAAGAGCCCGAAGTGGAAGTAGTTAAAATAGAAATGGTAGAAGGGAAATATTTAAATCTAGGAGCTCAATTGGAATTCCAAGATCGAGAGAGGTTTGAAGAAGTATAATGATCACATGTTGGGAAATTTTCTTGGTCTTATATTGACATTAAAGGTATTAAAGCTGAACTTTGTCAGCATTATATTGATCTAGAACCAGGCACAAAACCCGTATGTCAACGTCAACAACGAACAAATCTTGTGTATGCAGAATTGGTCAAAGCTGATATTACTAAGCTTCTTGATGCGGGATTTATATATCATGTTGCATATAGTGAATGGGTTTCTCCTATTGTGGTAGTACCAAAGAAGAATAGTAAGAGTTAAATAGCAAAACACATAAAGATGATTTTCCTTTGCCATTTACAGATCAAGTACTTGATAAAGTTGTAGGCCATGAGCTATATTCTTTCATGGATGGGCTTAGTAGCTACAATCAAGTGCTAACTCATCTGGAAGATCAATCCAAAACTACTTTTACTACCAAATGGGATACATTTGCTTATAAAGTAATGCCTTTTGGCTTATGTAATGCACCTGCAACATTTCAAAGAGTCATGATTGCACTTTATCAAGATTATCTTTAATAATGGATGGAAGTTTTTTTAGATTACTTTTGCATTTTTGGGACAGCAAAAGAAATGCCTAATCAATTGGTGCAAGTGTTTGAATGTAGTGACGAAGTAGGTATCTCCTCGAACCCTGATAAATGTGTTTTTGGAGTGCCAAAAGGAACGTTGTTGGGGCATATCGTTCTAAAGAAGGCATTGCTATGGATCTGGCTAAATTTTCTAAGATTTTTGCAATTCCACCTCCAACAAACATTAAGCAATTGCAATTTTTTTGGGGCATCAAAATTATTATCGACGATTTATTTTAGACTTTGCTAAGGTGGCATCACCTTTGATAAATTTGCTACGAAAGGATACTCCTTTCAATTCAGATGATGCTTGCAAGAAAGCATTCAAATTTCTCAAGCAGAAATTAATTGAGGAGCCTATATTGGCACCCCCGAATTGGATGAAGGAATTCCATATCCACGCAGATGCATCCATGAATGTTGTGGGAGTAGTTTTATGTCAAGGAGATGATAATAAGGTGGATCATTCAATTTATTATGTGAGTTGGAATTTAAGTGATGTAGAAAGAAATTATACTACCACTGAGAAAGAATGCTTATCAATGGTATTTGCGGTGAAAAATTTTTGACATTATTTATTAGGAAATAAATTTATTATTTATGTTGATCATGAAGCGCTAAAGTAGTTACTAAATAAAGCAAAAATTTTAGGGCGTGTGATTCATTAGATGTTGCTATTTCAAGAATTTGATTTTCAAATAGTTTCTCATCCTAATAGAGCTCATGTTCTAGCATATCATCTTTCACGATTATTAACATTTGATAAAGAAGAAGGTGTGGAGGATGATTTACCAGATGCATCACTTTTTACTATGGTGATGCAAGTTCCATGGTATGCTGATATTGAAAATTTTCTTAGTACAGCTCGATACCCACCTAGTGCTGATAAACGATGGAAGCGATAAATTTTAATGCAAGCATGCTCCTACGGATTATTAGGGGGTTGCCTTTATAAATTCTTTCCATGCGAGGGTATCTATTGGCAATGTGTAAGGGAAGATAAAATCCATGTGGTTCTTAAGGCATTGCATGATGAACCATGTGGTGGCCATTTTGCTGGTGAATTAATAGCACGAAAAGTTCTATTAGCTGGTTATTGGTAGCCTACCCTATTTAAAGATGCTTATTATTACTGCCGAAAATGTGATGTATGTCAAAGGACAAGGTCATCCTTCCAAGAGTTTTGCTACGCCTTTGACACCTATTTTGGCATTAGCACCTTTTGAAAAGTGGGGAATTGATTTTGTGGGCCCAATTGATCCGCCTACCAAATATTGATCTAATCGATATATCTCAGTTTGTACTGATTAAATTACTAAGTGGGTGGAAGCCAAAGCACTTAAGACAGATAAAGCCATTGAGGTGGCTAAGTTTATGTACGAGAATATCATAACATGTTTTGGTTGCCCACTAGAATTAGTAAGTGATCGAGGTTCCCATTGCTTGAATGGTATGATTAGCAAGTTAACATAACTATATCAAATTAAGCATCGCAAATAAACACCTTATTATCCCAGAGCTAACGGTCTGGTGGAAGTAACTAACCGTATTATTTGCAAGATTTTAAGTAAAACAATGGCTTCTCACATGTGAGATTGGGATGAGCGTTTGTATGAGGCATTATGGGCCTATAGAACCACTTATAAGGTGACAGTGCAAAATACACACTTTAATTTAGTTTATGGAAGTAATGGTATTTTTCCAATTGAGCAAGAGTTGCCTACTCTACGAGTAGCCCTCTCGTTATGCTTAGGTGAAGCTGAATCGTTGAAATGAAGGATGTTACAATTAGTGCAGTTGGATGAGGAACGATTATTAGCTTTACAAAGCTTAGAGGCAATGCAAAAAGGTTGTAAGGTGTGGCATGATCAGAACATTAAAGTATGATAGTTTAAAGAAGACAATCGTTATTATAAATTTCCAAGGAAGCTAAACATTCATTGGTTAGGACCTTTTAAGGTTGTTAAAGTTTGTGATAATAGGTCTCTAGATGTACAAGATATTAATGCTGAAAATGAGATATTTAGGGTCAATGGTCTCTGCCTTAAACATTTTGTGACTTAGTTTAGTTAGGTATAGTTAGGTAAGTGGTTAGAATAACCCTTAACTAATTTACATTTGGATTTCTTTTCTTCTTGGGGGGGGGGGGTTTAATGGGATGCAAGTATGGCTTTTCTGTGGATGGATACGCTTTACCCTCATCTTAATGCTGATAGTTCTGATCCTATTCATGTTGGGCCTTAAAGTATTTTGTGTTTTCAGATGCATTACAGGTTTTTGTACGTGTCATCAGCATCTTTATATGCATGCACATCTCCTATATTGGCAGTGTCGCACATACTTTCGACATTATGATACCACTGCCATGCAAGATATTATAGGTTATACATACCAGTGCTACAATTATGATAGTGTATTCTCGCATGAGCGTGGCGTTGTTCAGTATAGGGTGGGTGGAGAGCAGCAATAATTTTCCCGATATCAAGCTGCTATTTACTATCTTACTCCATCATACCTTGATGATTAAGTAACTGTCAGTTGTCCCTATTGGGATTATATCTATTGGTATATGGATGCGATTGAGGGCTACTCTTTAGGATGTTTACCAGTGGCACCTATGCCCTATTACGACAATGCAACTGCGGCTCCGCTTCATGATGTGATGGAGGTTTTTAGCGATGCACTTGATAGCAGGTATATGACATCTGATGTGCCTATGCTAAAGGCTATTCATGAACATCCTATTTCTAATGGTTTAGTTGATAGGTTTGGCTTAGATAGTGTGGATGATTTTGGATTAGAGTTATCGTTTGCAGTCAAAAATCTTAGAGAGTTTGAGGATTTTAGTTTAGATCTTCTATTTGTTCCGAGTCTTTTGGATTTTTACTTTATTTTATTTAAAAAACACAAAACAAATAATCCTTTAAAAAAACTTTTGATTTGTTGATACCTTTACATTTTAGGTTTTAGCGCACTTTAGTTTAGATAGTCTTCACATGGTTAGGTACTTAGTTGCACGCACAGTTGGGATACTCCTTCAGTGCTAGGAGTTCATTACAAGGAAGTTTAACTAGGTGGCTGGTTTCTAAAGGAGTTTCACTCTTTATTGATCTAACCTATTAATGGATTAGTGGTTAGTGCTTGAGTTCTGTGCAGGTTTGATGATTGTTGCAATTTGAGAATCACTACGTGTTTATCTTCGCATTATCTTGGAGTTGCAATATCCATGTACATAACAGGTTGTTTCATACCTAATCTCTCCATTTATATTCATTTGAAATAAGGGAAAGTAAAAAAATATAACATGATTGAGATAATTTAGAGAAATCAAAGCCTAAGTACTTCTAGAAGAAACACAAAACACAATTTTTAAAACACAAATACACTGAAAGATATATAAACAATTTAGTCTCTATGAGAGTCCACCCACATGGGATGAGACATTAGCAGGGCATTAGCACTGGAAAGTGATTTCAAGGGATGGTGTGTGTGTGTGTGTGTGTGTGTGTGTGTGTGTGTGCATGATAGGTGAATTTCATTGTATATGGTGACTTGTTGAAAACCAGAGTTGCAGCATTGGAATGTGTGCACAAGAGGGAGAAGAGAGCTCAAAGTACAAGAATGAAATCTTGCTTACTAAGTTGCTTAGAGTACAACTTGGGTACACTCTCCCACACTTGATAGTGACCCATAGGCTGTTTATATAGCCTTTGCCAAGCTAGGGTTAGGGTTTCCCCTACCCCTAGGGCTATTCACACCCATCTGCCCTTATACTCCCTTGCTTATAGTGGGTTCCTATGCCTGCCTTCTAACACCCCCCCTCAATGCCAGGGTGGCATTGGATTAAAAACCATGTAAGAGGTTCCCCCACTTCTTGGGATGCCTTTATAAATCAGGCTTACAAGGTTGTTTTAGGTAGATGATTTAAGTAGTCAAAACAGTTGATCTTCAGATGGATTGGAGGCATAGTTGGCCACCAATTCTTTGGGTATATCAAGAGTGTTGGGGTATTTACTAGTTATATGCCCTATCTTCTTACACTTGTTACATTTCATCTTCTCGGGATGCTTCTTCCAACAGTTGTTTACAAGATGTCCTTTTTTCTTACAGAAAGAACATCTAGTGAGAACTGTATGAACCAATACTTGATCACAGGAATTTGAAGTTGCCTGATTGTTGCTGCTTTCTTTGTGGTTCCTCTTTTCTTCATCCAAACAGGATTGAATGGTACTTGCCAAAGTAGGATCTGGAATGTTGGTGAGAGTGGTTACAAGAGTAGGAAACACCTGTTTTATAGCTTTTAGGAGAATAGCAATAGCATCTTCTTCATGTGGAGCTTGTACAGAGGCAAGCTGTGCCATAAGTCCCTTCATATGAGAGATGAATCTTCCCAAATCTTCTCCTAAACGATATTCCAAGCTAAAGAATTCAATTTTAAGGAAGATTTTAGTATTTTTGCCAATGGCTCCATAGAGCTTTTCAAGCTCATCCCATTTTTCTTTAGCTGTGTTTAGTTGATCAACATGATGAATCAGGGATTCATCTAAGTGTAACATTATGATTGCTTGAGCACATTGGTCATCCTCTATATCAACCAGATTTGTAGAGTTTACATCTCTACTGCCTTGAATGAGAGGCCAATACCCTCTCTCCATCATTTTTATTTTATAAGTACCTGCCATGGGTGGAAATCTTTGCCATCAAACTTTCGAATTTGAGGACGGACATCAGCATATGTTGTGGTCATTGGGAAGGTCTTACCACTTGTTAGGACAAGGGCAGTGTCTAGTCCCTTACAAACTTTCCACTGAATCAAGAAGCAAATCAGACAATTTGAAATCAAAGTTGCAATGAAGAGAAAGGCTGAAAATCATATAAATGTAATATTTCAAAGTATGACTGTGGTGGTCCTTTCTTATGTGCAAACTTCTTCCGAGGTTTAATAGTCTTTTTAGGTTTTAATGAAGTAAACCTAGACTGGACTTCAAGCTCCTCCTTGTGGTATGGCTTAGTGGATGAAGCTTGTGTTGGACAAGGTTGGTCTATGATCTCAATGCTTGTTGCTGATGATTCTGAGGAGAGTACAATGACACTCATGCTTTTGATTTCATTGACCAGTGTACTTGAGACAAAGTCACTCACGGTATGCAATACACTTCTTAGTGTATGATGGTCTATGTGTTAATTGTACACATAACCTTACAACAATATACGAACAGGAATAACAAAAACTCACTAGATTTTAGTGAATTCCCAGCAAGCAAATGATTAGATGATTCATGATTAGTGTTTAGAAAACACTATTGTCAAGCTTAGTGAAGTGCTTGAATGGAACCCGGTTGGAAGTCGGCTTCCCAATGCTTAATGATGTCCATTGAGCATGCCCAAGAGCTTTAGAATCTGGAATAGGCTTCAGAGACTCTGCTTCAGTGATTAGAATCATTGTTAATGAATCTCAAAGTGAAAAAAATGACAAAATGTCAAGCTTGGAGCTTGTTGGCTATGGCTGCCTCAAAAAACACAATTAGGGTTTGGCAGAGATCTCTCTCTGTGAGAGGAATTTCCAAGAACCCTTTTAGATGAGGATAGCCCACTAGGGGGGCTATCAAAGCCCCAAGATAGCTATAGGGATCGCATCGCCTGCTGCATGTACAGCAGCTCGAATTTTGCGCTGTCAAAAACTGCGCCTGTTTCTGGGAATCACGCAATGCCGGCCTCACACGTGGACAATGTCGGGGGTAGACCTAATGAGGAGTTGCGCCTTGATGTGGGAAAGAGAACTCTAGAAGAAAGCCCAGGCAGATATGGCCTCCTTTGTCCTCCCCAAGTCCTCCAATGGAGGTAGGTTGCAGGCAGCTATGGAGGAAAGAAGGATAAGATGTAGGAGGTAGAGGCTCATGTGCACTTAGTGATAGCTGAGGCTGAGGGAAGCTGAGGAGATCAGAGATGGCTTTGATACCATATTGAAAACCAGAGTTGTAGCATTGGAATGTGTGCACAAGAGGGAGAAGAGAGCTCAAAGTACAAGAATGAAATCTTGCTTACTAAGTTGCTTAGAGTACAACTTGGGTACACTCTCCCACACTTGATAGTGACCCATAGGCTATTTATATAGCCTTTCCTAAGCTAGGGTTAGGGTTTCCCCTGCCCCTAGGGCTATTCACACTCATCTGCCCTTATATTCCCTTGCTTATAGTGGGTTCCTATGCCTGCCTTCTAACATGACTACCTAGGACCCCAATAGAGTTTACTCCCATAACTTTGTTGCTTTCTTAGCGATGTAGGGTAGTTGAGTAACAAGGTTCTCTCCATGAAATTTTGACTAGGAGTAGCGTGGATGAGAGATGCTAAACTAGTGGGGGTATCTTTATCTTTTCATTTGCCTAGGCCAGGTGATTGATATTATGTGCTTGATTAGATTCCTTGAGTGAAGCTATTGAGCTGAAATGTTTGAAAGTTCAATTTAGTGATGAATTTCTAGCCTTCTAGTCATTCCTATAGTCAAGAAACTCAAAACTAAAACAATAACAATAAATTAAGTTTGGGAGAGTATATCTATTTATTCTTCTAAACAGAAACAGAAGAAGAAAAGAAGAAAAGAAGAAAAAAAAACATCCTCAAGACTGAAGGGTTGAAAAAGACAAAGAAAAAGAAAACCAAAAGAAGATAACCATCGCCTCTGAGGTCCTGGTAGGCTATAAGGATTTCCTTGATGGGTGCCCTGCATCCGATGCCTTGCATCTCTTTAGGGTGGGACCTTTTGGGATATGGAGAATAAATATATATACTCTTTTGACTTTTTTTAAAAAACAAAACCAAAAATTTGTTTTTTTTTTTTAACTCAGGAAAGTTTGGAGTTAAGGACCATTGACTAGTTGTTCTAGTAGAACATGGAGGGTTTGGCAATTAAACCATAGGAGTCCTATTTCGTATTATAGTATTAGCTTGTCGTGTTTGAGTTCTTTGATAGGCATGGACCTTATCAATGAGGCTATTTCATAAGCAATATTTCTAGTAGGAAAGTAGTGTGGCATTTCATTGCCTAGAGAGATTATTGTTGCTTAATAACTCTAGAACACTTCCTAGTTGGTATGTTCCATGCATTGGATGCAGCTATGTTATGCACTCTAGTGGGGCGAGTAAGTACGGGGGAATACTAGTTTGCACAAGTTTTTATACAATTTACTTGCAAGATTTCTCTTGTGTAATTTATAATAAGACACAAGTTAGTATTTTTATATCTTTTCAGTATCGACTAGTTTTCTATGTGCGGTTTTGTAGATCTTGTAGGTTTGCTCGTGAGGATGGTTCACATTTAAGTGAGGGAGAGTATATTTTTCTTTGAGGATGCGTAGTAGTACTCGTGGTAGATGTGTTCGTGATGTTGGGTGTCTGTGATGTTTGTGGTAGCTATGCTCGTGAGGACACTTCACAATTAAGTAGGGGAGAATGACAACACCTAGAGACATGCCATACATTGCAAATTTCACAAAATTGTACACAATTGGCACATTGTTACCAAATTTTTACATTAATTTAATGCAGATGCGGTCGTAGTTATTGTGTCTAGAGGACGATCTTTACAGTCTGCCCAAGAGATGTCGGTATAAGGAAGTTCTTATATGAGAGGAAGGTGGAGTTTTAGACAAAATCTAATAGTTTTACTTAGTGAATCTCAGCTATGACCATTTAAAATTTTCCCTTAGGGATTATTATTACTTAGGGAAAATAAGACCTTGTTACTAATTAGAGGTTTTCAAGAAATTTTTAGACTTGGCAAGAAAACACCAAGAATTTAAATAGATCCATCCAATCTTGGCCCATACATCAATAAAGCGTTATTTTGCATATAGCTTCTATAATATAAAGAAAAAAAATGAGAGCAATACTGCTCTACCTATTATATATGAAGGGATAGAATCTATAGCCATATTAAATAGCAATGCAAGCATCAACATTGCTACCAAAAAAGAAGAAGAAAAAGCTCATGGGATAAATGGGGAAGACCCCCATTGTTAGGCAAACTTGAATGAACCTTCAATGCATAGATGGGAGCCTAGAGAATTGGTCTCTGTGGATGAGCATGCTTCCTATCCCATTCAAAATGCTTTGTGCAATGTGTGTTTTGACTTGGGGCATATTTGATTGGTCAAATAGTCTTCTTTGCACAAGATCAAAGAGAAAGAGTCTTGTGAAGAGCTAGAATCTTCTACATTGAATAGCATCCTATAGATGCTATCCATCTCTACTTGCATTGTGGCGAGCTACATGTTGGTGTCATTGTTGAAGTAAACTAAGTGATTAAGTGCTCCTTGTCCCTTCAGCTCTATTAGCTTTTGTTGTACTACTTTGGGGGTCATATTTGAAACATTGAAACTTGTAGCTTGCTGAAAGCTATCGATTATGGGTTAGAAATCATTAGAATTACCTCTTGATTTATCCATAGCACTTACTACAATCCCCATGGTCTCTAAGCTGAATAGGTTGATAATATGATTTATGAGGTCTCACACATGTGTGTTTTCTAGGTCAAGAGTGGGACTAGGACTTGGGTCCCTATTGTTAGGTGGAATAAAAAGCTCATGATCACTTCTTAAGTGCATTTAACTCTGGTATTGATTCTAGTCCATAAGTCAAAAACATGTTGTGGCTGTCACCTTGTGTGAAATGTGTGAGTTCTCTTTTGTATGTTTGTTTGGTTTTGTTGTTTCTATTTTGCTTATTGGTGTGCTTTATCTTTTTCCTAGTTTTAATATTTTGAAAGAAACTTTAAAAACAAAACTTTCTTGTGCAATACACCTTGATTGTGATATGCAATGAATGATTGTCGACTAGTGTGGTGTCATGCATGTACCTAGGTGTGTAAGGTCGGAAGGAAATGCAATGTGACTAGGAAGTAGTGAGCTTACAATGATTGTTCAAGGGTGCACATGCGTGCATAGGGGATACATGTAGGCACACTTGCATAAGCACGGGTGCTCACAAGGATATATGAATGCACGCATATAACTACACATGTACACTGATGCTCACTCATATTCACTTTGTGCTTGTGAATGCACCTAAGTGCGTGTATGAGTGCAGGTGCTAAGAGAATGTGTAATTGTATGTGATGAGTGTTAGATATGCTCAATGCCCCACCATCATAAGGTGCCACCAATGATCCATGGTGCTCAAAGTTGTAAGGCCCCCATTATGAGGAAAAGCCAAATGTGAGCCCGGTTGAGTCGTGACTTGTATATCAAATGAGGTCTATGTGACCGGATGGCAAAAAGGTAACCATTGTGGGTCTAATCTTTGTGTTGGACAGAGTAGTTAAGCTGGTAGCAACTCAAGGCACATTGCATCGAGTTGCGGGGTAAGGGAGGTAAAAGGGACCTCTATTTTGGGGTCCGGGAGCCGCGAAAGCAGCCCCTGGCTGGGGGGGTCCCAAGGGGGCCGTTGGCCCCCCTGGTGGGGTCCGAGGGCAACGCCCTCGGCCCGATGGTAAAGGGAATATTCCTTGGCCAACTAGTGGAGGCTCATATGGTAGGTTGGTCATGCCGACCTAACTGCCTTCACAGGCTATAAAAGCTAAACCACTTCACAGCCATCGATTATCTATCTTTCACCCAATCAGAGTTGTTCCAGCTAGCCTTAAGATCTTCACCTATCTTCTATCTAGATCGCCATCTAAGCTTCACTGTGGAAGTGCATGGGTGGACAGAGCCATCTCTGTATCAATTGTTTGGAGCTAAAGAAATTTTCTAATTCTCCTCTTATCTGTTGTGCACTCTCTATCTCTATCTCTTTCTCAGATTTTGTTCATTGTGCCGTGTAAATTTTACATGGTATTAGAGCCGAGGGAGCTCTAGGGATCGAAGAGTGCGCAAGAGGCAAGGGCTTCAATAGCAAAGAGGAACAATATCATCTTTCGGAAGCAGTTCTAGTGCATCAGGAAGCGGTGTAGGAGATGGTGCTGCTGTACCAGCTATTCAAACACTGAGGATTCATCCACCAACCTTCAGTGAAGGAAAGTTAGATGGTACAAACTATACCTTGTGGAAGTTCAAAATTACAACTATCCTTGACTCTTATGAGCTTTTGGAGACTGTGCTGGGAATTGATGTAGAACCACGGCCTACCCTCAACCCATCAAATCCTAGTATGATGATTCATCCGAATACAGATCTTCTATGAGCTTGGAAACGAAGGAATGCAGATGCATTGTGTGCCTTAGTTACAAGTTGTTCAGAAAATGTTCTGACTTTGATTCAGCATAAAACCAAAGCATCAGAGGCTTGGAATGTACAGAGGAGTCAGTATGAAACGCGAAACCAAACAAGGATTCAAAACTTGAAGAATCAACTAGCAGCGGAGAAGTTTGTTGAAGGAGAGACAGCTGAAGCATTCATCACTCGTATTAAGAATCTACACGACCAGATGGCTGGTGCTGGGATACAAAAGACTACCGAGGAGCTAGCTCAAAGGTGTCTTTGGATTTGTCCACAAAATTTTGATGGACTAGTAACTGCCCTTAATACTTAGGTGAGACCTCAAGCTTTGATTTTTGAGGAGTTTTGTGCATTATTGCTGGAGGAGGAGTTGAGGCTAAAAGCCTGAGAAGGAAGCAACAATGGAGATGTTGCATTCTCTGCCAATGCAAAAGGCAAAGGTGGTTCCTCCACCAAAAATGATGGTGACAGAAAGAAGAAGGGTGGTAAGAAGAAGTTTCAAGGAGAGTGCTTCTACTACAAGAAGAAAGGACATGAAATCGTAGATTGTTGTGTCAAGAAGGCAGATGAAAGAATGGTACCCTTAAAAGTAAAAGGAAAGAGACAATAATACGGCTGAAGCAGAGTTGGAGTTATTTATGGCGACCATTGAGAAGGTGTGCTCCTCGGCGCAAGAAGAATCTACCACTGACTCATGGGTGTTGGATAGTGGGACCTCCCGTCACATGACCAATAAGAAAGGTCTATACAGTTCTATGCTGCCTCTACAAGAATCCATCACTGTGACAGTTGGAAATGATGCAAAATGCCCTGCTGCGAGCACAGGTACTATTTCATTTGTTGGTGCAAATGGTGATGTCAAAAAACTTTCAAATGTGTTGTATGTTCCTAAAATTAGGAGAAATATGTTATCAGTTTTGCTGCCATAACTGATCTTGGTCATGAAGTGAGGTTCAAGAAGACAAGTGCAGAAATTCTTGACAGTGATGGCAAAGTTATTGGCAAAGGAGAAAGAAGAAACAACCTATATGAGCTAAGTGCTCTTACAGCCACCATTGGAGTGGGCACAAGTAAGCTTTGGCATGAAAGGTTTGGACACATTGGATTTGCAGTGTTGAAGGAGATGCACAAGCAAGGTATGGTTGCTCACCTACCTACAATGATTGAATTGAAGGAACCATGTGAAGCTTGTATGATGGGCAAGCAATAGAGCAAGGCATTTCCACAAGAAAGCAAGAATAAAGCATAGGCTTCTCTAGAGTTGGTACATGTTGACTTGTGCGGAAATATGCCTACACGGGCCTTGGGGGGATCTTCTTATTTTATGTTGATTGTCAACGACTCAAGTAGGAAGATGTGGGTGTACTTCCTTCATGATAAGGCTCAAGCTTTTGGTAAGTTTAAAGAATGGCTAACACTTGTTGAGAATGAAACAGGGAAAAGTGTGAAGAAATTTAGAACAGATGGTGGTGGTGAGTTCAACTCAAAGGATTTTTAAGACTTTTGCAAGAGCAAAGGGATCAAGCATCAATTGATGATGCCTCACACACCTCAGCAGAACGGTGTTGTGGAACACAGGAATCACACCATTGTGGAGATGGCAAGATGCATGCTAAAGGGCAAGGGATTGCCTAACCATTTTTGGGCTGAAGTTGTTAATATTGTAGTCTACATTTTAAATCGGAGCTACACAAAGGCTCTCAAGGAAAAAACGCCTCATGAGGCTTACATTGGTAAGAAACCATTTGTATCACACTTCAAAATTTTTGGATGTGAATATTATGCACATATTCCAAATGAGAAGAGAAACAAGTTACAACCAAAAAGTAGAAAATGTATCTTCTTGGCTTATAGTGATGAGCAGAAGGCTTTCAAATTATATGACCAACAGGCAAAGAAGATCATCGCGAGCCATGATGTGGTGTTCAAGGAGCAACTACATACAGTGGAGGAGGAGAAGGCAAGTTCTTTTGCTTTATCATCAAGCGAAGAAGTAGTCCACTATGAACCTGTCCCGAGAGATGTCCCTATCCTTAAGGAGGAGGAAGCATCATCTTTAGATGATGAGGAAAAAGTTCACCAACCTGATATCACCCCACCGAAAAATCCATTGCCGCATTGGGTGAAGCAGCTCTATGACCACAATAATCCTATGCTCACATCTATTGAGGAGAAGGTAGACGAACCAAGGAGATCTCAGAGAATAGAGGAGCAAAGGAGGGCTTCTGTTCACATAGTCAATATGGCCTTGATGGCTAAGATTATAAGAGAAATAAAGGAGCCAACTGACTTAGAAGAAGCACTTGTAGATCTAGCATGGAAGGCAGCTATGCAAGCCGAGTATGATAGCATAATGAAGAATGACACTTGGGAGCTAGTGGATCGGCCAACAAAGCGAAAGGTTATTGGCACCAAGTGGCTCTGGAAGGTAAAGTACAAGGCTGATGGTACCCTAGAAAAGTACAAAGCTAGGGACAGATTGAAGGGTTTGATTTTCAAGAGTCAGATGCCCCAACTGCTAGAATGACCACTATTCGCACAGTACTTGCAGTGGCCAGTTTACCAAATGGATGTTAAGTTAGCATTATTAAATGGTGACCTCAAGGAGGAGGTGTACCGTGCTCAGCCACTAGGGTTTGAGGCCCCCCATTCTGAGAACAAAGTGTGTAAGATGAAGAAGGCAGTGTATGGGCTAAAACAAGCCCCCAGAGCATGGTACCAGCAGATAGATAAGTTCTTTTTAAGCTTAAACTTCAAAAGATGTGCCTCAAGATGCTAACTTGAATGTTTACAGTGATGATGAAAAGTCTATAGTGATTGTCCTACATGTGGATGACCTTCTTATTACAGGTGACTATGAAGATATGATCAACCAAACTCGAAAGGCTTTGAGTTTTGAGTTTGAAATGACAAACTTGGGCTTGTTGCACTATTGTTTGGGAATTGAAGTCTGGCAAGAGCCAGGAAAGATCTTCATCTCTCAGAAGAAGTATGCATGGGAGATCTTGAAGGCATTTGGCATGACTGAGTGCAAGGAGATAGCTACACCTATGGAGGTGAATGTAAAGTTATCTGTTGAGGATACATCAGCACTGGAAGACATTGGGAGGTACAGGAGGATGGTCGACAGTCTGATCTACTTGTGTAATACCAAACTAGATATCAGTTTTGATGTTGGTGTTTTGAGCAGGTTCTCAAACAAACCTCATGAGAGTCATTGGAATACTGGGATGCGGGTGCTCAGATACTTGAAGGAAACTCTTGACTATGGTATCACATACAGTTCCGGAACTTCTCTTGTGGGGAATTGTGAATCAAATTGGGCAGGAGACAGTGATTCCAAGAAGTCAGTTTCTGGTTATTGTTTCTCTTTGGGTTCAAGAATTTTCTCTTGGATTAGTAAGAAGCAGCCAACAATGCCATTGTCTTCTATCGAAGCAGAGTACAAGACAACTTGTTTTGCTGCATGTGAAGCAGTATGGTTGAGAAGGATTCTATGGCATATGGGAGTGCACGATGAAGAACCAACTATGTTGAGATGTGATAATCAGAGTTGCATTGCGATTGCCAAAAATCCAGTGTTTCATGTACACACCAAACATATAGAGATCCAGTATCACTATGTGCGTGATTTGATGGAGGATGGGATAGTGAAGCTGGTCTACTGTCCAACAGAGGAGAATGGAGCAGATATCTTCACCAAAGCATTTACGAAGTATCTGCTTCAAGTTCATCTTCAAAGACTCGGCATTGGGCCAAGGAGATAGTTCACCTATGGGTGGACATTGACGGGGGGTGTTAGATATGCTCAATGCCCCACCCTCATAAGGTGCCACCAATGATCCATGGTGCTCAAAGTTGTAAGGCCCTCATTATGAGGAGAAGCCAAATGTGAACCTGGACATTGGTTGAGTCCTGACTTGTATATCATATGAGGTCTATGTGACCAGATGGCAAAAGGTGACGATTGTGGGTCTAATCTTTGGGTTGGACAGAGTAGTTAAGTTGGTAGCAACCCAAGGCACATTGCATCAAGTTGCGGGGTAAGGGAGTTAAAAGGGGCCCCTATTTTGGGGTTCGGGGGGCACGGAAGCGGCCCTTGGTTGGGGGGTCCTAGGAGGGCCGCTGGCCCCCCTAGCGAGGGTCCGGGGGCAACGTCCTTGGCCTGACGATAAAGGGAATATTCCTTATAATATTCCCTGGCCGACTACTAGTGGAGGCTCATATGGTAGGTCAGTCATGCCAACCTAACTGCCTTCACAGACTATAAAAGCTAAACCCCTTCACAGCCATCGATTATCTATCTTTCACCCAGTCAGAGTTGTTCCAGCTAGCCTTAAGCTCTTCACCTATCTTCTATCTAGATCGCTATCTAAGCTTCAATGTGGAAGTGCATGAGTGGACAGAGCCATCTCTGTATCAGTTGTTTGGAGCTAAAGAAATTTTCTAATTCTCCTCTTATCTGTTGTGCACTCTCTATCTCTATCTCTTTCTCAAATTCTGTTTGCTGTACCGTTTAATTTTTACACTGAGACTTTAGTTATGTAAGGTGAATGTACAGTGCTCATGGGCACTTATTGAATTATGAAAGTGTACTTATGTGTGTCATGAAATCTTTATGTGCAGAATAAGAACTCTAAGCATTGTGAATACTAGGGTGGGTATTGGCCTATGTGCACAGTGTTCACAAGCACACACATGAGTTTCCACAAGTATGTACGGATGGATGCTAGTGCGCACATAGTCACACATGTGTGTCTACTAGGATTTACTTTGTGTTCAAGGATGCAACTAGGCGTATTTTTGTCACTCTTGGATATCTTAGTGCATGAGGCAATATGGATGGTTTATGAATGTGCATGTTTATGTGGTGAGATGCACTGTGTACACAATTGGATGCACTATAGGTGCAGATGGGTGCACTATGCATAGGTGGATGCACTATGGATGTCGATAGATGCACAATGTGTAGTGATGGATGCACTATGTGTTGTGTTCTCAATGCATGTCTATAGGTGGAGGTACATTCTAGGAGTATCGCAATATCGAGGGTAGAACAACTAGTGACAATCCCTAATAGAGGCAAAAAAATTAGTTTCCACCACAACTGAATCACCAATCAAGTATTCCTCCTTATCGCATTTAAGAGTAGTCACAATACCCCAAATCTCTCTCTTGATTTGTGGATAAATGCATTGCCTTTCATTTAAAACTTGTGCATTTACCAAGAAATTGGATGTAGTGTGGATCAATGGATGTCTAATGAGTCTATGGGTGTATAATGGGTTTGTGAGTTCCTAAGTTATGTGTTGATGGTTGCACAGCACACATTGGGAACACTATGAAGTGAATAAAAAGTGGATGCTCAATGTGGATGCACCATGTGTTGCTATGGGTGCACTTAGTAGTGTGGTTGGATGCATGGATGCACATGTGTCACACCAATGTGTCACCAAGGTACTCTTCTTTGCACTTATTTCTATCCTCCCTTCCAATAGGTTGGATCTAGGTAGTAGAAAAGGAGAAGAGGTTATTAATGTGCACTAGAATGAGAGGTGTCTACATGTATTAATGGAGTATATATAGTCAATGTGTACACATAGGGTGTGTGTAGGCATAATAATGCACTATGTAAACAAGTAGGATGCACAATTCTATATATGTGTGGTACTGTGGGGTGAGTGTACTATGTGTAATGGGATGCACTATGTGTAGATGGATGCACAATGCACTATGGAATGAAGTAAGTGAGTGTAGAATGTGTATGATTGTGCTTGCAAGGATGTACACACATGTGTGTGTCTCCAAGGTTTCTTCCTCCTACCCCACTTACCATTATCCTCCCTTCCTAGTAGGTTGGATTTGGATTGTGTAGAGGAAGAAGGCTCCTATGGATGCATAGTGTGGATGGATGCATTGTGTGTGGATAACTCCACAATGTAGTGAGCCCATAGTATGTGTCATGCAAACGACTTATTGGTTACCCTCTTCCTACCTCACTCCCCTATGATCCTTCCTTTCAATAGGTTATTGGTTTGTGGGAGAAAATCTCCAGATACACCTAGTTTTCTATGTGATTTTTATGTGTACAATGCATGCAAACAATTGTGTGTGTGTGTGTGTGTGTGTGTGTGTGTGTGTGTGTGTGTGTGTGTGTGTGTGTGTGTGTGTGTGTGTGTGTGTGTGTGTGTGTGTGTGCGCGTGCGCGTGCGCGTGCGCGTGCGCGTGCGCGTGCGCGTGGGCCGTGCGTGTGCGTGGGTGTGTGTGTGTGTGCGTGTGCGTGCGCGCGCGTGCGTGCACATGCACGCACGCACGTGCATGCATGTGTGCGTGTGTGCGTGTGCATGCGCATGCGCATCACAATGGGATGTATCCTTTACAATGTGTGGGGTGTGTCATGATATGTCTATCTATGTAGATAGTATGCTCAAGATATTCAATGTCTTGTATGCAGTCATCAACCTAGGAATCGAAACACACCAATGTAATGCATGTATGTCCGCATGCATCTACATGTGGCAGTGGTGCATCAAAGATTAAACTTATCTTGCTAGTCCTAAAAATCCTCCCCCCCTAGTAGGTTGGATGGTTCAGTGTGCGAGAAGGTGGGCTCTATGCTTGCATAGTCACACTTGGGTGCATATGGATATACATAGACATTCTACACAAAAAAAAGAAAATATTATTTTTCCAATTGCTCAAAAAATTTGAACATAAAAACTCTTGTAATAGAGAGAATCCTACTAGCAACATCAATAACACAATAAATTTGCAACAGAATGTAGATGTTAGCACATTAAATCCTTCATACATTAAATCTTTTCCTTTCAATATACACACCAAAATTCAAATAACCACGCGTGCTACAAATAATGACTATCCATGTGTAGTGCACAAGTTGTGAGAGGCATTTCCTTCTTCTTGTAGTGTATTCTTTCCCCACCAAGAGGGGATTGAGTCACATGTGGTTGATGGGAATCCTTTTTGCTAGTCTATGCTTCCCTAACTTTATAAAATTAATGGTGTATATCCATTGTAGTGTGTTGGCCATGGTGGTGACAAGGTAGCTATTCTCATTCTTGAATGCGGCTTCTCCCTCTCAAGAGTGGTTCTTCTTCATTGGCGGTGGGATGTGTGATGCATGGAAGATTCAATCTAGGGATGAAGAGGAAGAAGATGGTGGTGCTAGGAGAGGGAAATAGTAGGAGTGACGGTGGTAATGAAGGGGATCCAACAAAGTTGAAAGCAACATGGTAAGTGAAAAAGCACAAGTAGGGGAGATGAAGTAGAGGAACACTCTTGTTGATATAGATGGTAATTCCAAAGAGGCTCAAGACATTGAAGATTATTCTAATGGAGATAAGAAGATGAAGATGGACACGAATCTTTCACAAAGCAAGGGGTACAACTAACACAAATGGAGGTGATTCTATGATTACCATATCTTTTTCATGTAGAATCATGCAATAGACATGTAGATTATTTCTATATTCATCTTTTCAAATAGCTTTAAGACAACCAAAAATTTCCATAACTTCGTGCTTTGAACTTCAATTTTTGCACTTGGACAATTAGAATCAAATAATTTGAGCAAAATAGGGTATTTGATGCAAGTTGTTTCTTTAAAAACATCGTGAATCGAGAACTATGAAAGTTTTAAGATTAGAATAACTAATTTTTATAAAAATCGCTACTTTCTTTTAAATGCAAGCTTCTAAGTCAACACACTCTTTATGTTAAGCTTATAAGGTGAACTCACACTTGACATCTCTCTTTCCAAAAATACAAATACAACAAAAAATCAAAATATAATTTTAAATATTTAAATAAAAATAGTTACTTATATGCATTTCGGAGTTGGGACATGTGTCCACTACTATTTTGTATCCTTGAAGAATGCAAACAACTTAGTGGTTAATACATTCTTGGTCCCAACAAACGGAACCAAAATGTTGAGCAAGATGTGCTCAACATATTTGGGATGTTTAGATATACTCATATCATTTCAAGAGCTTTGACCACTTAATCAATGACTATCTCTCACATAGCTTCTTGCACATAGTCACAAGGTCTGTTTATAGTGAATGTGCAAAGCATACCTTAAATAATAAAGGATGCTTGATGCATATCCACAATCCAAGATGCATCTCCTAGATTCTCAAACACTCTATGACCATTTTCATCCTAGAGAAGAGCATGGTAAGACATGAGAGAGCACACGAAAAGATAGAAGCTTCACCCTCTTAGTCCCTCACTCTCTCACTCACTTGCTCTCAACTCACCTTCACTTTCTCTCCCACTACAAAAGCAAGGCAAAAGTCAAAAGTTGGCACACACAAGAATAGCAATTTCCATTATTTTTCAATCTTTTTATACATTGTGGTAGATATGGGTTTCACATAATAAAAAATCATTTGAATAGGTCATTGTTGATCCAATGCATAGTTTTAAAAAGGATTTTTTGTTTCAAGCCAAGAAGAAATGGGAAGATCTGACAAAGGACTAGGAATTGAGCTGAAGAAGTTCCTCATTTATGAGGAAAAGAGAAACAAAATGGAGCGCATGGAAGCTTGGTTCATTGCAATGTATGAGAAACCTATTGACAACACCCTTGATGTAATGGAAACTCAGGCTAGGAAATGAAAAGAAAGTAAATGTAAATAGAAGCTAGTCTAGCAACTAAATAGAAGACTACATAGACTTTTCGGGTGGACCCCTACTTTATGTCCACACATCGTGTAATACTCCTATTTTTTACTTACTAATACAACTTCACATTTCATTAAAAAATTTTGAAGTGCACATGCATACGTGTGTGTGTGTGTGTGTGTGTGTGTGTGTGTGTGTGTGTGTGTGTGTGTGTGTGTGTGTGTGTGTGTGTGTGTGTGTGTGTGTGTGTGTGTGTGTGTGTGTGTGTGTGTGTGTGTGTGTGTGTGTGTGTGTGTGTGTGTGTGTGTGTGTGTGTGTGTGTGTGTGTGTGTGTGTGTGTGTGTGTGTGTGTGTGTGTGTGTGTGTGTGTGTGTGTGTGTGTGTGTGTGTGTGTGTGTGTGTGTGTGTGTGCACGCGCGCGCACACATACACACACACACACACATAGTTATTGTGAGTAGATGGGTGATAAAAGTTTTTACTAATAAATTTGTTACTGGTTAAATTCAAGCCTTAATTTAATGGTGCATTGATGTCCTATTGGCTAGGAACTTCAACGCTTGCGTGACAAAGAGACATACTTTCTTATTTGAGAGGGAAGTCACATGTATAAAGAGATAGCACTAAAGGATATGGGGCCATCCTTAATGGCTTAGATAGATGGCTTGGATTGGATGCTCTCACATTCTTTGCACATAACCATACATCTAGATGTATAGGGGGAGGTCCCTTTGGAGGATCTATACAAACACTAGGAGCGAGCATGTTGGACTATATCTTAGGACCTTTATCTCTCATCCTCGAGATATATTCTTTCAGAGTGTCCCTTCGTCCACTAGCAGTGGCAAGCTGACCACGCTTATATCTATGGTTTACCATCACCTATAGACATGATATGATCCCTCTAGTAAGTAGCCACCCAATATTCCCTACATACCACTTCTCCATATTGACAAATGAGTGCATGCTCAGATAATCTCTATTGGAGCTTGTAGGAGATGGATCCCCACATACATATTAAGAAGTCTACATCACAGCTTGCCAAAGCACTTTACACCTCAGCTGCCATGTATTTTTCCCTCACATGCCCTCATTCCACCCCTCCAAGAAGGAATGTTCAACAAAGTAGTTGGTATGACAAGGAGTGCAAGGAAACTTGTCTTTGTCTCCAGTAAGGTGAAGCATGAGGGATTGACACACATAGCCACACACACTCGATTTTTCATCACCTAGTGTAGCAAAAGAAGAGGGCATATCTATTAGAATGGAGTGTGAGTTGTACTAGCTATTCTTGGGATAGGATAGCAAGGAGGTGTGGAAGGAATTATAAGAGTCCTGTGCCATATACCCATTACCTCCCTAGGTACATGACATGCATATGCTACCTCACCCTTATTAGGTGCCTAGGCAAGCCTCATTGCCTAGATCACCAGAGGATAGAACCACATCATCTACCTTCTTCAGTTAATGAGGGTTCACGATGCCATTGATAGACTCTAGAATGGCCAAGATCAAGACCATAATGGACTACTGGTAGGGCACGTATCACATGCCAAAGATATACCTGCACCCCTTTTAGCCCACATGTTCAACATGGCCTTGTGTGAAGGCTTCCCTGCAAGTTGGTCAACTAATACTATAGTACCAATCTTGAAAGTTGAAGACTCCATGGTGTGGGAGCTTCTCGCTTGATTGCCAAGACCCACGAACCACTTATGGTTTCAAGCGATTCAAGCCAAGTGCAATGGCTATCTCTCACATAGCCATATGCGCTCTCACATCTACAAGTGTAGTGAGCTTACCTTCATGCCCAATCGAGTTGGCTCCTCCCTCAAGCTCTCCGCTAACTCCACAATCCAAGGTGTAAGCTCAAGCAAGCTCGATCCTCAAGCTCCAAGCTCCAAGCTCCATTGCCGCGTGCGAGACAAGAGAAGAGAAAGGAAGAGTAGAAGAAGAGAGGAGAAGATGGAGAGCTTCTCTACTATGGTCCCTCACCCTCACACACTCACTCCCTCACTCCCTCACACTCCCTCCCTCAAGCACAAGCACAAGCACAAGCACAAGCAAGAGCAAGAAGAAGAAGAAGAAGAGAGCTAGTTTTGGCCACACACAAGAATGAGCTTCTTCATTCACTTTTTCCTTTTTATACATGCTCTTATCCCTTCCTTGGGTGCCCATCCCTTTTTTACATGACTGGTCATTTTCGCCAAACTACTTGCCAGAGTAGTAATTTTTTGATAAACTTAGGCAAGGAATCACATGCAACCAAAAGCATTGACTAAAAGAAAATGGAGACTCAAATTTAGTTATTGAATGGCTACTATTGTGATTCATCTTTGTAGATATAAATTGAAGGGAGGAAAGAATAATGATGTCTTGAGGAGAAATCCTTTTTCTCACTCTTCCTACTTTTGTGCAAGATAAGTTACATAAATTTTGAGCGATGTTCCCCTTAGTTTACTAGGTGGGATCCTCATGTAGCCTTACCTTGTGGGAGGAGATATTCCACACAATGGAGCAGATTTTCATTCTTTTAGACTACCATTTTGCTAGAGTTCATGAATGGTCTTAGTATCTAGGCTACTACATGACATTGCCCAACTACATGGATGGGACCCTAGATTATAATCTATGGAGGCTCCATCGGGCTAAGGGGCTCCAACTAGTTTGGCTCTTCATATTTCATTAAGACCAAACATTGAATCCTTTGGTTCCTCGAGAGGGTAGCGATGACTCGAAAACAATTGATCTGTCATTGTTTTGTGGAAATTACAATGTGCAATGCAAGACAGAATCTAAGCAAGGAGTAGAGAATACATAGCAAATATGAGAAGAACAAAATCTAATTTAATTTCAAATGGACTAATACCAAGATAGCTCTATTCACTCATGTGCTCCCACTCTGAAGCTTAGATGGCGATCCAAATAGATGAGAGGCGAAGAGTTTAAGGCTAACTAAAAGAACTCTAATTGGGTAAAAGATAGATTGACCATAGCTTTGGAGGGGTCTTCCTTTTATAACTTGGGAAGGTAGTCTAGTTGGCTTGTTCAGTCATATTATGAACCTTCCCTAGTAGACTAGGGAATATTCTATGGAATAGTTCCTTTAGCATCAAGCCAGGGGCAGTGTCCTCAAACCCTTGTTAGGGGGGCCGTTGGTCCCCCAGAGACCCCCAATTATGGGCCGCTTTAGCACCCCCATGACCCCAAAATAGAGATAATTGATAACTCCCATACCGTGCAACTTGATGGATTGTGCTTTGAGTTACTACCAGCATAACTACTCTATCTAGCCTGAAGGCTGGATCCACAAAAGTCACCTTTTTGCCATCTCGTCACAAAGACCTCATCTAATATACAATTCAAGACCCAACCAATGTCCATGCTTGCACATGGCTTCTCGTCATAATGGGGGCCTTACAACTTAGAGCACCATGGATCATTGGTGGCACCTTACAAGGGTAGGGTATTGAGTATTATCTAATACTCCCCCTCAATGTCCACCCATAAGTGAACTACATCCTTTGCTCAATGGCAAGTCTCTGAAGATGAACTTAAATCAAATCCTTTATAAGAGCTTTAGTGAAAGTATTTGCTCCATTCTCCTCTGTTGAAGCTCTATTATCCCATTCTCGAGCAAGTCATGCATATAGTAATATTGGATCTCAATGTCTTTGGTGTGTGCATGAAAAATTAGATTTTTGGCAATGGTGATGCACCTCTGATTATCATATCTTAGTAGTATTGTACCTTCATAATGTACTTCCATATGCCATAGTATCCTCCTTAACCATACTACTTCACATGTAACAAGCTATCTTGTACTCTGCTTCAGTAGAAGAAAATGACATAGTTGGTTACTTCTTACTGATCTAAGAGAATATTTGTGAACCTAAAGAGAAATAATATCTAGAAATTGATTTCCTAGAATCTCTGCCAATCTAAGTCACAATTTTCCACAAGGGCACTTCCAAAATTGTATGTGATTCCATAGTCAAGAGTTTCCTTCAAGTATCTAAGCACCCCATATCCCAAATTTTTGATGACTTTCTCATGGTTTGTTTAAGAACTTGCTCAAAAAACCAATAGCAAAACTAGCCTAATGCTAGACAAGTAGATGAGGCTACCAACCAATCTCCTATACTTCCCAATAATTGCTACTAGTGCTAATATATCCTCAATGGATAACTTCACATTGACCTCCATAGCTACTCCTTACACTTGATCATGCCAAGTGCTTTTAAGACCTCCCATGCACACTGCTTTTGAGAGATGAAGATTTTGCCACACTTCAATCCCCAAATAATAGTGCAATAAGCCCAAGTTTGTCATTTCAAACTTAGAGCTCAAATCCTTTTGAGTTTGATGGATCATATCTTCATAGTGATGAACCATCAATAGTCATAGTATTCATAAAGTGATACATAACAAACAACTGTTCACTTTTGTTATCATTGTTTATGCTACTAGATGCATAGTTACCTTGTTGCTTTTTTCCATTTCTAATTTCAACCTTATTTTGTAGCAAATTTTAGAAATCTGGTCTTTTTGACTATAATGCCAACATTCTTTCTTATCACTAGAATTATGTTGCCTAGTAGAATCTGCGACATGTCCTCTTTAGCTCTCCCTTCCTATCAAGACTGCCCTCCTCTATTTTTCTATACATCATAACCTTAACCATCAGCTTCATACAAGAGTATGTGACATCCATTTGAGTAAACCTCGAGTAGACTACCTAGGAGGGCCTTCAAGGCCTCTAGGTAACTAGGTCAAGCAAGACACGAGACTTCATGGTATGCACAAGTCAAGTAGCAGCCCCTTTAGTATGATCCTAACTCCCCCCTCATACACCTCTCCCACACAAAGAGAAACTTGGTCCTATAACTAAATCTCTACCAATTGTACATACAACATATATGGCTATCACCTAGGAATGCCCTCCCCCCAAAGATGTCTTACTATAGAGAAAAATTCATGAAGACTACCATGGATGGCTTCTTTGAGAGACCTGGATACCTAGATGTATACTTGCCACATGAGAGGCAAGTAGCCATTGGCCAACTTAGAGTATCCTCTCACTAGCTCTTAGGAGAGAAACCCACATCCCTAGAGTTGAGCAAATCTACAAATTATGCCAAGAGGAGGTAGAAAGCAAGGAACACTACATCTGTAGATACATAGCCTACAACACAATCTAAGCTAGATAACCCATGCTATTTGGAGGAGAATCTCACTCAAACTAGTTGTGAAGTCCCTACACTAGTGCCACTTCTCCCAAATAATGACCACACACATGGCACCTACATAAAGAAGGGCGACAGTTTAGAGAGTAGATGAGATTAGAGCAACATGGTACCCATGGATACAGGGGTACCAAACAAAAATGCTACATCAGAGAGAGATGAGAGGGATACACTAGGGACAGGAGTAGCAGCTTACAAAGTTGAGGGCCCAATCCAAGTGCTACCCCATACTATTTCATCTAGAATGTATGTTGTCGACTCTCTCTTGATACCATGGCTTGTATAAAAGTTTGTAAATGAATGCAAGATGTACTCTCCAACGTTATCAATCCTCAAGCACTTAATCTTCTTGCCTAATCAATTCTTTACAAATGCCAAGAAATTTTGAAATCCATCCAACACATCACTCTTCTTTCAAAGAGAATAAGCCCAAACCTTTCTTGTGGCATCATCTATAAAAGTGACAAAGTATGAATCTCCACCCAATAAAACCATGGATATTGGCTAGGACTTTGAGAGAGTTGACACAATAGTGGAGCGTGCTTCTTGCCATGCATGTGCATCCATATCCTTAGGCTTAATTTCAATACATTTGATTGGCTTCACCTAGTTCATCTGGACCAATACATTGTAGATTTATTCTTTTTAGCATGAAAATTTTGTTCCATCAAGCTTATTAATATTTGAAAATGCATTCCCTCAACTCAACATAGAATCTTTAATGACAAAAGTATGTCTACACACAAAAAACATTCAAATATACCTATTTGCAAGCTCAAAGTAGACCAAGGGATTGCAAATGGAGTGCGCTCAAAGCCAAGGAATGGCTATCCAAATATCAAACGAAGATAAAGTTGATGTAAAAATGATATTTTAGCACTCCCAAAGGCATATGAATTTTTTACAAGTTTTCCCAAGTATTTTGGCTATCTTTTGAGCATAAAATAATCATTGAACACCAAGTACATGCAAATCACCTTCAAAAATCAATTTCAACTTGCATAATCTCTACAAATTGAGCATAAATGAGGTGGAAATTTCTTCAAGTTGACAAATCCATCAAAATCTATGTAGAATTTGAAGCAAAGAGTAATCGAGGAACCTTTCAATGTAAACTAGATGTTTGAACCTTAATAAAGGTTTATGTGATAAAACAGATGCTCTATAGCTTCCAAAACATTAAAAAACATGTGAAAAGGGTATGAGTAGCCTAACCAAAATGCATCAACATAGGTCATTTTTAGCATGAATAGCCTCTTTATGTTTCCAAATCAATTGCACATTCCATAGATATTGCAATATTTGCAAATCATTAAGTCTCTCTCTCTCTTTTCTTTATAGACACAAGTAGAGCCTTTATTTTAAGGCCCCAACTTGAGCCCTCTACTTAAACCCTCTTCTTACATCAAACATGCCCCTCACTTCTAAGAGACAAGTTGCCTCTCACTTAAGCATGCCTTGTACTTGCATACATCAAAACCATATACCGAGATCTCTTCGGAAGCATCCAAATCCAACATATTTTTGCATCAATCTTAATCACTAATGGTCGCCCAAATTACTTCCAAATGGGTTATTATCACCCCAAATCAAGCCAAAATGGCTCAAGCACCTGCTTGACTCAAATCTAGATCTTGGTGGTGGTGAGAATGTTACCTCTATAAGAAGCAAGTAGCAAGCATCAATGTTGAAGAAGAAGCTCAAATTCTCGACCTTCATGATAAAGATTTACCCCTATAAGTAGCAAGTAGCAAGCATAAATGTCGAAGAAGAAGCTCAAATTCTTGACCTTCATGATAAAGATTTACCCCTTGTACTCCTCACTGCAAGCATGAGCTCTCACAAATACCAAAGACAATTTTGATACTAATTAAGAGGGAAGAAATGGCAAGATGTGAGCTAGAATGCTATGGAGTATAAGAGTGTTGAGAGAGAGAAGAACACAAGAGAGTTATGTGGGTACAAAATGAATGGTACCCTTATTCTTTGTTATCTTCACTTATATATGATTGCATGTTGGTACATATAGAAGGGCTGTCTTTTTGGTTATAGGTCATTGGCCTTTACCCCAACAAAAACATCTCTCTAAACTCATCACATTTGTCAATAGCTTGACTTTATATCTTACTTTCCCACAATTTTCATAGCGTCCAAATTTTCCTCCACAATTATCATAGTAGCTTCATGCTCCCTTGCTCCACCTTGTCACCTCATGTTGTCACCTTGTCTCCCTAAGTGGTGCTATGTATGGTGCCTTTTAAAAAAATTTGGAGATATGTTTGCATATAAGAATCTCAAACATATGGAAGGAAATGGAACAAATCTTAAACAAATGTTTGTTTTGTAATGCCTATTGCTTGTTCTTATTTAAATTATAATGAAGAAGACTCTATGCAAATTTACTCTCAAAAAGAGTCTCATTTCTGCAAAGTGACGATACTAATAGTCGTTTGGACTATTGATTCAAAAAAAAGCTCTACAAAGTCCTCCAAAGTAGGTCATGTTTAGTAAGTTTTCTTTCGTGATACATGTATGACTTTCTTGATTGTTTCTTTAAGGCAATAAGTTTTCTGGGGGGGGGTCAAGCAAGTTTCCTTACCCAAAGCTAAGGCACTTTTACTTCATTAGGGATGAATTCCACGAAGAGCTAGGGCAGCTGAGAGCTTAGAAGGCAAGCTCCACCAAAATGAAGATCTTCCCTTTCCAAGTGGATCATTGTGTTTAATTGCATAAGAGGGAGAGGTCCAAAGATTTTCATCCACATATTATGTGCAGAATACATTGAAGAATGAAAATTTTCATTCTACAAGGTCTATCAAGCCCCCCTATCAACAATGTGATCACTTATAAGTTTGTAATACTCTTTGCTATGAGCAATATCAAGTTGCCAAGAAAGACCCCACTTGTCTCATAAGGTTCCATGGGAAATTTTTGCAAAAGCAAGTTACGAAGCATTGTGAGAGGCTATTAGGGGGGATTGAGAACAAGTTGAAAACCTAGATCAAAGTCAATGATAGTGTAGTTAGTGCTTTACAAGGGGTGGGTAGGGCCCCTTCAAATAAGAAATGTATCAAGAAAAAACTAGATGAATTGTAGCAAAGCCTTATGCCTAATTCAAACACCCTATTTACAAAGATGCTTATGAATCATAAAGAGCTGATGGTAGAGAGAACAAGAATCATTGAACAACTAAAAGCTACTCTTGACAATGAGGAAATAGAGGTGCAAAAGAGGCATGAAACTCTACTAAAGTTAGAACGATCATTGCCTATTGCTCTTGTGCTTGCATTAGAGTTGGAGAAGCTGAAGAAAACAAACCATGAGATTAAGAAAGTAGGATTTATGGACTCTAAAACTACAGGAGAGATTGCAACCTAGATTCTATGCTTTCTAATGCATTGGCATTGTTTTGGAATAGACAAGATTAGTAATTTATAGGTGAATCTATTATAGGTAGGTGCTTAAGTTCATGAACTTGGTTCGCAATTGGTATAGATATTTTACAAGCCTTTGTAGTAGTAAGTCTAGAAATTTCTACTACAAGTACTTGTAAGAGATTTGTCATAAGAGCTACAAAAATGTCTATAGTTACTAGTCTCTAATTAGCCATATAACTTAGGTTTATATAGATGCTATAAAGTACCTACTCTAGATACATTAAAAAACATAGGTGCTATAAAGCACTTAGTCTATGTACAATCCAAATTTCATGGGAGATTTTAGTTATGTACTTGTAAAGTACCTATCATCACAGGTAGTATGATGCACCTATTAACTATAGAATTATCTATGCTAGATACTTCTAATGTATCTACCATGGATAGATTGATTATACTTGAAATTTACACAACTTAACATAGGTACTTAAGATTATTTCTTAGGCCATTAAACCTTACTGTAGGCCACAGGTGCTAAGCAATACCTAGCATAGTACCTAACATAGGTAGATTCATACTTCCAATTTACAACACTTCACATTGGTACTTAGGTTTATAGACCATAAAACCTTATTGCAAGCCATAGATGCCAAATTATGTAGCAATATACCTAACATAGTCAAATTAATCATACGCACAATGTAGTTGATATAGGTACTTAGATCTACTTCTTAATTCATTGAACCTTACTACATGAAATGATTATCTAGCATAGTATCTAACTCAGCTAGGTCAATAATACATGCAATTTAAAGCACTTGACATACATCTTAGGTCTATGCCTTATGCCATTAAACTTGATTACAAGTCATAGGTGCTCAAAAACCATCTATCATAGGTATTTTAAAGGCATTATTTCTTATAAACTTCAAAATTGTTTGTTTTCTAGGTTGACTCTATATCTTGCATGTGAATAGCAATAAATCTTGCTTGACATTTGATTTCAAGCAAAAAAGTTACTACATTGAAAATAAAAGAGAGAGATGCTATTCAACAATCAAAATTTTGCCACAATATATTGCAAAATGTAGAAACAAGTCAACTTCCTATGCTACTCTTTGCACCATACATGTCTTTATTGGAGCTAGAGAACATGATATAAGTACTAGTTGGTATGTGGTGAGATGCTTGCGCTGGTTGTGGCATTGTCAATGTGTATATGTTAGCATGTGGATATCAATATCATCATCTAGGTTTTGCTTTTTGGGTGGATAGCAAGAAAGAACATGCAAAATCCACGTACAAATAAATTATATCAAAATCAGCACAATCCTACCCTGTTCATAAGAGTACATAGATTGTACATCAAGTCTTGTATTTGTTTTACTGTTGTGGTTTCAACTTATGTGACAATTATTGGATCTATTGAAACCAATATTCCAAACCCCCAATAACAAGAATACAACAAATTTTGCACAATCAAAGTTAAATGTAACTAGAAGCTCCACAATTAATGTCGAATTCATACATTTGGCCTTTTATCCACTACAAAATTGGGGTCAAAATCCACACCAACAAAGTCCATTGCCAATGAGAGTGGAATAGAAAGACCTAAGCCAATAGTAAAATAGGATGATGAAGAGTCAAAGCTAGATGTTGTAGTGCAACAGGATATTGATGCAGTAAAATTCATGATGACTATAGAAGATGACAATGAAACTTTGGGTTCTCCTATCTTCTTAAGTGATATCCATGAGGTATCAAAGAAGTGAAAAGAAAATATTGATAGTGAGTGGGTTGCCTTTGTTATGCCAGAATATTTTAATTACTTTTCTTGGATCTTGATTTCTTAGTGGTAGTACACAAGGGAAAATAGAATTATATGGCAAAACATGTGTCCTGAATAACCATTGGAGACCCCATAAAAGAAGGTATCATGGAAGATTTTTCAACTGACACTCGTGTGTTCAAAAACTCTACTGAAGAAGAATTGTATAAAGTAGACCTCATGCCATATTGAGCCAACAACATAGTATAAATCCTTAAGAAAGGAATTCCAAAACATTCAATTGAGAAGGCTCAACTTAGATGGTTCATTCTTAAGGTCGAACCCTCCTAATTGATTGTGGATTAGCTCTATTGATTGGGACATAATGGTCTATTGAGAATATTTGTTTGTGAATATGAGATGTACGATGTGCTCATAGAAGTGCACAGGGGAATCACATGAGTACATCTTCAATGGGGACACCGTTGCAAGAAAATTTATTCAATCTCAATTGTGGTAGCCTATGCTTTTCTATGACATAGCAAAGTTTGTCAAACATTGTGACAAGTGTTAGCATACAAAAGTACCTATTTAGAAAGACAACATGGAGCTTACACTAGTAATAGCATTTGAGAAATGAGGTAGTGACTTCATTGGTCTCATCAATCCAATAGCCCAATACTCACAAGCAAGATACATAATTGTGGCATCAACTAATTATCTCATGAAATGTGATGAGGCGAGAGCAACTAGAAAAAGTGATGGTAGGAAAACATGAAAGTTTATTTGGGAGTAGATGATCTCTAGATTTGGTTGACCCATTGAATTGGTGAGTGACCAAGATACATAGGCTAAAGTGACAAACAAAGTCCTTATTAATGTGGTCCTTATTAATGTGCTAACAAAGATACTCTTAGTCACTAGAAGTGATTAGGACAACAAATTGATGGTAGCTTTGTGGGCATATCGAAGGGCTTACAAAACAACCACAAGGAAAACTCCCTTGAAGCTAACTAATGGGATGGAAGAGATCCTAGTAGTAGAATTATTTGTTCCAATCTTGCAAATTGCTATTCAAGAATGTTGGGAAGGCTAGCAAGCCTAGAGTAACCATCTAATGGAACCTAAACGTCTCTCAGAAATGTGACTTATAGCCACATATGCACTAATTTGTGAAAATGCATGAAGTAAATATTAGTTTGACACACATGTTCAATAGAGTGATTTTGAGAAAGGCAACCTTGTATTTCTCCATTTCATTAAGAGACATAAGCAAAAAATGAAGTTTAGAGGACTTGAGACTTTCTAGGTATGCTAGATTAGTAGAACTAGTAATGTGGAGTTAAAAACATTGGAGGGAGAGGGAATTGGATTCTTCAATGGAAGCCACATCGAGAAGTATTAGCCACCTGCATGAGCCTTTGATGTTACTACCACCCATTAATGCACAAGTTGTCAACATCGCAAAGATAAAACTTGAAGATGAGGAACCAACACCACCCACCTATTTGAGGGTTAGGACCACTACTAAGAAAAAACATACCCTCGATGCATTAATTGATGAAGGGGAAAACCACAACATTCTCACTTATGATGTTTGGAAATTATAGGACAACCAGAATTGATCCCAACGATGGCTAAGATCAACCCATATGGGGCTAAGCCCTATACTTTACTAGGGAAATGCTAGGTTGTGTAACCATTGAGACTAAGAGTAGTCCTAGCCGTAAACAATGGATAAGGAAAAATCCCATTTTCAAAAACATACAGCTTGGCCGGCCCTCCTTTGGGGGAGCTTTTGAAAGTTGGCTCAGGCATTGCCCAAGAAAACACAAGGGGCTTTGATGATGGCCTTTTTGACATTATTTGTGCCCAAAGATGAGACTTTTTTTGCTTTGTTTTAAGTACAAGAATAATGGGGCAAATAAACAATAATAAGGCTAGGTTTTTACCTTAAGAATCATATTTTGGCATAAAAAAGTCAAAAAAAAAGGTAGATATCGTTAAAAAGGCATGAGCAATTATTAACACATTATTTAATATCCTTTTGAATGCATAGGGATTTGGGAAGGGAGTGCTATTGGGTAGAATATTCAAACAACAAGTACGATGTAATGTCGATTATAACACCCAACGTATCCATTTGACCCTCACCGATTTAAGAATAATCATGACTTTCGACAAGGGGACAAAGTAGCTTCCACAAAAGTGGCAATGCCACTAATGTTTTCAACTTATGACACTTCTAGTAAGGGTGAGTGAAAATTTGCTTAATGAAATATGAAAACCACAAAGGAACAAACAAGAGCCAATGATTAAAGTGGCAATTACAAAACCCACTTGGAAATAATGGATTTTCAAGGTCATACCTAAGAACATAGAATCTTACCCTCTTGTAAAGCACCTAGCCAAACCTACTTACCATAGACCAAGACTTCAAAGTCAGAATTATAGGAGACAAGGCTGCAATGGGATCCCAAGTCCTAATTGCATGCTTAGGCGGTAGTACGTAGGTAACAAATGGATTACATTACCAACAAATCTAGGAGTGTATATTGATAAACAACTATTGACCTCAATAGTGGTTGTGATATCCCAAACATCACTACCATTTCCCAAAAAAACAATTGCCACACAAAACAAAACCAAATGTGAATCTATAAGTATCCTCAACTATGTGCTTGATTGAGATAAGAACAAGCTAGATGCACCCCCAAACTTAGCACTAGTTTTGATTACCTCAAAGTTCAATCCTCAAAAGCTACCCACATGATGATCAACAAGCTGGAGAAACTCAAAAACCCCAATCAGCCCCATCTACAATGACTCAACGATAGGAAAACAAGAGATGAGAGTTAAGACAAGGAGTGTAACTTCATTAAATAGACCCAATCAAGAACAAAGAGAAGAATTTCATGGAGCCAATTATGAGGGTTAGCACCTTCAATTCCTCTTCGACCTCAACTACAACTAACTCTTGAAGCTAGCATACTTCATGAGAGCATATGTCAACTTCCACCAATGAAAAAATTGTGCTATACACCTACTTGTTGACTATACTTTAATCTAGCACTTGTATGCACAATCTTTTAATGTCGTTCTTTTGAGGACTATGGCATTCATAACGCCCGACTAATTCTTCCTTGTAATTGCTCTACTAGCAAATAAGTCATATGTAACTAGGTGCAATTATCTTCCCTTGATATATGCACTTCACAAACTCCATCTTTCGAGTAGGTGAGATGAAATTTATCCTTTCCGATGGCCTATACCTGTGCATCGTAGTATGGGCCTAACGTATCTCATACGAGAATCAAAGCAAGCATCTATCAATTTTGAAAATACATTACTTACGACCGAAACTGCAGTTGGATTGATAGTGATGCCTTTGCCCAAAGCCTTGTTGCTAGTTGCCAGATTGTCATCCGCACGTGACATTCTTCGCTTGGAGGCCATCGTTTGCAAATAGACTCAAGAGATTAAGGGGGTGGAATAGATTCAAGATGGGGGAGCGTAAGAGAAGATGGTTAAGTCGAGGATCGAGATAGAGGGAATTGAGCTAATTCTCTTCCTTGCAGCCTCTCGGGGTGACTCTTCTCTCTCTCTCTCTCTCTCTCTCTCTCTCTCTCTCTCTCTCTCTCTCTCTCTCTCTCTCTCTCTCTCTCTCTCTCTCTCTCAAGCTCTCTTTCAAGCTCTTCCTCACAATCTCTTGGAGGAGTATCCTCCTCTCTACCTCTCTCTCGCAGCCTCTCGGGGTCTCCTTATGCTTCTATATGCCTCTCCCATGCCTCATATTTATAGTGAATTAGAGAAGAGGGCTTGTGGTTGAGAAGTAGAGCTCTTTGTGGAGATGCTCAGATCATAAATCTGATGGTTCCATTGGCTCCGAAAGGGGGGTAAAATTTCAAGACACTTGGTTAGAAAGCTCTTAGTTCACTCCTTCTTTTCTGTGTTCAAAGTGCTGTCCACTGCATGTGTACTGCGATCGCGGCGCGCGCGATTTTGCAAATCCTCTCTTTATTTTTTTCTTTTTATAAAATCTCCAAACTAACTAAAATATCACTTGTCTTTTCTTTTAAATGACATCCAGTTCTAAAAATCTCCATATCTTTTTTCTTAAGGATAATATCTAAAATATACTAGCTTTGCCCAAAATCTAATGTTTTTGGACCATCCAAACTATACACATTAACCTAATGATTAATATAACTCATAAGTCTCGTTCACGTTGTAATTTACGTGAAGGGTGGCTACGGTCCTTGCCAATCCGAGAAAAATATCGAATTTACAACTCTCGATTTTTCTAAATAAAAATATTTTAAATTAAATAAAAATGATTAATAATTAATATTAGTTAGTTTTTACCTTAGTTAGTCTTTAGTTAGTAATCTTACTAACTTATTTTTTGACTAACTAACTTTCGAACTAACCAACTAACTTTTATTGTGCAGAGATATTACACCATGCCCTATCATTCTATGGGTGGTGCAAAGTATTTTGTGACATTCATTGACAATTTTTCGCGTAAAGCATGGGCTTACCCCATTAAGCTTAAGTCCGAAGTCTTGGTTGTATTTCAGAGATGGCTTGCATTTGTTGAAAACTAGACTGAGCATAGACTGAAAATTGCTATTAGCTCAATGTGGAGCTAACAGAGTGGGGAAAGCATTTAAGTCTCTAGTGTGCATCCATTGGGCCTCTTCAATAGGATGCTTTTTAAACTTGACCAAATATCTAGAATATCTACGGCCAGTTCTAGTGGTCATAAAGTCAGTATCTATAATAGCTTCAGGTTCAAGGATTTCAGTCTCTTCATCTAACAAAGGTGGGTTTTCATAGACAGGGTGTACAGGTAATTAGACTCTAAAGGGTCGTAATAAACTAATATGAAAGGTGTTGTGAATTTTCCAATGTGGTGGTAGTTCTAACTTAAATGCATTGTCATTGATTTTTTGAATGATCTTGAATGGTCCATAGAATCTAGGTACTAATTTCACTACTGGGTGTTTATCTACACTTTGTAGTCTACGTTTTTCTATTCGTAACCAAACATAGTCATCAACTTTGAAATTCATGGCCTGTCTTTTCTTATTTGCTTGCTTTGTATATGATTGCTGGGCTTTGGCAATCATATCTTTAACTTCATCAAAAATAGTAGCGTGCATGTTAGCAATATCATCAGCAGTCTAAATTTTATTTGATAAACATGCAACAGGTTTAGGTAATCTATAACCATAAATTACTTCAAATGGTGCTTTCTTTGTAGTTGTGTGTGGTGTATTGTTATATGCAAACTGAAGTAAATGTAAATATGTATCCCATGTATGTGGATTTGAAATAGTGTAAGCACGTAAAAGATCTAAAATAGTATTGTTAGTAGCTTCTGTTTGATCAATAGTTTCAGGATGAAATGCAGATGAAAAATCAATCTTTGTTCTTAAGTTAGCAAACAAAGTAATCCAAAAATTATTACAGAATCTAGAATCACGATCAGAAATAATAACTTTTGGTAAACCATGATTAGAAAACACAATTTTTAAAAACAATTGATCTGCTTGAGATGCAGTTAAAGTTTTCTTGCATGGAATGAAATATGCTTGTTTGCTAAACCTGTCTACAACAGTCCAAATCATATCATGGTTAGCTTTAGTGTTAGGTAAACCAGTAATAAAATCCATAGAAATCTGTTCCCATGGTCGTGATTGAATTGATAATGGCATCAGTAAACCATACTGTTTTCCATTATGTCTTTTAACTCTTTGACAAACTAAGCATTCAGAAACAAAGTTAGATACATCAGTGTCCATATGTGGCCAATAAAAATCTTCAGTCAATGTACGCAAAGTAGATATAGTACCTCTATGACCTTGATATGGAGGACAATGAATCTCATTCAAAACAAATGATCTAAATGGAACTGTAACACATAATCTCTTTTCATAAAACATGAATCCATCATTGTAAGCCAGTGAATCAATAGGAATCCAATTATTTGCAACTAATTTATTCCAATCAGATTGAAAAGTAAAATCTTGATGATAAGTATCTTTCATAGGGATAAGAGAATCAAATGATATCACAGAAATATTATGAATTGTTGGTCTTCTACTTAAAGCGTCAGCTACTACATTCTCTTTTCCTGGTTGATATTGTATAAGGGGATGAAAACTCTGAATGAAAGCTGCCCATTTAATATGTCTGTCAAATATTTGGGGTTGACTAAGGAGATGTCTAATACTTTGTTGGTCAGTCTTAATCATAAACTCAAAACCCATTAAGTAATGTTTCCATTGACGTAAGGCTTGTACTACAGCTAGCAATTCTTTATCATATGTAGAATATTTAAGTTAATATGGTTTCAGTTTATAGGTAGAATAGGCTATGGGATGATTATCTTGCATAAGTACGGCTCCTATTCTAGATCCACTAGCATCAGTAACTACTAAAAAGAATGGTCTATTGAAATCAAGTAGTTGTAATACATGAGCATGGGTTAATGCATGTTTCAATAAATCAAAAGATTTTTGTTGATTATCAGTCCAGTTATACACAATACCCTTCTTTAGAAGTTTAGTCAAAGGCAAGGCAAGTAATGAGAAATTTCACACAAACTTTCTGTAAAAACTAGCAAGACCTAGAAAAGAATGTAACTCATGCAGATTTTTGGGTATGGGCCAATTCAATATTGCTTTTATCTTTTTAGGGTCAACCTTAATACCTTCTGATGAAACAATGTGACCTAGATATTCAATTTCTGTTTGAAAGAATTCACTCTTTTCTGGATTAGCATACAATTGATTATCTTTCAACAACTTGAAAACTAAAGACAGATGTTCATAATGCTCATTCTCATTTTTACTGAATACCAATATGTCATCAAAGAATACTATAACACAATGCTGATATTTCAAAAATATGCGATTCATCATTCGACTAAATGTAGCAAGTGCATTAGTTAATCCAAAAGGCATCACTAGAAATTCATAATGTCCAAATTGTGTTCTAAATGCAATTTTGAATATATCAGATTTATCTAATCTCACTTGATGATAACCAAATTTAAGATCTATCTTACTAAATATGGCAGAACCTTGTAGTTTATCCATAAGATCATCTATCCTAGGAATTGGATATCTATTCTTAATAGTAATCTTATTCAGGGCACAATAATCAATGCACATGCAATAAGTATTATTCTTCTTCTTTACCAATAAAACAGGTGCGCCAAATGGAGAACTACTAGGTCTAATTAATCCTCTATTTCACAATTTTTCTACTTGATTTTGAATTTCTTTCTGCTCAATTTGGTTATGCCTATATGGTGCTTTACAGGGTGGCTGTGTACCAGGAATTAAATCTATTTTGTGATCTTCAGGACGTGAAGAAGGTAGTCCAAGTGGTAAATCATCAGCAAAACAATCTTTAAATTGTGCAAGAAATTATTTATGCCTAGAATGTATATGTTTTTCTTTAGCTTGAAGTTCATTCACCCAAATTAAATAAGATTTGCTACTTTTACGTAATGCACGTTTAGCTTGAGTATGAGTAAGCAGTGAAAAATTATTAAATGCGTGCATACCATGCAATGTAATTTGTTTTCCTTGAGAATGAATTTTAATTGAATGTGTGGAATAATCTATGTCAATATTATACTGATAACGACAAGGCATACCTAGGATAATGTCACTAGACTGCAAAGGTACAACTAGGAATTTTCTACATTCAGTGTATTCACCAATTTTAATTTCTAAGTTATGCGCCTCTTGTGTTCCATTGTATCTTGTGCCTAGGAATGCTGCTTTAATGCGATAATGCGTAGAAACAGTTTGTAATTTCAATTCTTTCACTAACTTTGCAGAAATAAAATCTTGTGTTCTACCATCATCATGCAAAATAATCTTTTCTTTACCATGCACTAAACATTTCATTGTCAACAAAGAATGTGGAGTTGGCATACCTGGCAAAGTATTTGAAGGAGTAGCAATGTCGTCTTCATCTTCCGTAAAGTCAGGCATTTCCTCACGTTCTTCATCTTCCATTGCTCCAAGATAATTGACAGGTGGTTTCTTTGATTGGCAATTGGTTGCTAGATGTCCAGGTTGATGGCATTTGTAACAAACTATAGGTTTGGCTTTAGATACATTGTTGGCAATGGCAGGAAGTCTAGGAATATTGGGATTTGGCTGTGAGGATGGTTTAGGGTTTTGATTGGTATTTGATGGTAAAGCAGGTGATTTTGTCCAAGACTTACGGAATGACGATGGAAGAAAATGACTTTGATTGAATCTTCTAAAATTTGAATTGAATTGCTTGAAACCATAGTTACCATTTTCTTGAAATTGTTGTGGACGCTTGTCTCTTCCTCGAATCTTATCTTCAGTGTCATGAGCCAAAGAAATTGCATCTTCAAGGGTTATAGGCTTGAACATGTTGACTTCAGCATAGTAATGTCCAAGTAAGCTACACATAAATTTGCATTTGTGAGTCGCTTCAGGTACATCTTCAAGCATGCGGAGTTGCAGTAGGGCATTCCAAAAACGTTCAGTGTATTGGGAAATAGGTTCACGATCTCTTTGCTGTAGAAGATCCCATTGCTTTATGGCTTTTTCATGGAATTGAGGAGGAAGGAAATTCTGTAAAAACTTCTTTTGGAAACTCTCCCAAGTAGTGGAACAATCAATGCTCTTACGAACCACAATCCACCATCGAGATGCTCGATCGACTAAATGATTAGTGACACATTTAATTTTGTCTTTTTCAGCATATGTCTCTTCATGAAAGTAATCATCAAACTGACTGATAAATGCAAGTACAATCTTTCCATCTCGAGATCCATTGAAAGTACGAAATTTGAAATTTCTTTTACTTATCTTTGTTTCTTAGCGGATGGATTGAGCTTCGAGTGTCACATCGATGGTACGTCGGATAAGATCTTCAGGTTGCGGTCCATCTTTGTCAGTGGTAGATCGTTGCAAATTGGCCAATTGAACTTGCAAAGCTTGTCGGGCTCTTCGTTCTTCATCAAGCTGCATCATAATCAAATCCAATTTTTGTTCCATCATAGGTTCGGGAATATCACCTTCAGCCATTAAATCGTCCATGTTTTGTTCCGTCATCCTATAAAAATTCAAAATACCTCACACTCTCGAAATCTGATTAAGGGCATGAGCGTAGCTCAAAGTCAAGAATACAAGGCTTATAGATTTTTGTTTGGCTTATACGGTCTTTGTCTTTTGCGGTTGCGGTGTTCGTAGTCTTTGTAGAAACTGTGTATGACCTTCTACATGTGGTGAAACTAGTTCAGCAAGTCTGTGTATGTGAATAGAGTCTTCCAGGGAGCAATTCCGTAATTCTGTGCTTCTGCGCAGGAACAGCCTTTATGGGAGTAATTGAGATAAGTCTGTTTTGATCCTCTGTGACTTACAAAACTTGCAGAGTAATAGAACTTGCAGAACTTGAGTGACTTAGAAGACTTGAAAATTTTAAAGCTTATGTGATTAAGCTTATGAGATAGAACTACCTGTCGTCGATTTTTTAGGGGGGGCCGTTTTTTCCGCCGTTTTTTATGCCAGCATGCTGCGTTCAGAATTCGTTGATTTTAGGGGGGGCCTTAAGCTTTGTAATAAGCTTATTAAGCTTACTTAAGCTTTTGAACTTATAGTTATGGATGAAAAGCTTACTATTCACTGTTACAAAACGACTTGAAGAAGGAGATGTTGACATGGTCCTCCACCTCCTCAGGCCAGTCCTTCACAATCAGAGACTGCAGATAGGGGTTCTTGACCGGCAGAACTCCACCCGTATCGACCATTCGCAATGAAACTCACTGTAGAGCTCGATCATTCCAGGAGCTCCGCCTTCACACAAGATGGGTAGCGATTGGAAGCTCTCAATCTCAGCTTTGCTCTGATACCACTGGTGCATAAATCAGATACCTTAAGCGCGTGTAGTGAGCGTCAGAAGGTCCCTAAGAATAAAAGAACTCTACTTTTTGCACACAAATCAATGTAGAAGACGCACGACATGAACAAGAGACCAATTGGGAGCAATCTCCCCCCATGCCTTGTGTGAGCGCTCCACAAAGCATGTATTTTTATGTATTAATCATCTTCAAGCTCAAGTAATAGCCCAAATTACAAAATAGCATGCTTTTGGCTTTTGATTTTGCTTTAGTGCCAAGTAGAAATAAAGCTAATGGGCGCCCAAGAAATCAAGCATACCCAATACAATGTCCAAATACAAATATCTAAATCGTGCGCCCATGCGCATACAAAAATAATAAGTAAATATCAAATGCCTTGATAAATAGGCACAACAAAATATAGGCGTCATGCCTAAGGTATGCGCCCATCAAGATATAAATGATAACTCGAATACACGCTATCCTCCAATGCTTTCCACCGCCACTGTTGTTATCTCTACACATGTAGCTCAAGACTACATAAATAAATCAATTGGTTAGAAATCAATCCTAACCTTAATTTATCATGAGTGCGCACTCTAAACTCATAAACCTTTATTAATTTAATATGTATTTTGCGGAATCACCCGCTATGGAATCACCCATGTACACACTAAATTAACAAAAGGCCCGAAAAAGATAGGCGTCCCCATCAACTTCTCGCACAAAGAATTCACTTTGTGTATGAGCCCCGGTAATAAAAGTTTATGAAATCCACCGTAAAACCTCACGGAATCCACCATGTAATATGCCTCCTGGCATCAAGTTAGGACCATGAGAGATGATGTGGTGCAACAGCTTAGGAAAGAAGGGTTATTGAGGGAGGAATTGATCAAGCTAGGATTCTTAGCCCCTAAAGGGCCTCCATTACCACCACCACCAGTTGAGGTAGGAGAGTGGAACATTACAAACGTTTTGGAACTTGCACCCCCAAAACAACCACCTACTAATAATAATCACGGGAGTCTACTTCTTCTTATACTAATGGGGATCCTCACCAACAAAGGAAGGAAAAAATGGATGAAATCAAGGAGAGATTCAAGGCACCCCTAATATGTGCTTGACATAAAATTCATTAGGACATGCCCATGCCCTTCAGCTTCAACCTATCGAAGGAACTCAAGCTAATGCTTCCCAAAAATGTGATGCAATAGGTAACAGAGACATTTGATACTTTGGAAAACACAAGATTGATGAAAAAATATAGAACCTAGGGTCATGGTAATAATAAGAGGAACAGTATTGGCATGATAATGTCATGGTAGTGTTATGTTGGTTTGAGGCACATCTAGATTGGAAAAAGCACATTTTTGAAATAAAAAATACATCATGGATAAGCTTTTTGTAGTGCCACATCTATAGAGAAAGGCAATCCCACCCACCTACCACCCTACCCATGAAGATATGGGGTCAACTATAGCCCATACATTAATGGTAGATATGATTTCCCTCTCATCTAATAACATCAAACTGAGAAGCTAGAACATAGCCTCAATTTCCAAGAAAGAAATTTCGTGATATCATTCAAAAAAAATCTTGGATGAGTTCTTAAACTATCGAGATCCAACTTTTGTCACCACATACAACTATCTCAAGCTACTTTTGCTATTGGACTAGAAAAAAGTCGCAGAGGTGAAAGGGCTACATGCTTTGTGGTATAGATAAGTATGCCATGGTTAGGCTCATCCTCTGTGCAAACATGTTACTTGCTTACTATCTAAACCTGCTAGAGGACATGAATGAGAGCTTCTTCATGAGTTGTAACCACCCCTTTTTGCCTAGTACTCTGCTTGCAACTCAAGTAGTACTGAAGAGCTATATCATGAGTAAGGCTTGCTTAGAGCACTCCCTAAAGCCATTCCTTCTGCCAACTCAAGACAAGGAAAAAGAAAAGGACTAGTTTCACACTGTCAAAAAAAATGAAAAAAATAAGAATAAAACAATCATGGCTCATGCATAGCACCTAGGGGTCATCAAGTTGAGGGTTTACATAGTGATTTTGATCAGTTGGCTCCATCCTCAAACCCCTAGCTCTTTCCCTCACATCTCATTCAAGATCCTCAGTTTTAGGATATTCCAAGGAATTGGCAAACTTGTCTCCCTATATACCACATTCATCACCACACAAATAACCTCATGAATCTAGGAAGCCTCGGCATGCCTAGGTTGTAGACCCAACTCCCAATTATCGCACTTCCCCCCACCCTCTTCGCATCAGTCATTATGTACAATTTTTCCTTGTAAATACAGTTGAGATAATCAATCCACCTATCCTCCTTTGTTACCGCTTACCCTCATCTACCATTCCATTCAAGTCCCAAGCATTTTTCTAAGTGCCATGGGACTCGCAATAATTAGTGAGGGGGTAGTGTTAACCTGATGTAGGCTCAACAAAGGAAAGAGCAATCAAGAGCCTATATAAAGCTTGAAAGAAGGAAAGCTGATTAGAAAAGCATGAGCAAAGAGATGAAATTTTCTTTTAATTAAAATTATAAATCAAAGTTTGAGAAGCAAGGATACAATGAAGACCAAAAACCCAATTTGCCCAAGTCCAACAGCTTGGAAATAGCAAAGAACTAAAACATACTGAAGTATAAAATTAATGATTATAGCTCCTTGAATTGTTAAAATACTCCAAGAATCGAGTTCACTCTTACACAATTTGTAATTCAATTTATTGTGCATTTAAAAGTGTGAGAGATGAGTGAACTAGGAAAAATTAAGTGAGGGGGTCTGAATGAGTCACTAATGGCCTTAAGGAAACGCATGGATGGACTTCTTGGCCATGGATATTCTCAAAAATAGGCCCTATCAATTGTAAAATAGCCCATATTTAAAGTGGGGAAAACCTTAATCAAATCGTTCCCAAGGCTGCAAATACACAGGCTTATCTTCTTCTCTTTCTCATGACTCTTCCTAATTATGATTTTTCTATTGCATGCTAGCTTGAAGCATTGAAAACATTGTGTGTTTTCTTTTGGCAAGCAAGTGTGCTCCTCTTAACTTTTCCAATAGCTTGTATCCATCTCATCTCCCCTTCTTCTTAGGTTACACGAAGTTTTAGAGGTAGAGAGACAAAGAGATTGCAATAGGCTTGAGAGCTTGAGAGGGAGGGAGAGAGAGATAGAGACACAAAGAGAGAGAGAGAGAGAAGAGAGAGAAAGAGAGAAAGAGAGAAGAGAGAGAGAGAGAGAGAGAGAGAGAGAGAGAGAGAGAGTGTGTGTGTGTGTGTGTGTGTGTGTACAATCTTGCCTGACTTGGAGGGACAAGCAAGGAGTTATAATCTTGCATGAACTCATGGGCTTGAGGCTGGCGAAGCTTTGTGGATGCATGATCAACTAGATCACTAGATCTTGGGAGCTCTCTAAGACTTCCCAGATTATAATAGTCATCGGTGAGCCTTTACCTTGTTTTCACTATGAGTTTAAATTGTTTTGGATTGCTTGGTAGAGTTGTAGATTTTTATTTGTGAAAATCCGAGTGTACATAAATAATGGTAAGAGATTTCACAGGGTGAGAGGCTACGAGTGATTGTTCGATAGAGATTGCATGATTCGATATGCATCTTTCCTTCTAGATTTAGCAAGTAGATGATACGAAGTTACATTTACACTTGAAAGCAAGAGTAGGACTAAGAGTGAGAAGAGCACAATTGAAGAAGAACTATGGCTTTGGATATTTGAACTCAAGAGAGTAAGACTTGGTGTATTGGAACTCCCACAATCACAATGTGTGACTACCTTCCCTTTATTATTCTATCATAGTAAAGAATAAATAATAAATAATAAAGATGATAATGATGGGTGGTTGCTACTTGTAGTATACAAGTGTGCAAACCCTGAGTGCAAGGTAAATATAGGTGACTAGGCAGCCTTTAACCCCCAACAACTTCCTAGTTAAAGGCAAATGTATTTGGAATGAGGAGAAAAGTGCAATATCTACATAGAAAAACAACTAAATGAGGAAAGGCATCATCTCATATTACACCCATCATCTTCGTGATGAAGGCATAATATTCCATTGGGAAACTTTTAGTGAGTAGATCAATAGGATCCTCATCTGTAGAGATCTTGACAAGCTCAATATGGTTGTGCTTAGTCACCTCTCCAATGAAGTGATAATGCATCTCAATGTTCTTGGTCTTTGCATGAAAGAATAACTTACTTGAAAATGGATGGCAATCATAGAATTTGAATGTAGGTAGAAATCATAGAAGCAATGCCAAGGTCTCCAACTAGATGGCCTAACCATCCCTTTGCAAATGCATATGGAATCTTGGCCATCTTAGCCCTCTCATCATCTGACTGGGAATAATATGCTTGACTAACCTTCATACAATAAGGTAAAGGGGTACTAATGCACTTACCACCCTACATATGGAACCACTCAAGGAGCACTCAAGGGCCTTATGAATATACTCCTTGTGTGACAAGTAGAGGAGTCCCTTAGAGCAGTTGTGTGTAATGCGCATACCGAGTATATGAGAAGCATGCCCCATGTTCTTCATCTCAAAATTCCTCTTGAGCTAAGTCTTAAAAGTATCCCGCTCATCATGATCACTCCCAACAATCAACATATTGTCAATATATAATACCAAAATTGTGAGACTGCCATCATGAGCCTTCTTCCTATAAAGGCATGGATCCATAGCAATGTGGGTATAGGACTGTGAATGCATAAAGGCATCAAACTTATGATACCATTCTCTAGAGGCCTACTTAAGTACATAGAGACTCTTCCTTAACTTTTGTACAAGGTGTTCCTTGCCTTTTTCCACAAAGCCCTTAGGCTACTTCATATAAATGTCCTCATGTAGGTCCCCGTGTAGGAAAGCTTTCTTAACATCCATCTAGTATAAGTCCAAGTCTAATTGTGCAACCAAGGTCAAAACCAAGCGAAGGGTAGTCATTTTGACCATAGGAGAGAAGATCTCATCAATTTTCTTCTCTTGTTTAAAATCCTTTGCAAGAAATCATGCCTAATATGATGACGTAGGGTGATCAAGGGTACTCTTCAACTTATACATCCATTTGCATGGTAATGCATGTTTTCCATTAGGGAAAGAAACCAAATCCCAATTGGTTCTTCTTGTAGTGGCTCAAACTCAGACTACATAGCCCTCTCCCAAAATGAATTGTTGCCTCTATGCATAGCCTCCTCACATAGGTAAGGGGCTCATCAAAACCTATCACCATGATATAATGCATAGAAGGCTCATAAGATCAAGAGGATGCAAGGTGCTAATATAGCATTGCAAAATGGGCTCTTCGCAAAAGATTTTGATTTCATACTCTATATCTGTCTTTAATTTCTAGCTCATTAAGAAAAAGGGGGGAGAGAGAGAGAGAGAGAGAGAGAGGTGAATGAGGGTTGAAGGGAAAGAGACACAAGGAAGTTGTGTGTGTGTGTGTGTGTGTGTGTGTGTGTGTGTGTGTGTGTGTGTGTGTGTGTGTGTGTGTGTGTGTGTGTGTGTGTGTGTGTGTGTGTGTGTGTGTGTGTGTGTGTGTGTGTGTGTGTGTGTGTGTGTGTGTGTGTGTGTGTGTGTGTGTGTGTGTGTGTGTGTGTGTGTGTGTGTGTGTGTGTGTGTTGGGTGGGGTTTAATTTCCTTTCAAAAATATGAACTATATATGCTTAAGAAACAAGTACAACATAAAATCAGCACAACATAATATGACAAATATATGTTTGAAAACATGCTTTAAGATTTATTTGTCATTGTCCAAGGCCACATCAATAATTGAAATAATAGTAAGTGCCTTCAATATCCATAGATGCCTTGGGTAGCTAGTAGTAGCAAAGACCAGTACCGCAAGTCAAGGGACAATAATTGTATCCATCTAGGGGGAAATGTTATGTAGGACCTATACCACACCCATGGGACTATAGATGTTATCATCACTTAGATACTTGTTATGAATGTCAATAGCAACAAAAACCCTAAACAAAAGTAAATTCAAAAAAACCTTCAATGTTGAGTGAAACTCAATCATGTAAATCTCAATTCTGTTATAGATTGTGGTTACTTCTCCTTTTATGAGTTTGAGGAGAAGAATTGTAAATTTTTTTCTTTTTTGGTAAATATTTGACCATAATGTCAACTATTAAGTACTCTTTTTAGTAGTATTTACTCAATTTCCTATAGATCAAACCACTAATAGTTATGTAAGAAAATAAAAATCTACGAACAAGGACAAGGGTTGGAAGCATTACATAAGGGTGGAATTTCGTGCTAGCCTACTACTGAGATTAGGTTTAGTGCTATTAGAAATGCAAAGTTCAAAATAATAGAGGGTTTCTAATGCCAAACAAAGTTTATAAGGGAAAGAGTTATCTATACAAACCTAAACACTATTTATGATTCACATTAATATGTAAACTAGTTTGCATATTTACAAGTTTAAATTGTCTCCCTACAAAGGAATTTTGAATTAATTATTATTCATAATCATATTTAATTAACAATATTTACCAACTCTTGTAACATATCATTTGACTTAACTTTTCTTCCAAAGAAAAGAGCACTAATGTTTATAACATCCCAAAGTTGTGTGTGGGTGTGTTGAAAAAATAGACAAGTCAGATGTCAAAACATTTCACATAACTATTTAAAGAATATGAGTATTAAGCATAAATCCTAGAAACAACTATGTCAATAAGTTTTGTTATAATTTCATTCAAAAGCTATTTAACAATGGTAGCATATCAACTTAGAGCCCATATCACTTCAATTTTATGGAGTATAATAAGTAGAATAATTTCAGTAGGAAAATCATGTATGCAATACCTGCTCATTATAAGTATTCTTTTAAAACAACATTTTATGCCAACACTTAGTGTTTCAATATGGTTCATCTCAACAGTAGAGATCCACCATATCTTATATGCCAAATTGTCATGACCTAAAATGGGGCCGACACTAGATCTAAGGCTCTAGTCGGGCTCCTATGCTCAACAAACCACCCTCATAGCCTCACGGCTAGGAGCATCTAGAGGCTATATACTAATCTAGCTAAATCATGTGTTTGTATCGATTTGTAGTCCAACAATATTTCCCATCCCAACTCCAATAGAGGAAGTTTCCCACACATGCAAGTGACTAATACCTCATTGCACACACATACAGAGCATCGCCCAACTGATTGTTGTGGCTCCTATAACTCTCTTATACCCTGAGGATTGGCTTCTGAATGTGCCATCTACACATTTCATGAGAATTTTTTTTTTCCTCAATTAAGAGTCCCCAAAGAAAATCGTTCTATCCTACAGCTCAAGCATCCTCACACTCTCATCATTGTCAATAGTTTTAGCTACCAATTGCAATGCATCTAGGAGACTTCCTCTTTCTTAATACCATGTATAAGAATGCAAATGCAAGGTGTAATACCATATAGTACTCAAATAAATTAACCACAAATTAGCCAACATGTCATGTGAAAAACATTCTTTCAATGATTTCCTTTCTAATGTGTTGTTGCATTGCTTAGAAACAACACCGGACTAATCCGTGTTATTGTCCTTTTAAACTTAAATAATGCAAGTCATATATGTCATGATATGCATGGAAATCAGATTTTAATTTATACTTAACTTTCCACAATCCCTTTTCCCCTACCAATTTAAGAGGGTGTTTCATGTCATTTTTCTATGTAGAAAAGCAATAAACATACACTTTCACATAAAGATGGAGGTAAGCTTAAGAAAATCTCCATGTCCTACCTTCACCATACATCCACACACATATACCTAATTTATTGTAATTTTTTCCACATGAAAACTAATTTTTCTATTAAAAACTATTTTTAATGTTTTTATTAATTATTTTAATATTAATTACTATTTTTTATATTTTTTAAATTTACAAGCTTATATAGATTATGATTCAACATTATATTCAATATAACTCTATAAAAACACCATTTCAACCATAAAAATCTGTAAAATTATCATTTTTTCTATTAAATCTCACATTGTGAGTTTTATGATTTTGACTACATTATGTGAATTGCTAGAAATTACTAATTATTTTATAATTTTAAACATATTCACCCATTTTTAATCATTTTTCATAATAAGAACAAAAGATTCATCATAAAATTCAATAAAAGACCTTTAATGCTAGAATCTGCATACGCATGCGTTGTATTTCAAAAAAGAGAAGTCAATGTTGATACTCTTTTATAGCTGCTAATACCTCCCTTGTACTTCCTTGTTCCATGCCTTGCTTCTTGCCACAAACTAGCCCCCATTTCCCCTCATCCTCTCAGCCAATACGAACCATGTTTATGGCAAGGGAGAAAGAATGGATTTCTATCTTTTCATTCAATGCATCAAATTGCTTTCTATTTTTTGCAATGGGGAGCAAAGAATTGCAACATCTTAATTTTAGGAGGAGAAAGCATGATTCAAATGGGTACAAAAATCAAATTTTTAATGGATTGAGAGGTCGCTAAGAAAATGGCACCCTCTCCCCTCCCTCCTCCCCCCCAAATTTGTGATGTTTCATGCTTATAAGCTTTTCTTAATCTCAATTAACCTATAACTTACAAAGAAACCAATTCACTCATTCGCATTGATCTACCTACCTGACCTAGGATAACTAGATCAAGAACTCCTACTAGGCAAGGACTCCTATAGGTTGGGCTATTGAAAATCCTATATTCTTTCATTTTACCACTTTTTTTTTCAATACGTTATACTAGGGCATGTAAAAACAAGGGAACTAAGCGTATTATGACACAAGGAGAACAAGGCATTGGTCTCATGTCCAGTTTTGGTACCTAAGAACCTACCAAGCTCTTGCAAGGCGGCACTAAATCCTTTTTCTTCCCCTCACTTTTTTTTTCACTCCAACCATCCTTATTTATTTTTCAACAAAATACCACCCCCAAGAAGACAAGGCATCGAGCCTCAAGTCAAAGACTCATCCCCAAGAACCTACCAAGCCTTTACAAGGCAATGATCATCTGCTCTTAGAATTTTTCTTCCTTTGCGTTTTCTTATTTCAGGGGTTAGAATCCCTTTTTACACACCTTTGTATCTTATATATTTTAAATATATTCATTGTTATTCTCGTTTGTTATGGCAAGCTTCCCTAGCTGCCTCACAACTAACAGGGATTCTTAGAAACAACTACCTAACAAGCTAGCAAGACAGGGTCACTAGGACTATCCTTAAAAACAGCTCTTAGAGTGCCCGACAATATCTTTACAAGAGGCAAAAAACTGCTCAAACCTCCCAAACACACCTAACCTAACCCTATATATATATATATATATAAAGGAAGAATATCACTTGGACTTGGCTAAAATAAAACCCATCCAAGTACTCTGTCAAAACTATTTAGTACATCACTAAAACAAAACCCATTAACCGCACTCGTACCAAACAAAAAAATGGCCCTCTTGGCCTAATGAGATGTAACCATTTCACTATAAAATAAACTGCCCTCTTGACTTAATGAAATATAACCATAAAACACACCATTCAACAACCTACTACTGAAAGCAAACCCTTGGTCCCCACACATAAACTCTATTGAAGCACAAAACTAGACCAAGGGGATGGCCTGCTCAGGCCCTACACTAAATGTGTCAAATTATTAGCTATTCCCCCTATATAAATGGCAAGGGGTATCCAATGAATACACCATTGAATGATCCAATGCATCCATGATAGAATAGGAAGATGGTCAATCGCAACCTAACTCATAACCCATACTAACTATCGGTGGCCAAAAAAGGACATGTCAACAACAAGCAATCCCCATAGGAGCCCTTGACTAATAACAAGAGGCAATTGTAAAAGCCCCTCAAGACCATAGTTAAGAAATACATCTTCAATAAAGGCATAATTAGTTGTGGAGTCTACAAAGCGATTCCATTGTCAAGAAATGTGTTGGCAATTCATAGCCTCAAAGATCTCAATGATGTCCAAGGTTTCACGATGGTACATCCTTAGAATGGGATCCCTCACACTATAGGTCCCATCCAATTGGTTGATCACTAAATACGAGTCACCTTTCACCAATAACTAGCATATACCACCACCTCTAGAGCTAGATTCAACCCCATAAGCAAGGCCTTGTATTCCACTATGTTATTCGTTAAAGCGATATCTAAATACACACCCATATTTAAAACCATGTGACGACACGGGTATTTTATGACAACCCTACACATGCATGCTTAGCATGTCCTTGAGAATCTCCATCAAAATATAATGTGTAAACTAGTGCTTCATTGATGTAACATACCATGGCAATCAACCTACTGATACTTATGATAATCAAAATCTATTCAAGAGAGGGGGTGTAAGACATGTATAATCTCTCCTTCTTCAGTGAACTCAATACGGACGCTTGTAAGAACCCGATGATAATTATGGCAATAGACCTTAATATCCCACGTGAAAGACCATCTTGCAACTCATTAATGTGATAACCCTTACTCCACTAGATCGCTTTGCCTTGGTGGTAATGCTACTCTAAATATGAATGCTCAAGACAAGGAATGACTTTCCCCATTCAATAGTCTTGTTACCCTCTACAAGTTTAAGCTGGATCCTAAAGGACTTGCAAAGGCACCCAGTCCCAACATTAGCCCCTACACATAATAAGGCTTCAATTTATTGAAGTTTACTTTAGTTTTGAACTCTACCCCTTGCAAATCTGCTAAAAGGGTTGTAGAGCCATTCTTTCTTATACATACAATCTTATAAGGACCATTCACTTTGGGTTCCAACTTGCATATCAAGAGCTCACGACCATGTATCACAATATAGGACCAATTGACCCTTAGCAAATTTACACTTCTTAGCATGAAGATCGTGAAGCACTTTCATCCACTTCTTCCCTACTTCGTGATGTAGCAAGGCTTGTAATCTAATCTCATCAAGATGTACAAGGAAAGTGAACCTTTCTTGCACTACTTCCTCTTTATCCAAAGAATGGTTTAGAGCAAACCTTACTATAGGTAGCTCAATCTCCAAAGGTAAAATACACTCTTTCCCATATACTAATTTAAAGGGGATGTGGCATGTAGCTCTTTTGAATGTTATATTATAAGCCTAAACAGCCACACACAACTTCTTATTCCAATCATACTTACCTTCGAATATAGTCTTGGATAAAATCCCCACTGGTTGCTTATTTGTGCTCTCTACTTACCCATTTGCTTAGGGGTTGTAAGGCATGGTCTTATTATATTTAATCTTTAGAGCTTCTATCAAAGCCTCAATCACTTTATTTAAAAAATGTGTCCCATGGTCAGACACAAGCTCCTTAGGTGGACCAAAATGGCAAACAAACTGTTCCAAAATAAAACTAGCTATTTTATTAGCATTATCCTTCATCATAGTATGGGCTTTAGACCACTTTGTAAAATAGTCCATCACCACAATGATATAATGTTTTCATGTAGTTGGCAAAGAATATATAGGTCCAACGAAATCAATACCCCACTTCTCAAATGGTAGTATAGCCATGATAAAAGTCAGTGGGTGCTTCCTCTTCTCCCTATTGTCTTGTCTCTAACATGTATCACATCTCTTCACGTATGCAAATGCATCCTAGAAAATGGACGGCCACCAATATCCTGCTCTCAAAGCTTTCTATACAATCAATTGTCCACCAAAGTGCCCTCCACAAGCAGAGTCATAATACTATTTCAAGATAAATGGAACCTCATGACACATTGGTGATAAACATCATCGATCCCTTGTCGATATAGTGTTTTTACAAAATCAAGGCAAATTTTAAGGCTTGTGCCTAATTTTCCTCTTTTCAACCTTCAACAAAGAGTCTCCAGTCTCTCCTGTGGATAAATGAGGGATAAATAGTGCATTATGACAGCATATCATGATGAAATGAAAGTTGTATCGATTTTAAATAAACCCTCAAGGTCACTACCTTCAGCTAAGACTTCCTTTATCTTCACAAAATCCACAAGACATTCAACGATGTCCTGTAACTTCAGTGGCTTACTTCTAATTTCATAATCAAATTCCTACAAAGTGATCAGCCGCTTTTTTATACTTTTATAAATGTTTAGTTTTTTTTAAAGCTATCAAAAATAAATATTCCCACATGTAAACCTTTCAGTTAAGCTTGTGTCAAAGAAATATAAATTGAACCATTAGAAACCCTCATTGAGTGAAGGAGTAGGATTAGTTGTTCATGTAAATTTCTTGATCTTTTTGCAAATCTTAAGTTTGGTGAAATACCAAAAGAGATTTTTGAATTTACAAAACAAGTGGTGTTTTTAAAAGCATACCAAGAGCCCACCATGCATAGTTAATAAACAAAATTGCATGGCAGAGAATGACCAATACTATTTATTATCTTTTAGAGTGTCCATACTAAAAAAGAGAAATACATACACACAAAACCATAGCTGTAATAAAACTATATGACAAGAGAAATGTCTACAATATAGTGAAAGGCCTCAAATCACATCTCTAAAGATAATAGTATTATTCTAAAACTAGAGCAACTCTATGTAACTAGTCTAAATATAATTTTTTAGAGGCACTATTGGTGCAACAAGTCATCAATCCCAATGCAAAGGCAATGGTGACCATCCTTAGCACTGGCTTGCCCAAGGCCACCACATCCTGCAAACACATCCAAGACATAATCGCATCGCTCTGTGAGGGTGGTGAGTAATCACCTAATGAAAACATAACTTGCTAAAATACATTTAATAAACTATTTCCTAACATTCCAAGTATATGAGACATCACCTAAAAAACAATAATGATCTTTTCCTATCACCCCTAGAAAGAATCCAATGAATCTTCATAGGATAGACAAAGCTATCAAGCACATAGCTCAAATGAGCTAGAAAGTGAATTGCATCAATGGCCTTACTAACCTCTTGGTTGTACGACAGTAGTGCTCGGTTACCCGCCCAATGCCACAAGAAAATGGTGAGGTCCAGCACTTGTTTTAGCATTACAAAAATGAACATGTGTATATGTAGGAAGATAAAGAAACACACAAAACCAGAGAATAAAAGTAAAGAAGATTCTAAGTTCTCACTATCTCTTGAGTAATAGGGTGTCTATAGGCTTTTGTAATACAAAAAAGAATCCATGTGTGATAAAGTACAAGGCCTACCCATGTGGCATTTGCAATGAACTCTCTAATGTGCTCTACTAAGCACATAATAATCAAGAATCCCTCATTTATGAATCATTCATATGCGAGGTCCATGGTACTGATCACGAAGTTCTTTGTAAAGACATTCCACTTTGGTCTAGGCATACTCTCTATACATATCAAAACATGATGACTTGTGAGCTTCAAAAGTGGTATGGAACAAATAATATATGCCTAGCATATGACACATGACATAACTCACCCACCAACTCTACACCTCTACACCCAATGCATCCACTAGTAGACTCAGTAAAGTCTACAAATATCAATCATGCAACCTCGTGACATAGTGCCCCGTCCACATTTAATCAATACTCACCAACACTATGTGTAATGGGCCATCTTTCCTAATTAGGATGCCCAATTAATGACTCAACCATGAAGGATGAGGTTGGAGCACTATATTTTTTTAATGACTCAATCAGATGTGTTTGCATGGGCTCAAGAGTCTCACTAGGTGGATCCATCAACTTCTTGCCTTTGCAAATAACAATAAAAATTTTATTCAACTAACTCAACAAACCCATAATCAAAGACAACATCAATACAAAGGTGGGAGATTAGGCAAGGGGTAAGATACAAAGGTTCATATATTTATTACATAGCATGTCTTGCAAATTTTCAGAAGGAACTGCACAACTTGTATCCTAGTTGGTTTGTGTAGCAGGTATAGCATGTGCATTAAGTATTTCAAGCCTAGATGGGTTAGAAACATTGTTAGACTTATGTATCTGTAGTGGAAGCCTTGCTATACTTAGCCATGAATCCTAGAAGAACAACACCATGATTTCAAATCAAATAAGAGCCACCCACTACCATGGATTTGCAAACATGTATAACAAGCAAGAGAACAAATCTAAAACAAACCATGCTTCCATGGGTTATAATAGTCACCAACCAATGATAGAAATATAGGTGTACTTGAGTGAAACACCAACATAATACCCATAAAGTAGTCTCTTAGCTGAGAATTCTAACTTAGGCATCTTGCCTTGGTCTTCATCAAATGACTTCACTATGTTCAAGAGATGCACATATTCTTGCATCACAAATATGGAAAACCATAAAGTAGAATATGCAGCCTTTGTTTTCATTAGATTGAAGCAAGTGCAACATTTAGACACACCAAATAATCTTACCTCTTGGGGAAGTTCGGAGCTTGGCATGTAGTATAACTTGTCGTACAAGTAATCTTCACTATGCTTGGTTCATCCCATTGAATCCCATATGATGCCTTGAAGCTATCTTCTCCAATGGCATGATTAGCAATGGAGAGATACTTGTAGCCACAGTCTTTCAACTGTTCTTCTTCAGCTCTTATGGCAACTTCAATATTTCTTTGTGTTTCATGTTCTAGCAATCCTTGACCCTTGATTTTTACAGTTTCTTTGGAAATGAATGCATTAAACTCTTTGTGAATTCAACTAGCACGTGATTATAAAAAGATAAACATGACAAAAATAACAAAGATCTTGAAAACATTGAATTGTACAAAATTGGATACATACTCATTTTATTTGGAGCATTTCTTCAAAAAAATAGGCTCATCTCTTCAAGAGGATATTATTGTGAATTAAGGGTATCAATGAACTTGTAATTATACATAAATGATTTAAAAAACACGAGCATGACAAATATAAAAAACATGGATTTAGGGTTAAATTAGAGAGAAGCTCCTTTGTATTTGGCACAATTTTTTTTAAAGACAATCTCTTCAAGACACTTCCACATGGAATTTAAATTCAACACTATTACTATGCAATCATGTGGGTTTTGGTGAATACCTTCCAAACAAGCTAAGATATTAGAATACACAATGTATTGTACCATGGTGGAGTGTTGTAGTAGAATCTCATCTCAATGGACATCTCCACCTCAACCCACTTTCGTTGTTTAAGTGTGAGGCTAGCCACGATGCTCTCTTTGTTGGCAATTTTAAACTTTTAAAACATGTAAACTTCATGGCCAATGTTTGGGGTGGCATAGGCTCTTGTAATTCTACATTGGAGCAAAAGATTTATTCAAGAAACCAAATAGGTAGTTTGAAATGGCATACCAAGGTAGGGTGGTACTTCAATCTTTCTTATTTGTAAGGAAGGGATTCCTCTTTGACCTCGTCTCAACCTTCGTGGGTTTCAATGTTGAACAAAGATAGATCTTAGGTATGGAATGAGATATAAAAGAAATTTGTTCCATGCAATATCTTGGTCACCAAATTTATCCCTTAGGAAATATTTCTCCATAATTCTTGGTTTGAGTCACATTGCCATCACTCCTTCATTGGCTATAGGTGAAACGTATGCTTTAGCATAGGCATTAGGTAGATTCATGTATATACTTAGGGTTTTGAATAGATTTCTAAGAGGTGAAAAGAAGGCCTCTACCTACCTACTATTTGTGTTGTAAAGACATTTGTGTTAGGTAGAGTACTAATAACGGGTAGAGGCATTATGTAGAGTCCTATCTTCAATTTGTGTTGCCAAACATGGATGATATGAATGTAGATCACGTAATTGAACAAGGGATTGAAGAAATATATCCATTGTGTTTGAGATAAGAGGTCTATAAGTTAAGATATTGAGTGTAACCATGAGGGATGATTAGGATAAGTTGAGACAATGATGAATTAAAAGGAGAAGTTATATTTGGAGTATTGCACAACAAATGGGCAAAAGAGTGAGAGATACAACGACATGCAAAACATTTTGATGTGCAAAGGAAATTGTAGCACGGACCTCATCAATGATGAGTTCTTATGTAGCAAGACATGGGTGTGCAAGATTCATTGTAGCATCAAGACTTTGTGATGAGTACTTTTGTGCAAGGGCAGTTGTAGCATGAAGACCTTTGGGATGAATGCTTGTGTAGAAAGACATGGGTGATACTCTATGAGAGTTTGAAGGCTTCGTCTCTTAGGAGACAAGTGTACCTACCTATTACTAACAACATGCATATAGATTCATAATAATTTTGTATCAATGTGGAACTTGATGCTACAAGGTTTGGTTGGTTTCTCATGTGAAATCATGGAAACATTTAGAGGATAGGAGTGTGAAGTGATGATACAAGACTATGTGAAAAGGATTAGATGGACATTGTGATTTTGAAACCAAGATAGATAGGTAAAGAGATAGTGTCCAAATTAAGGACACTTGGTAGTGATGGTTTTATAACTAATACAGATAAGAACCCTCTACTCACATCTAAGTTATGATTAGGGGACTATATTTTATGAAATATACCATGTACTTAATCCTTTATGCCAAACAAATCCTTTCTAGTCGATTTATTTGGAACGGCCAGTCATTCCATCATAGAAAGAGCTAGAAATCTCGAGTAATCGTGCAAGCTATTACTTTGACCCTACAAGATGGTACTCTAATCACACCATAAGAGAACCTTTCATTAGAAATAACTCTCCTTCCATCTCTTTGATTTCATTGTGAGCATCATTCGTATGAATTGGGTTGGTGGTGGAGCCATGAAAGACCCATTTAATTGGTTTTTTCCCCTACTACAATGTGTCATTGGAGCCTTGATAGCTTCTACTGAACCTTAGTGTGTAGGAAAAACACTTATAGCTAAATCTTGATGGGTCACCCTCTTCAGATGTTAACTTCCAATTAAATCTTATTGTTTCTTTAGGAAATTAACAACTACAGTTATTTGTTTAGGCTATTTTATTATCATATAAGTGTAATGCTTCATTATGTCCTTGACTTTGCCAAGAACGTTTAACGTACTCGACTCATAATCGTGATCATTCGCTTGCCATTCAGTTGACCTAACCACCTAATTAGGAATCAACTGTTGATTAGTTGGTATGACATTAGGGTTCATCATTTGGCTTCCATTATTTAGTTGAACCATTTAGCTATCCATCGACATAACAACATTAAGAGGAGCCGATAGCATGGACACATTGTGCATTATGCTTCCTCTTCCATTCGAATTGGTCATACATATACTAGTTACACCTTGACTTCCATCGATCAATACCACATTATTTCTAGGACCTAGACTCAAATTTAGGTTAGCCCTAGATGTGTAGGCTGCTTTAAGTGCAGTTTTACCTCCTCTGCTCGTTATAACAAGAGAAACTCTACTCAACTGCACTTGGATATTGAAGTCTAATCCATATAAAAAGTACTACAATTGGACAATAGGTGGGATAGGAATAGAGGTTTGTAATATGTGAAACACCTCTTTCAGTTTCTTAACGTATGCTTGAGCATTCTCATGAGACTCTTGACATGTCACATTCAAAACATGCAGTTAATACTGACCACCTCTCTCAATCATGGGGGGAAACTCTCTTTGAAAAGCCATAAAGAATAAGTTGATCGTGGTTATGGTCCCGACTTCCAAGCCATGATACCACATTGCAATTCTTCCTTTCAAAGTCATGTTGAAAAACATTACGAGATGACCTTCATCCTGAATTTGGCAATTGAATATTAATTCTAAAACTCACTGATATGGAGCTTCGTATCTTCCTCTGTTATCCCATTAAAAATGGATAGAGGGAAACCTAAGGCTAGCAAATCTAGCATTCATGTAGGTATTGCAATCGGTTGCACACCATAACAATAATTAGATTTGCTATAGGGGTTTGTATCAGAGGGGTTACAATCCCACTCGAAGTAGATTGACTTTTCGGGGAAAGGGGGATGCTAGAGCTTCCTCCTCCCCATAATGGATTGACTGGGATATTAATTGAGTCAACAAAACCTCTCGCTAGTATGCTTAGGAGAATATCTCTTAAGGATCTCAGCCCTCTATCTAGCCCTTTCATCTCTTTCATAACGTTGAATCTCAGCCTGATGGTGTCTATGAAGAAATAACATATCTATTTCAATGCTCTTTTCATACATGTTTTTGCAGTGTGGCCTTTTTGCCCTTGTTGGCTAGATTGGCCGTTTGAGGTTCTAGGGTCTCTATTTGCCTTTGTTCGGATATGGGCTTTTGGTTGTTGTTTTGCAAGTGAGAATCCATGCTTGTGCATAGCCATTACTACACTAGAATCTAATTTGGAGAACCTGTCACGTGTGTTTTCTCTCCAACCTACTTGGGGAAGGTGCAGAAGGGGCAGAGCCCTCTCTACGGGGGTCCGAGGGGCAGCCCCCCTGACCCGCAACGCTGTTATGCTAAACACCATGTGCGATTTGAAGGACCATTCGTAGCCAAGTTTTGAACTACTTGCTCTAGTTTTCAGCCCAGTGATAGATCTATGATGTGCTTTTGGCTTTCTATGGTCTCTAGGTCGGTTTCAAGGTCTATAGGTTAAAAATTTGATAAAATCCAAATTCGATCAAGTAGGTCCGAATTTTAAGGACCGAATATCCTGATTTGTACCGTCTGAATGGCCGAGGGTCGAATGAGAAGGGATGAATGAAATTGGTCTAAGTGTCGAATTCGGACAGTCCGAATGTGGTTGTTCGAGGACTAAATGGCCTAACGATAGTGGGCTGAATCGACCGTGTCAAGCGCCGAGTCAGGTGGGCCGAGGTCTGAAAGGAGAATTCGACCGAGTTGAATGCTAGCTTGTCCGAGTGGGGTAGGGCCGAATGCTAGCTTGTCCAAGTGGGGTTGGGCTGAGTCGACATGGTCGAGGACCAAACACTAAGTTGGTCCGAATGGTTGACTCGGATGGGCCGAGCAATGAGTGTCCGAGTCAAGTGGTCGGAGGGCCGATTCTGGGACTCGGCCCAAAATTGCCCCAAGCAAGCTCCATGCTCAAGCTCCATGCTCCAAGCTCCATTGCCGTGAGCAAGATAAGAGAAGAGAAGGAAAGAGAAGAAGAGAGGAGAAGATGGAGAGCTTCTCCACCACCATGGTCCCTCACCCTCACACTCTCACACTCCCTCTCTCAAGCACAAGCTCAAGCAAGCAAGAACAAGGAGAAGAAGAAGAGGAGAGCTACTTTTGGCCACACACAAGAATGAGCTTCTCATTCACTTTTCAACTTTATATACAAAACCCTAAATCCCTTTTGGGCGGTCATCCCCTTTTTTACATGGCCGGTTATCCCCTTTTAGGCGATTATCCCCTTTTTTATATGGTTGTCCGTAGCCTACTAGGCCCTTTTTCCCATTGTCCTCCTATCTTCCCAACTTCCTTCCTACCACACCCATCTACCTTTACAAATTGCACGGGTGAGATCCCGGCACTCTTAAAATAAATCATGGTGCGGCCTACGCTTTTTTACAAAAATATTGACTTGCGCTTTTTCTCGTGCGCCTTTCTCCTTGATTTAGGACTTTTCTGCACTTCTTGTGTTTCCAAATTCTTCTTGTCGTGCCTTCGTCTTCTGTTTCACTTTTGCCTTAGCCTTGTCTTCTGCTTTAGATTTTCCAAATTTTCCACCTCGTTCGTTTGAGGGTTAGCAGGACCTAAAGCGAGTGCAACATTGGCTCTAAGACTCTAGCCGTGAGCGAGCTTCTATGCTCACCAAAGCACCCTCCCACGGCCTCACAACTAGGAGCATCTGGAGGCTATATACTAATGTAGCTAAATCATGTATTTGTATCAATTTGTAGTCGAATGATCTTTCCCATTCTAACTCCAATAGAGAGAGTGTCCGACATATATAAGTGACTAACACCTCATTGCACATACATACAAACATAGCACCCCCCAGCCAATTGTTGTGGCTCCTATGCCTCTCCTACACCCTAGGGATTGGTCTCTAAATGCATCGTCTAAACATAAAACACAATGGTAACATTGTCTACTCTTTTTCCAAGCTGCACATTCTAGGAGATATTTTTATTTCCTCACTTAAGAGTCCCCAAAGAAAATCGTTCTATCCTACGGCCTTAGGGATCCTCACACTCTCATTTTTGGTCAATAGTTTTAGCAACCAATTGCAATGCATCCAGGAAACTTTTTCTTTCTTGATACCATGTATAATAATGCAAGTGCAAGATATAATGCTATATAGTACTTAGACAAATTAATCACAAATCAGTCAACATGTCATGTGAAATACATTTTTTCAATAATTTCCTTTCTAACAAATTGTTGCATTGCTTAGAAACAACACCGAACTAATCTGTGACATTGTCCCCTTTAACTTAAACAGAGCGAGTCTCGTATGTCATGATACGTATGGAAATCATAATTTAATCGATACTTAACTTTTCACAATCCCTTTCCCTCTATCATTTAGGTTTTGCAATTGTGCACCGGTTTAAGAGAGTCTTTCATGTCTTTTTTCCATGTAGAAAAGTGGTAAACACATACTTTCATATAAAGATGGAGGTAGGTTAAGGCAAATCCTTATGCTCTACATTTAGTATACATTCACATACATATACTTAATTTATTGTATTTTTTTTCCACAGGAAAACTAAATTTTTCCATCAAAAAAATATTTTTATAATTTTTAATTATTTAGTTTAATATTAATTTTTTATTATTTTCAAAATTTTTTAGCTTATGTGGATTGTGATTCAATATTATATTCAATTTAACTCAATAAAAACACCATTTGAATCATAAAAACCCATAAAATTATCATTTTTTCTATTAAATCCCACATTGTTGTTTTACAATTTTGCTACCATTACGTGGATTGTTGAAAATTACTATTTATTCTATAACTACAAACATATTTAAGCATATTCGACCATTTTCAATCATTTTTTATAACAAGAATGAAAGATTCATCATAAAATTCAATAAAAGATTGTTTATGCTAGAATCCACATATGCATGTGTCATATTTCGAAAACAAAAAGCCATTGATGCTCTTTACAATCTCTTATACCTCCCTTATGCTTCTTTGTCCTATGACTTGCATATCGCCACACTGGCACCCATTTTCCCTTATTCTCTCAGCCCATATGAACCACGTCTATGGTGACATATAAAGAGGAGAGAGAGACTGAATTTCTATCTTTTTATTCAATCCATCAAATTGCTTGCTATTTCTCGTGATGAGGAGCAAATAATTGCATCATCTCAATCCTAGGAGAAGGAAATATAATTCAAATGGATACAAAATTTAATTTTTTAATGGATTGAGAGGTCACTAAGAAATGGTGCTCCCCTCCCCTCATGATGAGTTTCTTTTAATCTTAATTAACCTATAACTTAAAAAGAAACCAATTCACTCTATTCACACTATCTCACAAGTGGTTTTGTGTCAAATGGAGGGGCAAACAACCTCAGATTTGTGATCTGACTGGATGGACAGCTTCCTAGCATCGTAGTCTATTATCTTGGCCTCTATCACTTGCTTTTCGGCTTCCAGATCCAGTAGTTAGCTACTTCATAATGCCAAACCTGTGGCCATTAAATAGGGGGTCAAACAAACTCTGATCAATGAAGGGACACTTGCATTGGATTCTCAGCATTGAAATGCATCTAGGAAATTTCCATCTCGTTGATCCATAATAAACCCATTTTTTGATAAAAATGCCTCTTTTATGGCTGTTGAGCCACTTTTGCACTTTAAATTCAACTCTCACAAGCCTGCATATATGGCCAAACTAATAGAGTACAAAGCTTTTAGCTAATGTCATAATGCATGAATAAAGGAATAAGTCATTCTAATGAGATAGGATTATCAAGGACAAACCAATTGTTCTGATATACTGCTATGTAAATATGCCTACTAATGGGCTAAAATTTCAAGATGAAAAGGGTACACACTTGAATGAAGAGATCAACAAAAAGAATATCGATGCTTCCTACACCTCTCATGCTTTGACAATTAAAGGTAATAATAGTAGGAGTGGTAATGACCACCATGGATGGGAGAGACTCTCAAAAGTCTCATTCTCAATCACGTGGATAGTCTCACAGTAAGTCCCTTTGTTGTAAGTCTATATTGACTTATCACTATTGTGGGAAGCAAGGTCACATTGGCCATAGTGCTATAAAATTCATGATGATATACACAAGGAGAAAAGGGAAAGGCTAAAGTGCAAGAACAGCGTGATGCTTGCACCGTTGTCCTTAGCAAAATTCCAATGTCAAAATTAAAGAGATTAATGTCGTGTAGACTGATTTTGATGATGGTTACATACTTGTAGCTTCTTCTCTTAATGTTTCACAATTGATTGATGCCTCGTCTATCTATGCTCAGTATCGTTTGCTTGATTCAAGAGCTTCATTTCATATCACCCCCCCATCGAGAGTGATCCCACTCCTATCACAACATGACAAGGTCTATCAGATTGGATAATGACATAACATTGGATATTGTTAGTATTGGAGATGTTTAGTTGCAATTTCCTTTAAGCAATATGTTTACATTGCATGATATATGCCATGTTCTAACTTTGACTAAAAGTCTAATTTTAGCTAGACAATTGGATGATGAAGATTATGCTATCTCTTTTGGTGATTCCTCATGGAAGCTTACTCATGGGAATCTTCACCTGGCACAAGATGCCAAGTCTAGCACTCTTTGTCCATGACTTGTATATGGGTTTATCGACTATATTATGGCAGTAGCTAAATAGAGTATCACATGTATCCTTATGGCATCCTCACCTTGGGCACATGTCCTTAAAGGAAATGAAAGTATTTATCCACTTACAATATCTTTCACCCCTTGACTATAAGTGTTTTGATTCTTGTGATCGTTGTCTTTATATAGCAGGCAAACTCGTAACTTGCATAAGAAGTCTGACATTCCATGCATGGATGAGCCTTTGGCTCTTATTCATTCTAATGTTTGTGGACCTATGTCCTGCAAGTCATTAGGTGGTGCAAAGTATTTGTTATTTTCAGTGATGATTACTCACTTAAGGTTTGGGCATACCCCATAAAGAAAAAATTTGAAGTCTTGGCTGCCTTTCAGCATTGTCTTGCTTTTGTTGAGAATCAGTTTGGGTATAGATTGAAATGCTTACAATCTAACAATGGGAGTGAGTATATATCTAAATCCTTTGAGTAATTTTGTGATAAGAGGGGTATTAAGTGCATTAGTTGACTACCCCGTATATTCCACCCCAAAATGGTATGGCTAAGCATATGAATAGGACAATTTAGGAGTGAGTTTGTAGTATGCTTAGCTAGGCAAGCTTACCATAACACATTTGGGTTGAGGTAGTTATACCACTATTGTACATTTGATCAATCAATCCCCATGTATTGCTCTTGACTATCAAGTTACAAAGGAGGTATGGTTTCGAAAACATCCATTATATGCTCGATTGTATATCTTTGGTTGTGAGGCTTTCTACCATGTTCCTAAGGACAAGTGCAATAAGTTGAATCCTAAGTCCATGAAATACATATTTCTTGGTTATGGGAATGTAAATGAGATAGATTATCATATTTGGGATCCACGTGCTTGAAAGGTCATTTGTAGCGATATTGTTTTCCATGAGGAGAAAATGCATAACCAGTCAGAGCAGGTCATTAAGGCACGTAGGGTGATATTTCAAGAGGAGCCTCCTATTATTGTATAGTTAGCTAGACTATCTATAACAACTGATGCTCCTGTGGCTTAGAACCATGATGTCAGATAGGAGGTACAAGCCCCATAACGTATTTTGCAAATAGTCTACTAGAGATAGATATCAACCTAACCGGTTTGCACCCTTTATGAATTATGTTATGGTGAAGATGCTAGTGTGCCTATTGCCGATATAATGAGACCATATGTAGAGGTGATAGTCACTCTTGGGAGATGGGCCATGCAGTTAGAGTATGTCTCACTATAGAAAAATCATATGTGGGATTTGGTTCCTTTGCCTAGTGAAAAACGTGCTTTTCCATGCAAGTGGGTGTACTAGTTAGTTGAAGAGTACCCTTGGATGCCCCAAGCCAACCTATAAGACCTGATTGGTTGCTAAGGGTTTTAAGTAGAAGCATGATGTTGACTTTGATGAAGTCATCTCTCCTAGCTTCAAGATGACTATCCTATTCTTGGTTTTGGCTTTGGTTGCACAGCTTGATCTGCACCTATATATCAAATAGATATCAAAATAATTTTTTTGCATGGGGATTTGCATGATGAGAAAAAAGGTAGGAAATACCTAGTACGCAAGTTGAGAAAGAGCCTTTGTGGCCTTAAGCAGGTACCTAGGGAATGGTACCACAAGTTCTATAATGTCATGCATTTCCAAGGTTATACTTGTGATATGGATCCGTGTTTGAATAGAAAGAAGGATCGTGATGGAAACCTTATGATTTTGGTACTCTATGTTGATGATATATTGATTGAGATGAAGAATATGGGACACACTTCACATATTCTTGGGATGCACATCGCATAAAATATCTTTAAGGGTCTCCTTTACTTGTCACAAAAGGAGTACATCCAAAAGGTTTTTGAGTGGTTTCATCCTTTACTTGTCACAAAAGGAGTACATCCAAAAGGTTCTTGAGTGGTTTCATATGCAAGAGATGTTAATCCTATTAGATGTCATTTACCTTCTCATGTGAAGGTTAGTTAGGCCGATTGTCCATAGTATCATGAGCAAAAGGTTGAGATGGCCAAGATCTCTTATGCATCTATAGTGCACAGTATACAGGAGTTGTGGGGTACGCTGACTCTAATTATGCAAAACGTGTAGATAGTAGGAAGTCCACCTCTTGCTATGCCTTTATCTCTGTTGTTCTTAGATATCCAAGGTGCAAAAATGCATAGACCTTTCCACTACAAAGATAGAGTATGTTGCAACCACTGAGCCTTGCAAGGAGGCTCTCTAGGCCGTCTAGTTATAGACCTTGGTATTAATGATGTGGTCCCTACACTGCATTTAGATTCTATGACTGCATTCAGATGGCCAAGAATTCATCCAATCTTTCATGCGAAGACAAAGCACATTGAGGTACATATCACTTCATTAGGGAGATGGTAGAGGACAAGTCTTTTGAGCTTGTCAAATATCTCGATTGACGAGAATCCTACATATCTGCTCACTAAAAGTCTCTCAACATAATGTTTTATCTTTCTTAAGAAGATAATATGAGATGACATCTATTCCTCATATTGTTGTACTTTATGTACATTTGTACTTTGTCACTTTTTCTCTTATTCTCTTCTCACTAGGGACACATTTGCCTTTAAGTAGGAGGTTGTTGGGGTAAAGGTACGTGTGCCTAACCAATCATATATTCATTACACTGACAATACCCGCACACCTATACATTGCAAGTGGTGGGTGCCCATCACTATCACTTCATTTTTTGTTCTTTTAGTAATATTTGAATAAGCAAAGGCTGGTCACACATTGTGATTATTGGAGTTCCCACGTATGGTGTCTCTCTCTCTCTTTCTCTCTTGGAGTGCGTGTGAGAAGTGAGCTTTTGGGTGAGCTTTTTTTGGCAACCTCGATTTTTATTCCACATAGTCCACTTGGTCCTCGTAGAGTCTCAATTGGCAAGGCTACAACTTGCTTGATGGACAACGCCAATAAACAAACAAATCATACATCGAGCCAACCATCTTAAGCCTCCATAATCACTTGAGTTTATCACTTTGAGTTCACAGCCTCCATGGTTGTGATTAAAGATGTTGAATCAATTCAAATATCAATAGTTGAGTACACCCTTACCCAAGTTGTGTCAATTAGTGACTCATTCTTCCAAGAACTAGGCCACCTCATGATGTACAACTTCACATCACCCCAACTCCATATCCTTGTCTTGCGTATCCACTTTGAGGCACACTCAAGGACCACACAACCATTGACCACCTTATTAGGCCACTCCAACAACTAGTCATTGCCAACCACCCCCCGTGCTCACCACCCCAAGTGAACACCACCTCGAGTAATAGCCTTACCGCTAGTCACATAACTGACACCACAAGCCACACAATCCATGAAGACTATACTAAGCCATACCTACTTGATAAGCCCTTCAACTCACACCTAGATTACCCCAAGTTGACCAACTCGAGTGCCACAAGCTAACAACTACCTCAAGTCTATCATTGCATCATCCTCGAGTTACCATTGGTTATGACCCTGAGCCACCACATTAAGAGGCATCACAAATCACAAGCACCTTGATTCCTTACACAAGAGCCACCTTGAGAGCCAATGCCACCCCAAAACACCATCTTCAGACATAATCAATTCAAGATATTGTTGTCCTATTATTTCAAGTTAGCATAGGCATGTTATTTCAAGTCATATCATTTTGAGTTTTGCATGTTAACTATCACCCAATTGCACATAGTTGACAATTTTGAGTTGCTATAAACCATGTCATTTTGAGCCATATCATTTGGAGGTCACAATATTGCTATGTGTTTGATCATCAATCATAGCATTTCAAGTTGTACACCACCTTGAGAGTCACACAATTGTGATGGTCACATTGAGTCACATGCTTCTGATCATTTCAAGCTCACATCACCTTGAGTCACATATGTGACCACCTTGAGTCTTCACCCTATGCATCACCCCAAGCAATACCACACCAAGCCATTGGCCATATCAAGAGCCACATAGGCTTTGCATACCATGTTGAAAATCACACGTTGTCTCCCTTAGCTCTTGATCACAGCTTCTAGTGACTTGGCCACAATACAATATCACCTCGAGTTGTTGGATCACCCAAAGTTCACCCCTAGTCTTTCAAATCTTGAGTGTACTCCTAGTGTAATCTTGCTAATATTTGACTTTCAATTACTCCACTACCATGGGTAGAGCTTGCTATTGATCTTTCATTCAATGCCCCAAGTATACTCTTTTATAATACCTTGAGAGCTAGATCTTCACCCCTAACACCTTGAGTGCTTTTACTCCCTGAAAGGGAAGTGGAACCCAGGAGGAAGAAGCTTGATGGTGAGAGCTATGGCGGATGGAGAGCAAGAGCCAAGAGAGAGAGAGACTCAAAAGTGAGAACTCCAACAACCACCTTTATTCAAATTGTCACCAAAAGAATAAAGAATAAGTGACTGTGACGGGCACCCGCCACCTGCAGTGTGCAGTGGCGGGTACTGTCAATGTAGTAATACACGGGCGGCTAGGCAGAGGCGCCTTTACCCCCAACAACCTCCCACTTAAAGGTGAATCTCAGTGGGATAGAAAAAAAAAAGACAGTACAACATGTTCACATGTACAATCAGGATGAGGAAAAAGTCATCATCTCATCCAATGCCCATCAATCTCCTAAGGAAGGCAAAGCGCTTGCTAGTGAGGCTCTTCGTGAGCAAGTCTACAGGATTTTGCTCAGTTGGAATCTTGACAATGTCGACATACCTTTCCTCAACGACCTCGTGAATGAAGTGATACCTCACCTCAATATGTTTCGTCTTCGCATGGAAGACCTGATTCTTGGCCAACTGAATGGCACTCATAGAATCCGAATGCAATGTAGGCATAGCATTTGTCATACCAAGGTTAGCAATCAAACGGCCTAACCAGATAGCCTCCTTGCAAGCCTCTGTGGCTGCAATATACTCAGCCTCTGTAGTAGAAAGGGTCGTATACTTCTGCGCCCTGGACATCCAAGAGATAGCCCCTCCAGCATAAGTGAACACATAGCCAGAAGTGAACTTCCTACTATCTACATGTCCTGCATAATCAGATTTATTGTACCCCACGACTCTTGTATCCTGGCTACCATAACAAAGACACATATATGTTGTGCCCTCCGAGAGGGATAACGACTCAGAAGACGTGCCATAAAGAAGGCACTTCATAAAATGCCAAAAAGGCATTGCCATTGCCATCCATGAGTGGAATGCTAATAAGGAGAATTCATAGTCACCAACAAATCAATGAATGTACTGAGGGGAACATTTTTTAAGGCAATTTAAACATCACCACACCCCCTATAGATGATGACCTTTAAATATTGAGAGCTTGACTCCAATTATCCAAGATTGCACTTCACCAATGACTTTGGCTCTCTACACTCCTTAAGCTCCTTTGACTTAGTTTCACCTTTGGTAACTAGAATTTCCATCTTTTTGTATGATCCTCCTCATCTTTGCCTAAGTTGCCTTTAGGTAGGTCCTTGCTTGGGGAGCTAAGCATGGCAGTTCCATGTCAACTTGGATAGCCTCTTTATGGCTTGCATAGCTCCTTTCAATGCTCTCAAGGATGATGAACACTCAAAGTAGGTAAGATGGGGCCAACTAAAAGTAGCATATGAATCCAACTTGAGGTTAGCTAATCTATGAACTCAAAGTAAGTGATATGGAAGCACTCAAGTTTGTAAATTGAGATATACTAAAGGTAGTGTGACCCTTATACTCAAATAGCAATTTGATTGTGCAATATATTGATTCATTGATTTAACACCTTTTTGCAAGCTTTGGTCACTAGAGCCCTTTGCATGACTCCTAGTTGGGTAGTGGGTTGAATGTTATTCAGGGGAATTGCATTAACATGTGGTCAATGTATTAGTAGTGGGCATTTTGTGGTCAAGTGTTTGAATTTATGATACACAAAGAAAGTGCTAGTGAATACACCCCATTTCAACTCAAAGTACATCTCTCCTAGGTGCACTTCCACTTCTATTTTTATTGAAGGTGGAGTAGGTTTATTTGTATCATACAATATACAAAATTTATGCCTATTGCTTATAAGTAAAAAAGGACATGTTACTTGGCTCAAAGAATTTGATTTCTAATCAAACTATGATAATCCTTGCTCGAAGATCAAGACAACCCATGAACCATTTATTTTCCAAAGAAAGCTCTTCCAATCACTATATGCACTGTATATCTATCCTGTCACACACATTGGGCTTATCTTCACTCCCATCACCTTATAATAGATAACATATCATTTGCTATATTCAAGGGTAATGTTGATCTATATGTGCCGAGGTTGCTCTTTATAAATAGCTTTTGAAAGAGGCACCTCATAAAAGCCACACGAGAAATATATGCCTTTTACAAACCAACAATGATTTGGTACATCGAGCAACATCATTTGCCAAAGGAAGGTTTCTAAAATGAAGATGATCATTGATAGCTTACACAAATTCGATTGTCTCTAGGGTAAGGAAGCCAATTGTGAAATGAGTGCCAAAAAGCAAACACCTTTGGATCAATGATGTTACAAAAAATAGGGATATGCTAAGAATCTTGCTCAGGTGTCACTCATTGATTTGCCAAAAAGTGTTACATTACTGGCTCTCAAGTGTACCCTTAACTCCCAAAATTGTATTTTTTAAATTACATAAAATATTTTTAAAATTAAAAGTTAATGATTGGACTCGTACAATTCCTCTTGATATCCCTTACATGCTCATATATTCAAATCTCAAAAAATTTGCAAAATGTGAAATCCCCCCAAAAACTAAATATTTTTTCTTAAGTATTCTATAGTTGCCCCCCTTACCCTAGTTTTTCCCCTTAGACCTTAGTTGAGTTAGTTACATACACATGGGCATGCGACAGGTGCACAGAAAACACACACAACAAGTAGGTAAGCATATTTTCAAAGTTTGCATTTTTAAAATTACATGTTCTTTTGTATGATTAAAGTACCATAGCACCCCATACGAATCTTAAGTTGCCCTTGGAGCTTGAACTGAAGACCCTATCAAACTCACACTTGCTTTATTAAGACATACATCTAAGAGCTTTTTTAAGGAACTTGTGCATGGATTGAGTTCTTAACGTTGTCAAGTGTTATCACATCAACTAAAAACCTCGGTGAAACATTAGATAGGTAGGATTTTTTTGAGCTTAATTGTTTGTGTGATTGTTTGCCTTGTTGTTTCTTAGCTAAATTTTTGTGTTTGTCTAGAGTAGGAATTATTTGTGTCATTTTTTGGATTTGTTGTGCTTGAAAACTTGATAGGCTTGGTCAAGATTGGTATTTTATTGGACAGATTGGAGTTGGATTTTGATTGTTGCTGCTGCACATCTTGAATAGGGTATACTTTCTTATCAATATCTTTACACATCACAGGGATGATGGGTTCACGAGTGCTTCACATTGCACTTGTCGAATACACTACACTTAGGGGTCATCTCCCAAAATTTTCTAAACTACTTCCATGCCATGGATTATATTAATGCACTTATTGCACCCACTACAAGATATAGGCCTTATACTGACGTTAAAAGCGATGAAAATGTTCATAAAGAAATTTGCCCCCGTCGTCGCAAAAAGCGTAGTTATTGGTGATGCCATAGATTAGTCGGTATCAGCGTCGCTATTTGCGTCGGTATCAGCGTCGATGTCGGTATTTGCGACGTTGATATCGACACAAATAACGACGCATTGCGACACATTTTGCAATGCTAATAGCGATGGGTGCAGTAAATTTGTGACGCTAATAGCGACGGTAACAGGGGGAAAAAATTTGTGGCAGGGGAGCAAGTTGCCCTGCCACATATAGCACTATGTGCTTTATTTGGGCCATACAAAATAGTTTCAGTAATGTGTACAATGTAAATAAAGGTAAAGTGTACTTAAATCATAACACTGATACATGAAATAAATATATGATCGCATAATGAAAGCGACCGGTATAGTCATGGCAAGATGCTACTACTACATAGAAAACGTCTACACAGATCACGTGACCAAAAAAGAAGGGTATGAGAGCTCTAGGGATCCAAGGGCGAGCTATAGATCATCGCCATCCAAAACCTCGTCCTACCGCAAAGGAGTATTGAATGGACTCTGCAAAAAAGAAAACAACTACACATCAGTCCACCATACAATAATGTATTCTAATTAAACATGGTAACTATGGACAAGAAAGATGAGTGACTTACAGGGCCGCCACGTCCATACAGTCGGTCGATCAATGCAGTGAGACCGTGCCTCTCTGCATATCGAGTCTCAAGGCCAGTGGGATCGCAATTTGTAATGGAGTGCTACAAAGAAAACAAAATACAGCTGTTAGAAACACGATTGTCAGTACAAAGGATATTGCAAAAAAATAAGTAAGCAAAATAAAAGAAAAACTTACAAAGTCCTCTAGATATATCATGTGGCCACCACTCCCAAGATGATGGACCACTCCGACCTCTAGTCGTGCCCTCGCTGCCTCGCGCTGTTGTCTCCAACGTCCTGGAGAATCTGTAGCCTCCTCCCTGAGTCGGCACCAGTCATCCACGTCTAGCCACTCGGGCTTTGAAGCCCCACTCTTGAGTGCCTTGTGTGCATTCGATCATCTGTGTGACATATATGCACGCATGCACTCCATCATCCAGCCCGTAGAAAACCTATATGCTGCAGCTGGTACCGAAAACTCCTCATGCAAGGGTGCTACTATGTAGTCCTTGCTCCCCTCCGGTATGTTCTTCCAATGATCCAAGATGTTGTGCCGAAAAACTTGTTGGCACAACTCTCTCATGCGAACCATCACCCTCCTCCCCTCATCATTCATGATGATGGCTCTTAACCTATCATTTATAAGGTAGGCATACCCCTCTAGGGTATACCTAAGATGGGTCCTCTCCCACCTACAACCACGCTCCTGGGCATATCCAGGAGACCCCTATACATCTGGTGTATCTATCGAGGTAGTATCTATCAGAGTAGCATCCATAGGGGTGCCACCTATGGACGGCTGAGCAAAAGCCGGAGTAAGTGGAGTAGACGTCCCCACAGGTGTGACAAATCCTGGAGGTGACGTAACTCTAGCAGAACGACGAGATGAAGACACCGCGTCCGTACCTCCACAGCAACCACCTAAGCCACGCTCTCTCTAACCGCCACGAGAGCGAGGAGTAGTACATGTATCATGAGTCGACCGCGGGCTCACTGCATTCGGAACTCTACAGCATCCCCCTAAACCACTCCCTTCGTTTGGCCCAAGTCTGGAGCGCTGACCTCGTCTACTAGAAACTAATGCATCAAAGCGCGCCGAAATAGATATAATAGAGCGGCCTGACGGTGTCCGAGATAGCTCCTGGTCTGCCATATCTCTGAATTTCGCCATCTGATTTGGAGACATACGCTTGAAGATCTCTTGTAGCTTCTCATCGCTCATCCCTCAACTCATCTTGATGATCTAAATATCCACAAAGGTCACCTGTGCAGACAAAAAATGATGTTAGCATAATCAATATAAATCATACAAAGCACGGTAATATAAATCTTTAAAAAATGATATTACTGAAAATGCATATCTTATGTACCCTTATAAGTGATTCGTCAACGAATTGAGTAGGTGGATACTCCAAGTATGAAGTACCCTATGGTCCCATGTCAATCTCCTGACACAACTCCGCATACACTGGAAGGTCGATAGATATGTCACCACAAAAGGATAAGTCCACCTCGTTCTCAAAGAATTCTTGGACTCCTATATTTCCATCATTGTTACCCGATGCTGACTCCTCTACATGCTCCAAGCTTTCGATGGCCTCCACTCCTTGCAATATCGACCCCTCTATTTGCATATTGTCCTCATCTATACTCGGAACATCGTTTTGATCATATACTCTCGCACTTCGGGGAGATGAAGGTATAACATACCACCATCAATGTTGTCGGGGGTTTTGATAGAAAATTATATGTTCACGATCACATACAATAGAGATTTAACTATCGTGACATGTATCATGTCGTAATACAATTAAAAAACACGAGTTCATGCACATGTTCACAATGGGCCGGCAACACAAACGTGTCGAGCAAATCCGTCCTTTTTTTGGAATCTATTTCGAGAAATCTAGATGGACCTCGTCGAACTGTTGCTCAAACTCCTTCAAGTACCACTTTGAACCACTACACATCGAATAGGATCATGGAGAAGCTACGGCAATCCACCGTGACAATACTTTGCAAGTTCCCAAAATACTCTATCTCATCTATAACCCTGTTTGGATCCGTTGCTCATCGTCAGCTCTCTTGCTCGAACCTTGCCATGATACCACAATTTGTTGTGGAGCGCATTTTGTCAATACACTCCACAGAAAAATATTATCTGTGCGACCACGCTATACTATATATTTTGTATTGTACATTAAAATACTCAATTAGTTATCACATATAAAATATAGATACGACAAACCCTAAACACGTCATCACCTTTGGACTACATCCCCTTGAGAATTCCCACTCCTCAGTTGAGATCTCCGCCCCTTTGCGAGATGCTGTGGTCAAAGCTCCATGCAACCATCGCGTTGACATAAACCACGGCATCTCCTCTATGCCCTCGGGATATCGAATTGGTCAATGGCACGTACTACGTCAAAATTCAGATAGCGCTTTCTCTCAATCTTTCCTAGCTTGTTGGTACCTAGCAAGCCACGTCTCCGTAGAGGCATGATGCAACATACAAAAGCAATTCACTTTCTCCTCCATTGCAACATCCATTCTTTTTTCTACCCCATTTTCAAACACCACATCTCCAGTCAGTCTATCATCGTCCTTCAGTGACCATAGCATACTGTTGTCTGAATCCACCGTTGGTAGCCATTGTGAAATATGCACTAGCGCCTCAGACACAAACCAACCTTCAGCCATGCTACCTTTTGGCTGAGCTGATTGTCGCATAAAGCCTTTCAGGGTTTTCATGAAGTGCTCCAAGAAGAACATCCATCGCGTATGGACAGGTCCAACAATCTCCACTTCATCTACAAGATGCACAAGAAGGTGGATTTGTATCGTGAGTATGCTGGTATGCAGGTATTTCTCAAAGAGACAGACCGTCTCCACTGCTCCCCGCCTCGCGGATTCAATAGAGGACGTCTTAATCTCCTTCTGTGAGATCCATTGCACTAAATCGACAACTTGTAAATCACCTCGCGTATTTCTAGAGTAAGGCATCTTGCGATCGCAATCGGTAGTACAAACTGCCAGAAATAAGAAAGCATTATGAACAACGACTACACTCCAAATATTAAAATTCGCAGGCCACTTACAATCCATTCGTAGTAAAAACTTGATATATCTTATGTCAATCATGGGATTTTAGCCTTGATAATTGATCGTCTTTAGAAAACGCAGACCTGAGAGAACGCATCATACCCATCGGAGTGCAGATAGACTTAACTATTTGCTTCACAATGCACTCTTCTTTAGTGGACAAAACACAAGGAGCGCGAGGTAGCTACAAGTGACCATCAATACTCGACTACGGCCAAAACGTCTCTATCCTGCCTACCTCCTTCAAATCCATTCATCCCCCTACAGTGTCTCTCTTTCCTGTGATGTGGTCCCATAGCAAGCTACCCATATTCTTGAAAATATGCATGGGATCCAACAAGTGGTTGATCTATAAGTGGGTCCAATATGGCAACTTGTAGAAAACTAAGAACCATCGCATTCCATTTGGATGTGACTCTGTGTGGACCATTTTCAACTCGTACCAGCTTTGGGCATTCATACATGTTAGAGGTCGTCCAAGAAAACCTTCCCTGAGTTCATGACCCTCTGGCAAGAAAGCGGCGTGTCCTTGATATACCATCTTCTTCATGGTTCGTGACCTTTTTAAGTCTAATTGTGGCCCGCACAATGGACATGCATGATAACTTGAGGTAACCAGACCTGTCCCAATACCTCTCCAGTGAATATGAACTTAAACAAGCTATGATAGATATTATCAATGAGAATGAAAGCCTACTTACATGAGCACTCTCCAAATCCCGAAAAGTCATATATCGTCCACATGAGAATGGCTCGAATATTGGTGAACCGTCGACCATCGCGCTTGCTCATACCTTGCATGGTGACCCCCTTCTCCCACAAAATCTTAAGCTCATCGACTAATGGACGAAAATACACGTTCATATTTTTGACTTTGTAGCGATCGGGAATGAGTAAGCTAAGGATTAGATGTCCTTTCTTCGTAGAAAGCCATGGAGGGATATTGTAGTTGATAAGGACTATAGGCCACACACTATAAGAAGTTGAGCGCAGACCGAATGGGTTCATGCCATCCATAGCAAGACCGAGCCGAAGATTCCTTGGCTCTCGGGCAAAGCCTCGAGAGGTAGAGTCAATGTGGCTCCATGCGCGTGAATCCACTGATATTCGTTGAACTCCATCTATGGACCTATTCTATGCATGCCACGTTGTCAAGCTCACCATGCCGGACGTACAAAACATGTGGTTTATGCGGGGGGATAAGCGGAAAGTGTCTAAGAACTTTTTGATGGATGGTTTGCCCTTGCAAGTCTTGTCGATACCTGTGAGCACCACACTTTGGCCATGTCTCCATAGTCTCGTATTCTCCTCGAAATAGTATGCAATCATTGATATATGCATGGATGATGTTGTAGTCCATGTCAAGCTTTCGTAAAACATGTCATGTATCATCACGAGACTCAGGCATGGTATTTGTAAGTGATAATATATAATACTTCAATAACCTGAAAAAAAAATCATAAAACACCTTGAAAAAGCACAAATGTTTTTAATGATAGTGCCGAAAAGAAATCAACGAAGCGTACGTACAAGGTACATGAATAACTCGGTCACACTCGCATCGCTCCACCCGTATTTTGCTTACACACTTAGAAGTGCAAGCAGTGTCTTCAGGCGAGATACTCGGCACCAATCATATAATGGTATGGATACTTCCTCTCTAAGCGGATCAGAAGTCTCAACATCCATGGACATCAATGCATTGATCATTGCCTCCATCTCAGGCTCCAAGATTGTAGGTAAATCTGGAAGGCTACCTGTCTCCTCTAGTATTGACGGTATAGATTGGGTAGTACCTTCCAAGTGGTGGATTGGCTCAGGCACTCCATCCATCACACGCCCACGAACTCTTCTAATTGGCCGCAAAGGGTGCACTCCTCCTTGGGACGAGATGTCACCTTCCTGGATAGAAAATTTGCCAGCCACACCTAATGTTTTTGTATAGCTTGCGAATACAGTGCATGATTGATATACACTTTTCTTACTATTTGCTCAAAATCTGAGATCGTCTGATCAATGATCTCAAATCGAAACTTGCCAAACCATCATACATGTTCTATAGACAATCGACGTTTTCATCTAATTGCCAACTTACATTGAGAGCAAGGACATGGGACACACTGATTAAGATACGCCTCGCGATCTTGAACATCACGACCTTCATCGTTTTCCATTTTGCCTACGTTACGACAAACAATTTGTTTTTGTTATCATTCTTTTTTTCTTTCTTAAATTGTTTGAGAAGGGATTTATTCTCTTGTAACTCAGCAAAATTAACGTATGTAAAGTCTCCACCCACCCACAATTTAACGTATGTCGGAGTGTTTCCCATCTCATGGTATTGCACTGGACCTTGCCACCACTCTCTCTTTGTTTTTTATCCATTCATTCTCTTCTCTCCTTCTATCTTTCTTTTTCTCTTTCTTTATTATGTTGTATGTTTATTCCCTCTCTCTCATTCCTTCTTCCTTTTTCTCTTCCTCTCCCTCTCTCATTTCCTTTAACAAAACATCTCTCTCTCTCTACCACTACCACTACCCCTACCACTACAATAAACAAGAAAATAAGAAAAAACAACAACAACAACAACAACAACTACTACTACTACTACAAACAAGAAAAGAAGAAAAAACTACTACTACCACCACTACTACAACAACAACAACAAACAAGAAAACTAAACAACAAGAAATAAGAAAACAAAAAAAACTATTACTACTACTACTATAACAACAACAACAACAAACAAGAAAACCACCACTACTACTACAACCACGACTACGATGACTACGACTATCACAACAACAAACCACTATCACTACCACTACAATAAACAAGAAAATAAGAAAAAACAACAACAACTACTACTACCACTATAATAACAACAAACAAGAAAATGAGAAAAAACAACAACAATAACTACTACTACTACAATAACAACAAACAAGAAAAGAAGAAAAAACTACTACTATAACAATAACAACAATAAACAAGAAAACTAATTAACAATAAACAAGAAAATGAAAAAAACTACTACTACTACTACTACAACAAACAAGAAAACTACTATTACTACTACTAGTACTACTACTACAATCACGACTACGACCACGACTACGGCTATCCCAACAACAACAAACAAGAAGAGAAGAAATTAAACAACAATAACTACTACTATCACTACCACTACCACTACTACTACTACGATTACCACAACAACAACAAACAAGAAAATAAGAAATTAAACAACAACTATTGCTACCACTACCACTACCACCAATACCACAACAACAACAAACAAGAAAAAAATAAAAGAAGAAATAAAAAAACAGCAACAATAACAACAACCTCTCCCTTCCTCTCTCTCTCTCTCTCTCTCTCTCTCTCTCTCTCTCTCTCTCTCTCTCTATTATGTTTAATGTTTTCTCCCTCTCTCTCTTGTTCCTTCTTTCATTTTCCTCTTCCTCTCCCTCTCTCAATACACATTATTTTTAACAAAAACAAGTTTAAAAAAAGAGAGAAAAAAAAACAAAGCAAGAAGAAACAATGCACTCACCGTAAATACCCGAGGATGGATTCGGCGGCTCCTATTCGCCCTCCGTACACTTCCTTCTCTTTTTCGCGAATGGCTGCGACGGCGGCGAGAAGCTTTCCTTCTCCCTCTCCCTCTCCCTCTCCCTCTCCCTCTCCCTCTCCCTCTCCCTCTCCCTCTCCCTCTCCCTCTCCCTCTCCCTCTCCCTCTCCCTCTCCCTCTCCCTCTCAAATGCAAGATGTAGTTTACTCTCCCTTTCGCTCTCTCTTTCATTTGTTCACGCAAAATAATGCGCTCGGGTTTTGGCCCGTATTTTTTCATATGAGCACCGTCGCTATTTGCGTCGCAAATAGCAACGCCGCTATTTTGCGTCGGAAAGCGCCATCACTATGCCTCTGTATCCTTGTAGTGACCATTGTTAAGCACTAGCACGATATGATGCCTGTTGCAGCTATACATAGTAAATTTAGAAGCATGTGCACTATTGGAGAGAGCTCCTTTGATTGTGCACGCATATTTCCTTGCACACACAAGAGTTGGGATGTTCATCACATAGAATTAGGAACCTTAGGATGAGTGGGAAAGGTGGTTGGGTAAGTTTGAGGGTCGTGAAGGATGCCTTTAGTTGTGAGATGAGTTGTTTTACCTTATCAATATCCTAAGGACCATTGTTTCGTGTGTAATTGTGAGATTTTGGGAGGGTGGAGTGGAGTGCATTTATTAGTATTTTCCCTGAGTGTTGAGAGGCGAGGTTAAGGATTGTAATATAACAAAGAAACTATGTTTGCATCTTGCACGATAGACATGCACTTGTAGGTAGTCTAGACACATGGCATGGATTCCAAATTTGTGCTTCTTTTCAAGTCCATTATGACTAATTAAAAAATTCAATTTCAAAGCATGTTTTCAAATAGGACACATTACATTGAAATGACAACATGTACATTTGAAGAAGCACTATTCTTAGAAGACTCCCAAGATGGAAGGTAAAAGGGGACCATCATCAATAGGATAATTGGAGGATATAGATGCTCTTATGCCTACAAAAGAGCAATTTGGTGCAGCATCTTATCAAAATATAATTAATATTTTAGAGGCTTTAAAAAAAATTCTAGAATGCTTGTTACGAATAAAAAAACTTATCACAGGGAAAAAGATGGTCTGCATGGTGTGGAGAAAAAGAGAGCATACTTTGTTCATCAAGGAGGGCTTATTCATTGCAATTGCCACTAATGACTATGGGAAAAATATTTTAGCAAATCAGGATGATCTTAAGTTGTTGCTTATGCTTGAAAACCGACCACTACAAGATATAGGCCTTATACCGACGTTTAAAGCGACGAAAATACAAACAACAAAATTTGCCCCCGTCGTCGCACAAAGCGTCGTTATTAATGATGCCATAGAAACGTCGATATTGACATCGCTATCAGCGTTGCTATTGGCGTCGCTATGCACGTCGCAAACTGTCGCTATCAGCGTCGGTATTGGCATCGCTATCAGCGTCGCTGCGATGCTGATAGCGATGCCAATACCGTCGTTGATGTATTAGCGTCGCAAATTTTACTGCTCGTGTCGCTATTGGCATCGTTAGCGACGCCAATAGCGACACGAGCAGTAAAATTTGCGACGCTAATACATCAACGGTAACGCCAATAGCGACACGAGCAGTAAAATTTGCGACGCTAATACATCAACGGTAACAAGGAAAAAAAAAATTGTGGCAGGGCAGCCAACGCGCTTGCAAACAAAAACAATGTATACTGAAATCATAAAACTGATACATGAAATAAATACATGATTGCATAAAAAGCGATTGGTATAATCATGACAGGATATCACTAATACATAGAGCATATCTACATAGATCAGGCGACTCAAAAATAAAGGTGTGTGAGCTCCAGGGATCCAAGGGCGAGCTACGCATCCTCGTCCCCCGAAAGCTCGTCCCGCTGCAAAGGAGCATCGAACGGACTCCGCAGAAAAAGAAACAACACATCAATCCACCATACAATAATGCATTCAAATATCTCATGGTAACTACGGACAAGAAAGATGAGTGACTTACAGGGCTGCCACGTCTATACAATTGGTCGATCAATGCATTGAGACCGTGCTTCTCTACATATCAAGTCTCAAGGTCAGACGGATTGCGATTTGTAATGGAATGCTGCAAAGATAATAAAATGCTAACAGTTAGAAACATGATTGTCAGTACAAAGAATATTTCAAAAAAATAAACAAGCAAAACAAAAGAAAAACTTACAAAGTCCTTCAAATATGTCATGTGGCTGTCACTCCCAAGACGATGGACCACTCCGGCCTCGAGTCGTGCCCTCGCCGCCTTACACTACTAGCTCCAACGTCCTGGAGAATCTGTAGCCTCCTCTCTTAGTCGGTACCAGTCGTCTACATCTAACCACTCGGGCTTTGCAGCCCACTCTTGATTGCCTTGCGTGCTTCAGATCGTCTATGTGACATGTATGCACGCATGCAATCCATCATCCAACCCATAGAGAATCTATCTACTGCGGCTGGCATCGGAAACTCCTCGTGCAAGGATGCTACTATGTAGTCCTTGCTCCCCTTCGGTATGTTTTTCCAATGATCCAAGACGTTGTGCCGAAAAACTTGTTGGCACAACTCTCTCATGCGAGCCATCACCCTCCTCCCCTCATCATTCATGATGATGGCTCCTGACCTACTATCGACCAGATATCCATAACCCCTAGGAGTATGCCTAAGATGGGTCCTCTCCCATCTGCGTCCACGCTCCTGGGCATATCCAGGAGATCCCTCAGCATCTGGTGTACCGACAGGGGTAATCTCTCTCGAAGTAGCACCCAAAGGGGTGCCACCTCTGCTGACGGCTGAGCAAAAGCCGGAGTAACTGGAGTAGACGTCCCCACAGGTGTGACAAATCCTGGAGGTGACACAGCTCCAGCTGAACAATGAGACAAAGACACCGCCTCCGTGTCTCCATAGCATCCACCTGAGCCACGAGAGCGAGAAGTCGCACATGTATTCTGTGTCGACCGCGGGCTCACTGCCTCTATATCTCTGCAGCATCCCCCTGATCCCGATGCACTCCCTCCCTCTGGCCCAAGTCGTGAGCGTCGAGATCGTCTGCTCGAAGTCGAAGCATCCGATCGTCCTGAAGCAGATCTAGCAGAGCACCCTGACGAAAAATGAGACAGCTCCTGGTCTGCCATCTCTCTGAATCTGGCGATCTGGTCTGGAGACATACGTACAAATATATCCTGTAACTCCTCATTGCTCATCCCTCGACTCATCCTGAAAGTATCACCTACACAGACAAAAACTAATGTTAGAATAATCAATTTAAATCATACAAAGCATAGTAATATAAATCATTTAAAAAAAATATCACTTAAAATGCATATCTTATGTATCCTTATAAGCGATTGGTCAACGAATTGAGTAAGTGGATGCTCCAAGTATGAAGTATCCTATGGTCCCATGTTAATCTCCTGACACAACTCCGCATACACTGGAAGGTCAATAGACATGTCACCACAAAAGAATGAGTCCGCCTCATTCTCGAAGAATTCTTGGACTCTTGTATTTCTATCATTGTTAGCCGATGTTGGCTCCAAGCTTTCGATGGCCTCCACCCCTTGCAATATCGATCCCTCTATTTGCATATTATCTTCACCTATGCTCGGACCATCGCTTTGATCATATACTCTCGCACTTCGGGGAGTTGAAGGTATAATATACCACCATCAAGGTTGTTGGGGGTTTGGATAGAAGATTACCTATTCACAAACATGTACAAGAGAGTTCAAACCATTGTGACATAAACCATGTCGTAATACAATTAGCAAGTAAATTACTCCATGCACCTGTTCACAATGGGCCGGTAACACAAAGGTGTCGCGCAAATCCGTTCTTTTTTTTTCGGAATTTATTTTGAGAAATCTAGATGGACCTTGTCGAACTGTTGCTCCAACTCCTCCAAGTACCACTTTGAACCATTGCACATCAAATAGTATTATGAAGAAGCCATGGTAATCCACCGTAATAATACTTTGCAAGTTCCTAAAATACTCCATCTCATCCACAACCATGTTTGGATCCGTTGCTCGTCATCGGCTCTCTTGCTCCAACCTTGCCATGACACCATAGTCCATTGTGGAGCGCATTTTGTCAATACGCTCCACGCGAAAATATCGTCTGCGTGACCACGCTGCACTATATATTTTGTATTGTACATTGAAACACTCAAATTAGATGTCACATATAAAATTTAGATACGACAGATTCTAAACCCCTCATCACCTTTGGACTACATCCCCTCGAGAATTTCCACTCCTCCATTGAGACCTATGTCCCTTCGCGAGATGCTGCGGTCAAGGCTCCATGCAACCATCGTGTTGACATAAACCACATCATCTCCTCCATGCCTTCGGGATATCGAATCGGTCGATGATGCGTACTACGTCGGAATTCAGCTCGCGCTTCCTTTTGATCTTGCCTAGCGATTTGGTACTTGGCGAGCCACGTCTTCATAGAGACATGGTGCAACATACAAAAGCGATTTACATTCTCTTCCATTGAGGCATCCATTCTTTTTTCTACCCCATTTCCAACCACCACATCTCCAGTCAGTCTATCATCGTCCTTCAGCGACCATTGCATTTCATTCTGGTTCCACCATTGGTAGCCATTGTGAAATATGCACTAGCGCCTCAGACACCAACCAACCTTTGGCCATGCTACCTTCTGGCCGAGCTCGTTGTCACACAAAGCCTTTCAGGGTTTTCATGAAGCGCTTCAAGAAGAACATCCATCGCGTATGGACAAGTCCAACAATCTCCCCTTCATCCACAAGATGTACAAGAATGTGGATTTGTATCGTGAGCATGCTGGTGGGCAGGTATTTCTCAAAGAGACAGACCGTCTCCACTGCTCCCCGCCTCGTGGATTCAATAGAGGACGTCTTAATCTCCTTCTGTGAGATCCATTGCACCAAAGTCGACAACTTGTAAATGGCCCCGCGAATTTTTGGAGTAAGATATCTTGCGATCGCGATCGGTAGTACAAACTGCCACAAATGAGAAAGCATTATGAATAATGGCCACATTCCAAATAGCAAAATGCCCATACTAATTACAATCCATTCGTAGTACAAACCTGACATATCTTATGCCAATCATGGGATTTTAGTCCTGATAATTGGTCATCTTTAGAAAATGCGGACCTGAGAGAACGCATCATATCCGTCATAGTGTGGATAGACTTGATTACTTGCTTCACAATGTGCTCTTCTTTAGTGGACAAAACCCAAGAAGCGCGAGGAAGCTGCACACGACCATCAACACTTGACTGCGACCAAAGTGCCCCCATCTTACCTACCTCCTTCAAATCCATTCGTGCCCCTATAGTGTCTCTCTTTCCTGTGATGTGGTCCCATAACAAGCTGCCCACATTCTTGAAAATATGCATGGGATCCAACAAGTGGTTGATCTATAAGTGGGTCCAATATGGCAACTCATAGAAAACTGAGAACCGCCGCATTCCATTTGGATGTGATTTCGCGTGGACCATTTTCAGCTCGTACAAACTTGTAGCATTCATACGTGTTGGAGCTCGTCCAAGGAAACCTTCCCTGAGTTTATGATCCTCCAGCAAGAAAGCAGCATGTTCTTGATATACCATCTTCTTCATGGTTCGTGTCCTTCGGGAGTCTAACTGTGGCCCGCATAATGGACATGCATGATAACCTGAGGTAACCAAACCTATTCCAACGCCACGACCTAGTGAATACTTGATTGAATGAGATAAAATATAGATATTACCAGCGAGAACGGAGGCCTGCTCACCTGAGCACTCTCCCAATCCCGGAAAGTCATGCATCGTCCACATGAGAATGGCTCGAATATTGGCTGATCGCCGACCATCGCGCTGCTCATATCTTGCACAGTAACCCCCTCCTCCCATAAAAAAATCTTAAGCTCATTAACTAATGGACGAATATACATGTCCATATTTTTTACTTTGTAGAGGCCTGGGACGAGCAAGCTAAGGATGAGATGTCCTTTCTTCGTAAAAAGCCATGGAGGGATGTTGTAGTTGACAATGACTATAAGCCACACACTGTAAGAAGTTGAGCGCAGATCGAATGGGTTAACGCCATCCATTGCGAGACCGAGCCGAAGATTCCTTGGCTCTCGCGCAAAGCCTGGGAAGGTAGAGTCAATGTGGCTCCATGCGCGCGAATCCGCTGATATTCGTTGAACTCCATCCGTGGACCTATTCTGTGCATGCCACGTTGTCAAGCTCGCCATACCGGACGTACGAAACATGTGGTTTATGCAGGGGATGAGCGAAAAGTGTTTGAGAACTTTTTGAGGGATGGTTTGCCCTTGCAAGTCCTGTCGATACCTGTGAGCACCACACTTTGGACATGTCTCCATAGTCTCGTATTCTCCTCGAAACAGATAGCAATCGTTGATACATGCATGGATGTTATTGTAGTCCATGCCAAGCTTCCGTAAAACATGTCGTGCATCATCATGAAACTCAAGCATAGTATTTGTAGGTGGTAATATATAATATTTCAATAATCTTTAAAAAATCATAAAACACCTTGAAAAAGCACAAATGTTTGTAATAATAGTGTCGAAAAAAAATTTCAATGAAGCGTATGTACAAGGTACCTGAACAACTCGGTCACACTCGTATCGCTCCACCCGTATTTTGCTTGCACACTTAAGAGTGCAAGCAGTGTCTTCAGCCGAGATACTTGACACCCATCATATAATGGTACGGATGCTTCCTCTCTAAGCGGATCAGAAGTCTCGACATCCATGGGAATCAATGCATCGATCATTGCCTCCATCTCAGGCTCCAAGATTGTAGGTAGGTATGGAAGGTTGCCTGTCTCCTCTAGCATTGACGGTATAGATTGGCCTTGCGAGTGGTGGATTGGCTCCTGCACTCCATCCATCGCACACCCACGAACTCTTCTAATTGGTCGCAAAGGGTGCACTCCCCCTTGGGACGAGACATCACCTCCCTAGATAGAAAATTTGCCAGCAAGACCCAATTTTATTGTATATGGTATTCAATTAGCTTCCGAGTACAATGCATGATTGATATTAACTTCAAATTACCGTTTGCTGAAAATCCGCAATCGCCTGATCAATGATCTCAGATTGAAACTCACCAAATCATCGTACGTGTTCTATAGACAATCGGTGTTTTCGTCTAATTGCCAACTTGCATTGAGAGCAAGGACATGGGACACGCTGATTAAGATACACCTCGTGATCTTGATCAACAGGACCTTCTTCGTTTTCCATCTTGTCTACGTTACAACAAACAATTTAATGACTTGTAATACAATTTGGGAAAACGAGGCTCAAATGGATAGCTTTATGGAGATGTATGTCAAGTTGCAAGTTGACCATAAGCTCTTGCTTGAGAGGTTTTAGCCTCTGTAAGAGGTTGAGAAGCAAATTTTGAATAACATTGAGGTTGATATTGATGCATCCATGGTGTTGAAATCTAAACTTCAAGATATAAGAAATGCTTTACTGATTGATGTAAAAAATGCATGGGACATAGTAGTTGAGAGATTTATTGATGTTATATCTCGGCCATATATCATGCTCAAGGATTTGTTTGTCCCGATAGATAATTATTCATTATTGTAGAAAAAAAAGGCATTGGTTCATAAGGTTCATGAGTTGGACTCAAATGTTACATATATATCATAATATGCATTAATCATGCATGTGTGTGTGTGTGCGTGTGTGCGTGTGCGTATCTAATAATAAACCAATCTCAACAAAAAGCATCTTAGTAATGTGGTTTTTTTTTCCTAGGTCCATGTATAAAAATTAATGCCATCTATGAAATTTATCAACTTTTATTGTAATGATTGGAAGACATCAAATGCAACAATGTAATACAAGGTTACCATGTCAAAGACAATATCAAATAGTAAAAATGTTTGTGCCTGTGTGGGGGTGCGTGTGTGTGTACCATAGTTATAAAATTTGTTCCAATCAATTATACTCATAGTCATAACCTTTGAAGAAAATATCCTATGCTCAATTTAAGGGATTCTTATTCATTTTGATGAAGTACCATAATGACCATTAGCTAGGGGATCATTTTCTTTTAGTCCTTCCGTTGACTAGTTGGCATGATTACTAATTTGTTATGCCTATAAAGTTAATACAAAAAAAAGGAATTATGCATATCACAATTAGATCCCCTGCTTGGACATTATGAAGGATATGACCAATTTTAAGCCATATTAAAGAGTCACCAATGTACGTGGCCCATGGTAAAGCACATTGCATACCATTATCGATAAGTCCATTATTGTACATCTTAAATCTCCTAATTAGACTTTATAAAGTGTATGACCAATTTTTAGCCCTCTTAAGGAGTCGTTGATGTAATGGTACCCATAAAAAAAGCAAAGTGCAAACCATTACCATAATCATGGATATGTTATCGTTCCAATATGTACACACACAGGTGGACTATATCTTGAGTAGACAAAAGCTATCCATTTGAGTATACAACTCTTTCTCTTTCTCTCTCTCTCTCTCTCATTTCCTCTCTCTCTCTCCCTTTCCCTCTCTTTCTCTCTCACTTCCTCTCCCTCTCACAATATATTATAACACTCTCCAAAAGCAAAAGGGAGAGGGAGAGAGAGAATGCACTCTCCCTCCCTCTCCCTCTCCCTCCCTCTCCCTCTCCCTCTCCCTCTCTTTCTCTTTCTCTTTCTCTCCCTCTCTCTTTCTCTTTCTCTCCCTCCCTCTCCCTCTCCCTCTCTTTCTCTCTCATTTCCTCTCCTAAACAAGCAAAAGAGAAAGTGATTTAAACCCTAAACAAGCAAAAGAAGGAGAGAGGGAGACTCACCGATGAGATATGGCGACTGTGGGGCGGCTCCTCTTCGCGATGAAAGCTCCTCCTCTCCTTCGCGAACAATGGCGGCGGCGGCGGCAAGCCTTCTTCCTCTCCCTCTCTCACGATGGTCACTCTCTCTCTCGCTCTCGCTCTCTAAACACAAAATGCAAAAACGCGAAATAAACCCGCGCTCGGTTTCAACCTGTTTTTTTTTCCCTGTGGAACGTCGCTATTTGCGTCGATGCAAATAGGACGCCGGTACCCGCGTCGCTACCCACCGTCGCTATAGGCTTAAATCCTTGTAGTGGACTTGAAACATGTACATGACTTTGAAGTAATGAGGGCTCCAGTGGAGACAATGTTTTCAAAGTTTTTGGGTGACAATGCTATGGTCTCAATATATGTACCTGGTCATTCACCCAATAGTACTACTATTGACATGTTTGCGCCGATTGTATCAATGGTTTGACCGAACATTATGGATGGTAGTTGAACAATAGATGTGAAGCCAAGGAATCGATGAAACACCCGACAAAAGTAAGATCTAGAAACTAACAAAAATTGTTGAACCTATTGAGTGTAGGATCACGAAACTTCTTGATACTCTACTAACAAGCAAGGTTGTTGTCTTGTGGTGCAATTAAAGAAGATGTTGCAGGATTGCGATAAGTACTGGAGGCCGATATGCTACTAATAACATAGCTTGGAGATCACCTTTTGTGAAAGCCTCTATGTTTCTCTCCTTTGGGCAACACACCGAGCAGTCATGTGGGGCCCTACTTCTATCTATCACAATATAATTATATTTAGAGAGTTTCAATATCATCAAGATGAATGTGGTGATTGAAAGAGAGAGGAAATTTATAGATCATGATCGATACAAGTCTAGGGAAAGTGATGGTGAATGATTTAGAGAAGTTGAATGAGATAGGGACCGAGAAATAAGTAGAGATTATGACTAAGATAATTGAAGAAGAGCCCATGATTGAGAATATGATTCTCTTAGGGAGCAAGATAAAGCTATTGAGAGAGAATTCAAAAGGGGACTCCTCCCACTTGATGTTAAACATTTGAGACTCGTGGTGTAGGGTGGTGATATTGCATCCACGAATGGAGGAGATAGCCATTTTTGAAAGTTATGCTTTTGATTTTTTTGTTCGTTTTGTAGAAAGATAAGATCTAGTACATGTGCAATGAGGGGAGGTCGAAGATTAGTGGGGACTTAAGAGACAAAGGGAAGCTTGATTGTCGTGTTCAGCACGGGATTTGGAGAACGATGCATCTGAGAGTGAGAAAGAGACCTCTAGAGATAACATCAGGCCTATCTCATCATGGCAACGTTGTTTGAAAAGCATAATCAGAGTGAAGGTGGCACCATGTTTTGCCACAAAGATTTTCAAAGAAAAAACAATAATGCTTTTTGATAAAGCCTTAAACCAAAAATGATAAAAGCTTAAAGCTTTTCTTATTGTGTATAAGGGTGAAGAGAAGAAAAACTATATAAAGAGGGTGGGCTATAGAGAAGGCCCCCCCCCCTCTCTTTATTGAATCTTTGCTTGTGTTATGAGAGAAGAGGGTCACACCCAAAACAAAAGACGGCGGCAAGTGGCAAAAAACCATTGTATGATGAAGAGCTTGTTTTGAACTACTACATCTATGGTGCGAGAATTTTTTGTGGCTCAATAAATCGTAACTATCAGGAATTGAGGTAAATAAATATTGATTGTTCTTTGCCATCTTCTTTTAGCATTTCATCTTGAAGTGTATGTATGGTTTGAATAAGAACTCAAGACCTTTCAGTTTTGTTTTGTGGTTGTAGATGTTTTACTTACTACGTGTGCTTGAAGTTACACGAGGCATTGATGTTGTTGGTTTACTTATGTTTGATCAAACTATCTAGTTAAGCTCTTTACTTAAATAAAATCATTCAAATTGCTAGTACTTCTTTTTCCTTGTATGTTTTTGGGTTTTATCTCGATCACCGCTCATCAAACAACGTGAGTGAGTTCTATCCATGTGACACGCTTCCCCCAGGGCACTGTCGGAATGGCACACATCAAAGAACGTTGCATAAGCTTTTCGCATAGGGTTTATTTTTTCAAAACTTCGAAAAAAATGTCTAGACGTGGTGCGTGCCACAGACATTTGCCTACCCGCCAACTCAAAACTTGAAGAAGAAGCCTTTTACGACAAATTAGTACAAGCTCCCAAACCACAACGTCGAGAATCGCAGGGACCGCAGGAACACGCAGTCTCCGCGACAGATTTTCCATTCGTTCTCTGTACATTTTGTCAGACTTGCATGGATTGTGCCTGCCATTCATCCGAAGAGCTGATTTTTTCAAGCATATCAAGCTTCATAGCCACATGCCGGAGACAAACCGTGCCTGGCCTTCATTTCTCTTGCAAATTTAATCGGCTGAAGCAGTAGGAGCAGGCTCAGAAGCACCAACACGGCTCTCTGCTACAAATGCTACCTGCAGGCGTCCATTCATCCCAAGAATGTCAACAATTTAGCGACATAATTGTGTTCATTTTGTCAGATTTGCAAGGATTGTGCCGGTCATTCAGCTAAGGAAAGCTGAATTTTGCCATAGTCATCTCCCATGAGAAATTGTACCGTTCATTGATGTACAGAGATGGCTTTAAAGGGGGTCCGTGTCTTCATCTCCCGCAAAGACTTCCCCCCTCAAGTTATAGATTCATTTCGTGATTTGCTACGGGAGAACAGTGCAGAAACGTGCATTTGCTCAAACCCATCCTGCAATGCTAGTACTGATTTTCATGTAATACCATCATCTCAACAGGTAAGTTGTGCTGCCAATCATATGTTTCTCTGTAACTGCAAGTGCTGACTTTTCAGAGGTGGGATATCAGAAGCTGTGCTTGAATTTTGGTAGTGGTTGTTTATTTATTTTTTGGTTTTGGCAGGAAAAGGTAAACGAGTTTCAAAGTCAAGGCTGCAATGTCATAGGCAAGCCACTTTGTATCCCCTCATTCTTTCAGTGCTTGAAGTTTAATATCTCTGTTGTGTGGCTGAGAGAGAAGTTTTTTGGTTAACATTCAATCTACTTCTTGATGGACTTTTCGAGTTTAGGTTGTCATCTACTTCAAGAAGCGAAAAACTTTAGCTTTGTGGTGTACACACAATTGTTCTCAATCATACATTTATCTACTCAGCTTAGCATATTCTGAGCACATCAGTATGGCAATCACGAAACGGAAATGGAAATTGTATGGCGTATGCTTTTGAGACCCTTATGCCCATAAGGTGACAGTCAGTTATTCCTCCATAATTTGAATTGTCTTTGTGTCTTTGATTAATGTATCATGTTCTAATGTCTTCGCTGGTACTTCCTTCAAGCTTGAAATAGCCCATGAGGTTGTTCTTTCTGGCTAAGCTACTTCATATTCCCAGAACCCCATCTTCACTTTGCGCTTCATCACATATTTTCCATTGCTTTCTCATATACTAGATTCCTTATTGCAATCTCTGTTTGGCAAATCCAACCTGTGGTCTTTGAACCATTTAGTGAGGGCTTGCTTGAATGACTCTTACATAGCCCAATGTGGTAGCCATGTGCCATCTTCTCTTCACTCCACTAAGAAAGCTGAGAGTTTGATGCAAAGCCTTTACTTCTAGTGGCAAGATCCTAGCCATTGCAAGCAATGTTCCTTAGAACCCAATTTCAGAATTTCTTGAGAATCATAGGCCTAAAATCCAAGTTGGGGATTTGTGTAGTACTGCTATTTGTACCAATATGTTATCACGTCCCACTTCCAAGTACATAAAATTTTCCACATGCTTAGGGTGCTATGAAAGGATAGTGATAGGGAAACAATTATTTTCAGATGTACTTTCTGTTCTAACTTCGATTTCATGTTACTACCTAAGTGAGGGGAATTGTGGTTGCTTGGACTTTCCCATTCTGGGTTTTTGGTCCCATTCCACATCCATGGTCACATGGTTAAAAGTCCACATTCCACTAGCCACTTGCTTGCAAGCTCTCTTATTCCCATGTAATCTAAAGTGAATTGTGTACATAGGTAATTATACATTTTTCCACTTCTTGTCATATCTTCTTTCAAATTGTGTTGTACTTGTTTTAGTACATCCTATGTCCACTTGTCCGCCTTTCAACTTACTCATTGTTATTTTTGATGCAATCCTTTTGAAGTATCCATCGTGACAAACCTTTGACCACATAGCTTGCCATTTGCACCCCGTCAATGCACTTGTTGTAAAGACATTTTTAAACAAAGATAGAGAACTCAAAGTGTATGAGAAGAACACAATGAAAGCAAGAGAACTCAAAGTGAAGAGAACTTAGAACTCAGAATGAGAGAATGAGTAATCGGACTATGCTGGTATGATACAATGGGCCTCAAATAGTTGTGTTGGGTGGACTGGGGATGAGGTGAGCTGGAAGAGGAGTTAGAGATGCGGATGACAGCTCCAAGAGTGTGTTGTACCTTGAATGGATCATGAAACACAGTAGGCAGGCTGCGGTCTCTATGATGTCAGCTGACTGAAGACGCAGATCAGTGTGGATAATGTCAGTCACACCTGTCAGAATCAGGCTAAGAATAGAGGGGGGCAGCAGGGCAGCCTGCTGGGCAGCAAAACACTGTCAGAAGACTGACAATGATGTCTGGGCTGCAAAATGCAGGGCTTGGAGATGATGTCCCGATAGCTGGGTGGCAGCTGGATGCTGAAAATGCAGGCTGATCTAACATTTATGCAAGTAGCCCATGTGGATCAACTTGTGGGATTTTTCAATTGTAGAGAGCATTTCGAATGATAGGCTTGCCAATGTTCTTGTCTTCATTGGCAGAATCTTTTAATGTGACCTAAATTATAAGGTATCTTTTGATTTAATGAAAGTTTCACATTGCACATTGGAGGAAGAACAAAGAGTCAACTTGTTACATTTGTGGCAAAACAGGTCACTAGAAGAATGATTGCCCCGGCAAGGAGAAGGAGAAGGAGAAGAAGGAGAAATCTTCAAAGGATTCCAGAGCGGTGGCTGCTCCCTCATCAGTTGCTTTCCTCCATTTGGAGGTGGTTGAGGATTCGACTATGCCAGCTTCTGATGTTGCGTTGATTGCCCCATTTACTCGGGAGTGGATTGTGATAGTGGTGCCTCTCGGCACATGACTTCTTTTTCAGCAGGTGTTACTCATTTGTGGCCTTCTCATGGGCAAATTCTTATTGGAGATAGTTCGTCTATTCCTATTCAGGGACGGGGTAATATGCATCTTATTCCAGATGGGGGTGGTGGTGCCCATGCTTTTGAGGTACTTTATGTGCCAGCTTTGGGGTATCATCTTCTCTCGGTGCACAAGATTTGTGCCCTTGGCCTTTTGGTTGAGTTCGATGTGGATTCTTTTTGGATTCTTGGTCGAGGATCAAGAGCGGTTCTATCTTCAGGTTATGAGGAGAATGAAGCCTACAAGTTGCGGTCTTCTTTTGCCTTGACTTCTTTTCTTCTTACCTCTCAAACACAGTTTGAGCTTTGGCATGCTCGGTTTGGTCACCTCAATTATGAATATCTTCGAAAGGCATCTAAGGACCAGTTTGTTCGAGGTTTGCCAGATATTGTGGTGAGTCAGCAGCCTTGTGTATCCTACATGTATGGGAAGCAGACTCGTGATGTTGTTTCTAGTAAGGCTTTGAGGCGGTCTTCAACACCCTTGAAGCTTGTTTCCATTGATCTTTGTGGACCGTTGAGGACGGAATCCCTTTGAGGGAGTTTGTATTTCATGCTCATTGTAGATGATTATAGCAGGATGACATGGGCCTATTTCTTGAAGCTGAAGTCGGAGGCTTTCTTCAACTTCAAGGATTGGTTGCTCTTTGAGGAGACCCAATCGGGGCGGAAGCTGAAGACCTTACGATCGGAAGAGGGAGGAGAATTTGTTTCTAATGAGTTTGCTCGGTTTTGTGAAGAGATCATGGCATACGCCAAGAGTTTGCGAATACAAGCACCCCTCAGGAGAATGACATTTTGGAGTGAAAGAATCGCAGTGTGATATCGAGATGGCCCGTACTATGATGGAGCATCGTCAAACACCTCAATGTCTATGGGTTGAGGCTGTGGCTACTTCAGTTCACATCCTTAATCGTTCTCCTAATTTCACTATTGATGATATGATACCTTTTGAGGCGTACTTTGGATCCAAGCCTGATGTTTCTTATTTTAGGGTTTTTAGGTGTGATGCTTATATTCACATCCCAAAGACAAAGTGTGACAAATTTGAAGCGGCTTCCAGAAGACAGGTGTTTGTGGGCTATAGCTCGCAATCTCAAGGCTACCGATTGTATGATCCCGTTAAGCGGGATGTCTACACGAGCCATGATGTTTGGTTCGTGGAGTTTTCAGCCCTAGAGGGGGATGAGGATCACCGTGTACTTGGAGATCCCGGTGATAGTTGGGCCCCAGCGATTGTTTCTCTCGAGCCTGTCTCTTGAGGATTTTTCTTCGGATGAGGAGCCTACTACCCAACCACCGGATTCATTGATTGGTTCCCCATTGTAGGTGGACCTTCTAAAAACTTCAGCAGATGGAGAGCATTGAGGCGAGATTCGGCCTCTTCCTCGTTGGGCCTGTGACACGTTTCGAGATTCAGGGATCCAGGGGTCCTTGAGGAGTGGGAATTGTAGGATGGATGGTGGAGGTCATGGAGGCACCAGGCACATTCTACGGAGCTTGTTTGCTCTAATTATTGTTTGATGTCCCGTGTTATGTAGGATACAGAGCCTACATTAGTAAAGGAGGCTTTATGGTCTGATCACTGGCGGAAAGTGATGGAAGCCGAGTTGGAGGCTATTGAGCGGAATGGCACTTGGTTCCTTGTGCCTTGTTCCTCTCATAAAAAGGTGACTGGTGTCAAATGGGTTTTCAAGACTAAGTATCATAGTGATGGCTCAAACACATCTCTTGGAGTAGCAAGAAAAACCCACGGTAGCCCTATCTTCGACTGAGGTAGAGTATCGGGCTGTGTCTTCTACCACATGTGAGACTGTGTGGCTTCGACAATTGTTGGAGGAGCTTGGCTGCTCCCAAACTCGTCCTACTATTTTGTTGTGCGACAATGAGAGTTGCATTGCCTTGGCACAGAATCCCGTATTCCATGCCCGGACGAAGCACATAGAGATCCAGTATCACTTCATCAGGGAGAAGCTTTTGGATGCGACCATCAATGTGGAATACTGTAAGGCCGAAGACAATCTTGTAGATTTGTTTACAAAGGCACTTCCCCAGGCTTTGCTTCACCGATATTCTAGATCCCTGTGTTTGTTGCCTTGTCTAGGATCTAAGAGAGGGTGTTGAGTCATTAGTCATCTCTTGTGCCACGTCAGCAGTGCCATGTGGCAGCAGTCAGACTGTCCGATTGCAGTCGGCTGCATTAAATGCAACCGACTTGATTATTTCGGGTTATTTTGAGGCATTCTTTTCAGCCTTTATAAGGCTGAGTTTCTAGCAGTCTTGGATACTTGTATCTGACAGATTTCAGCCTGTTGGTGACGGAGATTGCACTTGGGGCTGACCGAGATCAAGGTCCTTGAGGTGGAGACATACGCAGATATTTTCTCTGCACCCGCGTATAATTCTGCATCCTTATACCACATTCTTCACTGCAGATTTTCTGCGTTTCATTGTCTCTTTCTCTCTCTCTTCTCTCTCCGTTCACTCTTTGTCATGGTCATTTGCTTCCGCATTGCTTCACTCTGACAGGCTTCTCCTTGGAAGAAGAGGCAAGAGCTATATTCTCCACATCGAACAAGTGTACAAGATGGACTTCGTGGTAGCGGGTGTAGCCTTCGAATCCTTGGAACCCTCCTTGGGCTTTAAATTGGGGTAAATCTGCCGGCACTTTTGCTTTGAATGAGTGCCCTTGCCTCAATGGGGCACTTAGGCTACTTCTTGAAATCCTTGGAATCATCCTTCTTTTCCTCTTGTTTCTTGGCCTTGCACTTCTCTTTCTTCTTCCCTTCATCGGAACTTGTTGTATAAGCCTTTGTGGAGTTGGATTCACTGGCACCTATATCTTTGAGCTACTCGTCATTCTCTGACACTAATAGGTCAAGGTCCTTCCAAAGGAGAGTATCTTGGGTCCTCGAAGCTAGAAGACTAATATAGAATACATCAAACTTTGGAGATGGTAGCTAAGTCAAAAGAATCATGGCCATGTCCTTGTAAGATAGTCTGTCCAAGAGATGCAAGCTCATCTCTCATGTCCAATTTATTCATGTGGTCCTTCATGGAAGGAGAATCATTGACACCGAGAATCCAAAGCTTCTTCTCAAGGGATATGTAGTCTGTAAATGTCTTCTGATGGTACAAAGATGCTAGCTTCTTCCACACCTGTGCGATAGTCTTCAATCTACGAACATGCACTAGGACAAACTCCTATAAGCTTGTAAAAAAGAAAGGTTGAGCTCAAGAGTTGAGCCAATCCCATAAGGCGGCACAGTCCATTGTTGATCCCACTTTGGGATCCTCCATGAGACGGGGTACAGGATGGGAAACAAACTCCCAAAGGTCGAAGGTGTTGAGAATGCACTCCATCTTACACAACCACAATGCATAGTTAGAACCATCCAAATGTCCTCTTTGGGCAAAGAAGGAAGTACATGCACTTGCATTGAGGGTGCCGTAGGAGGTATCTTAAGACCAGGGTGACGGGTCTTTTGTGAAACATGGAGGGAGGGGGGGGAGGAGAAAGTTGTTGTTGTACAAATGGACTTGGTAACCTCCGTTCTTGGTTTTCATGAGAATCATTGCGATAATCTTGCCACCTTCCAGAGGAATGATGAGAACGCTTATTCTCTAAATCATCAAAGCTTGCAAATTGGTGATAAGACATCTTCTATGACTTGCAAAATACCCAAAAAAATCTGCGTTTGTGGTAGACAGCCCCTCGAATGGTGGAAATCAGCTACACGTTTGCAAGGAAATTGATGTAGATGGTCCGCTTGGAGGAGATCAGCTGTTGCCTGTATCAAAAATTGCTGCATTTGCACAAAACGCTGATGTAGACTGTTGCTGGGATGATTTGGAATATTGCTTGCTCCAAGAAATAATTGCATTTGCTGATGGAGATTGTCGCCTATAGGAGAACATCTGTGTTTTAGAAAAAAGCTGATGTGGATGGCCGCGATTGCAGTTTGGGGGAGGGTTTGCCTCAGCTTCAAACAGCTCTATGTTCTCTCGTTTGGCAATGATACCATGTGAGAGTGCGTAATGAAAGATGAACACGAACGTAGCGAGAAATGAAGAGAGACAACAGGAAAAGGAAGAAAGAAATCTGCAATGATTGAAGATGAATGCTGAATACAATAGTGTGGGCTGATTAGTCCTTGCACGCAGCCCAAGGTGTCAGTAAGGGCACCGGATTAGGTTGAGAATGATGATAGTAGTAGTATCGGAGACGGAGGAGAATATCGGAGATGAAGTGTGCTTCAAAAACGTGTAGAAGAGAATGATTTGCCAAGTGTTAGGGGGGAGCTATAAATAGTTGAAAAGCCCCAAAAACGTGCAGCATTGGAGATGTAGGAGAATGCTAGAGATGAAGTGCGCTCCAAGAATGTGCAGAAGAGAATGATCTGCCAAGTGTTGGGGGGGACTACAAATTTGGCCGATTGCTTTCACATGGCTCTAGAGGTTGTCGGACTTGCAATAAATGCATTTAGTAGAAATAAACAAAGCGAAAAATGTTGTCATGGCTGTCCAGGCAAAATCGTAGCATCCTTGAGCAACGGGGACCAGTTGGCAAGCAACACTGATTGACATCTGACTAGTAGACACATGAAATGCACACTAAGACGTGTAGAAACTGAGAAACACACACTAAATTGTTAGAGTTCCAATGTCTCCATTAGACTCTGATAGGAGCTCACAACAAGGAGATGATAGATTGACAAATCCTTAAATAGATAGGCTAACAACCTAGATTGTATCATAACCTTGATTCGTATGTGGCAATTCTACTACAAAATTTATAGAAATGCTACTTCACTTTCTATCGGGAATTGGTAAAGGATGCAATATCCCCGTCTGTTTGTAAGCATAGAGAAGAATGTGAGAATAACAATACTTTGAACTTAACCAACTCGATCAATTATCACCATATGAGAGAGAGAGAGAGAGAGAGAGAGAGAGAGAGAGAGAGAGAGAGAGAGAGAAAGAGATTACCTTTTACGAAAAAAAGAGAGAGAGAGAGAGAGAGAGAGAGAGAGAGAGAGAGAGAGAGAGAGAGTCAACACTACGTTGAGAGGGGAATTGGTCCCTCCCCCTTTACAGGAATTTATTGATACAAATCATGGGCATCATGTGCCTAGATCATATACAAAAGGATTGATTTGCTGCAATTTTGAAAATTAGGGTTTTGAAATCCTAATTTCTGCATACTTCACGCAGCATGTTGATTTTCTTCTTTAGTGCGTGGACTAGATCAAGCTAAGTAAAAAGTGTTTCTTGGATGAGTGATAGATAGGAGAGTACAAAGTATGTGGTTGAAATTTCAATATGAGAGCTTATTGAAAAGGAAATAAAGAGAGCTTTCCAATATATAGGTGTGGGCCTTGGGTGGTCAAAAGTGAAAAGTAGAGGCTATAAATAACAAGTGTTTGTTAAAAATGATAAGTGTAGAGACACTTGTCTCTTCAAAATGACACATGTCTTATTTTAGATGCCACATGTTACTTTTTTTGAGAAAGAAACTTCTAACCTTCTACTCTTAAAATCTCTCAAATGGTTAATAATTTGAGATAGGTATTGTGAAAAAATTGTTTCTTGTGAAATTCCGAAGCCTTTGATGCGAACAAAATTTTCATTTGAGCAACTTCCAAAAATAGTAACCTCCTAAATTTCAAGAGTCCTCAAATTTAGATTCTAGAGAGCTTCATTATATAGGTTCATTAATTTATGGTTTGTTTCTTTGATCATGAGTATTTGGTTTCACTTTTTGAAATTACTCTTTATATGGGCTTTTAGTTAATGTAACCTATCCAAGTGTAAAAGTCTTAGTCATTTGAGCTTTCCGGTTAATTTGACCGCCTGACTAAAATTTTAATTTCCATTGGACATCTCGTCAATGATGATCCAAGTATAATTATAGGGTGTTCTAGCCATTGGCCATCCTTGAGTAGAAAGATGATATTTAATCATATTTTGAAACATTGAAATAATACAAATCACCTTTCAAAGTATATGTGTATCAAATTAATTTAAATCATTGAGCTAAAATGTCTTGGTGACAATTGATAAACAAAAGGTTAGTTATATCCCTCTCTCTTGAAATCCGTCTTGTTCTCAAGACATTGCTTGAAGTATTTTTGGTCCTATAGCTTCTCCATATGTTGCAAGTATTTTTGGATAGTCTTTAAAACACTCTTCTAGCATCCATATAGAATCTAAGTGAGAGTAATTTTTAAATTGCAAAAGAAACTTTTTGGAAATGTTTCTTTCTCGCTTTCCCCATTAGAGGCCCAATGTATTTCGTGTGGTGTGGATACTTATTAAAGTGTCAATGTAGGGTATGTACACCTAGTGTCTTAGAAACTTAAAGTAGTGACACTAGGCTTTAGAGTAAATAAACCTAACTTTAGTTAATTGATGGAAGGCTGGTTAGGTCAACCTATGATCTAAACTGGAGTTTTACTTGCACTCTGTCTTTCAATTCAGCAAAGATAGTCTTCTCTATTGCTTTAGCTTACACATTGTCATTTTCTTTTGTTTCTCTCTCCTTCATAGTTGGTGCCATTTCTCACATTTGGTATCAGAGTAGCTTTTGCATATGAGTTTCGTTTAATCACCATTAGCCGGTGCCGCTCTACCCAAGGTCCTACTGCCATTAGCTTCCATTCGTGCGAGGAAGAGGAGCTTTGAGCAACTCGGCTCAGTTGAGTTTCTGTTATTGTTGCCATCTCCACCCCTTGCACCACCTGTAGAATGACGTCTCGAGGCTCCTCCACCAAAAGTACCGGTATTTTTCGACACCATCGATAGCCTTGTCTAGTCCACTAGAAGCGCCACTTGCACTTGTCCTCACTTGCCACTTTGCAAGTGTTGCTACCAAGGTCGCCATTGCTTTGTATGCTTGTGCTGCTTGAAGCAGTAGCACTGCTCTTTGTGTGTGCGCTTATGCCTCCTCTTGTGTTGCTACCTCCCCCTGCTCCTTTGTTGTCTCACCGCTGTTGTGTCTCCAATTCGCTTGCTTGTTGCCGCCTTGTCTTGTTATGCCTCCATTGCACATCACTGCTCCTACTAGAACCTCCCTTGCTTTCTGCATTGTTTGAGTAGCACTGTCTGGTTAGCCTCGTCTAGCTTAGCCTCTATTGCCACTTGGACCATTTGCAATACCATCAGCTATCGCTTCTATTGCAGTTTGCTGCCTTGCTCTAGCACATCTTTGCCCACTTAGCTCTAGTTGTCACTGATGTAGTTCAGCTTGCATTGTGAGTTGTCGAAAGGTCTTGAAGTTTGCACACATATCTTGAGGCACTTGACACTTTTGACTGAATCGGCATTCTATGCACAAACGGACATTGGGAATGCTGATATTGTACCTCTAGATTTGTGTAAGAAATTTGGGCCTTTTTGGTCTAGAGACATTGGCACACATCGTGAGGCGAACTATAACTGTTGGTAATTGTCGGCGTGCATACCAAGGCAATAGTTTGTCAGAATTTCGGATTGTGAGACATTTATTCAATTTCTTTAAAATTTTGGAAAGAAATTTGGGGCTTTTGTCTGACACGCATTCCAAGGCAAGGAACAAGTATTACAACATCATTATCTTGCTGCATTAGTCAGATTTGCTAGTGAATTTTGGGAATTTCTAGTAAAATTAGGGAAATTCAACATTAAATTGCTGTAAATTGTCTTTCTAGGCATGCATTTCGAGGCAAGTGTAGTACAACATTGTATTCCTGTAAATTGTAGCTTGAGCGTTGATGTAGGCAACCTTGGGCACATTTGTCAAGAATTGTGAGAGTTTGGTATTTGCATTCTAATCTCGTGTGGGGATTTTTGGTACTTAGTAGAGTACATTCTATACTTCAGCATGAAGTATTTTGCTGTTGATTTTTGTGCATCATTGGCAATGTGGCACATCAAGGGCATAATAACTAGAGCAACATACTTGGTCTCCTCACTCAGGAGGACGAGCTTGATGGCACCAACTAGCCTCTGTGGAGTTTTATGGTGCGTAATCTTCTTGTGGTGAAGGATTTGTCGGGCTATGCCATTGGTGATTTGTAGTGACCAGGAGGTCTTGCACCTTAGTCACCTCTGTGTAATGCTAGAGGACAGGTTGCTGGTGCTATGCTGTTGCACCCCCTTCTCCTCGTATAGAGGATCAACTAAGGTGGGACTTGAAGGATGCACAAGCACTATCTTTGATTGCTTTCTTAGTAAAAAGAGCTATCATTCACATATTCAATCTTGTGAGACCTCAAAAGCAACTTGGGATGTGCTAGAATGTATGAAGCCAGGATATCTTATCTATGCAAAGAGCTGTTTAATGTGAATATGGATGAGGGTGATAGTATGATTGATCACTTCACACACATACAAGATTTGCGTGAGCAGTTGCTTAATGTCAAAGAGGTCATTTAGGATGCAGAAATGGTAAATATCACACAACTTCATCCTGAGTCGTATATTGGATTCCACACCTCGTTGATGTTGTCTTTTGTGGGGGGGGGGGGGAAACAGTAGCCCCTTATATTTGTGAAATTGAAAAGCCTCTTGCTATAAGAGGAACAAACTCGAAAGAATGTTGCATTGCATTGGGTGATGTAGCTATGCTCTCAAGATACAAAGGCAAAGGGAAAGTTAAGCAAAATGTGAAAAATCAACAAAAGGCTAATGTGGGACAGCCATCAAATAAGTGTTGGGTGTAAAGTCCCTTCGTCTCCGTGTAAATAGTCTTACGGGTGTAAATACATCCTTATTGTACCTTGTATCCTACATATAAATGCATTCTTTTATTCTTTGTGTACCGTCACAAACTGGTACACCTATCTCTGCGTTCACTCTCTTTAACTCTCAGCTCAGCTCTGCAGCTCATGCCTTGATCTCGCACTCCATTGCGCACTCACTCCCCTTCAAATTGGTATCAGAGCGTTGGTAACGGTGTTCGCGTTTCTCAAGAAGTGCGAATTAGGTTTGCACAAGAGAAGAAGCTTGCTTTTGCACAACAGTCGACAGTTGAGGTGACATGTGTACAAGCGTCAGGTCCAAGATTGGCAGGTCGTGACAACGACAGGTCCAAGACTGGGAGTGTGTGATAGACGATAGCTTTGCGATAAGGCTTAGGCAAGCGGACAGTCAACAGTCGTGCTATAGTCGACAGGCGTGTTACGGTCGATAGGCGTGCTATAGTTGACTACCGCGTAACGGGCGACCGCCGGGGGGGGAGGGGGGGGGCGGGCGGCTGTACGAGTGACAAGCCGTTACGCGACGTGACTGCACGGCCGACGGGCAGGTCAACAGTCCAATAATTTTTTTAAAAAATAAAAAATTTTCAGACTGATTTATTTCCTCTCTTTTGGGTGTTCGCGCGTGCAAGCATAGTGCACAAGTTTGTGCGGATTTAGGCCCAGAAATTTGGGGCTTTTTCAAATTGAGTGCTACTCATGCAAAATTGAGGCATCTGCGTTAGAAATTGTAGACATTGTGCGCGTTTGGATTGGGGATTTTGCCAAATTTACTAAAATTTTGCTCATTTGATATTATTTTTGGTAATGTTGCTGAAGTGGGAGTCACTTGGCAGTGGTGTATGCATTTGATGTATGCTGATATTGCAGTCATACTGCTGAAAGTCATTCGTTCTACTGCTGTACATGTACTTGGACTGAATCTTGCTATTATTTGCTGAAGAATTGGGCTGTAATTAGCTAAATATTAAGCTCATATTTGTTGTCATAAATTGCAGCATTGAATTTCTGGTTTATTGCTGAAAAATGGCTGCAAATGCTTCTAGCAGCAGTGACACTAAGTCCCTCTTTGAAATCAAGAGTTTTGATGGCATTGGCTTTGTCTTGTGGAAGGATAGGATGCAAGGCATTTTGTTTCTCAAGGACTGTGAAGATGCTCTCTTGGAGACTAAGGCTGTAGCTATGACATATGTGGATTGGGCTAGACTTAATAAGAAGGCCATTGCATACATTAAGATGACAATGTTTAATGATGTACTTACAGACATCAAGCGTCTTGATACAGGTTATGCTATATGGAAAAAGCTTAAGGATACTTATGAAAATACAACTCTTGTGAATCAAGTGCATCTTATGCGTAAACTTGTAAACATGGAGTTGGATGAATCTAAGCCAACATCTGAGCATTTGAGTACCTTCATAGGGGTTTTGAGTCAGTTTTGCAGGACTCTGGTTTGGCGGCTTTTGATGATAAATTGAAAGCTATTTTCTTATTGATGACTTTGCTTGACAGCTGGGAATCTTTGGTTGTGTCACTTAGTGACAATCCTGCTTTGACTTTTGATGGTGTAAGAGGTTCAATCCTTAATGAAGAAATCAGAAGAAAGTCTAGTGGTGAAAGTAGTGGCTCAGCTTACCATGTGAGAGGTAGGTCTGAAAAGAGGGGTAATGCAGCCAGTAAAGGGAAAAGCAAAAGCAAAAGCAAGGGCAAACAACAGGATGTCACATGCTATCAGTGTGTAAAGGGCATAAAAAGCCTGATTGTCGGTATTTCAAGAAAGAGCAAGAAAGAAAGAAACAACAGGGTAAGAAAAAGAAGGATGATAAGAAAGATGATGACAACTCTTCCTCAAAAGAAGTTGCAAAGGCAAATGTTGCATCTACTGTGGTCATAGAAGAGCCGCCTGACACTGAAGAGATACTTCTTGTAGCCTCATGTAATGATGCAGATATAATGGCAGCAGCATGTGATATGCACATCACCAAAAATGAGGTAATTGATGCCTTACTTTCAGCTCATGATGGATTGTCACAATCATAGATAGTGGACAGCGGTGCCTCCTTTCATGTTAGAGGCAGAGAGGGTGTTGGCACCATTCACTTGGCTCTTGAAAATGGCCAAGAGCTGATTTTTCAAGATGTCAAATTTGTACCTGACATAAAGAAGAGAACTATCAGTTGGGCAACTTGATGCTAAAGGGTATTTTACTACATTTGGTGGTGGATCTTGAAAGGTCCATAAGGGCTCTATGCTGATTGTTAAAGGCAGCAAAAGGGGGACTTTATATTACTTGCATTGTAAAGCATTACTTGGCAAGTTCATGGCTGTGGCTAAAGTCCAGTTTCACAGATGGAGCTTTGGCACAAAAGACTTGGTCATATGAGCCAGAAAGGCCTTCAGGTTCTCTCCTCTTTAGGGAGATTTGATGTAAAAGACTCTGGTCTCGAATTTTGTAATGATTGCTTATATGGAAAACAAGTGAAGTCTCCTTATTACTCTGGTGTCATTAAAAAGTCTAATGCTCTTGACCTAGTACACTTTGATGTATGCACTATGCTTGTTAATTCGTATGGGGGTGCATGGTACTTTGTTACTTTCATTAATGATTTCAGTAGAAAGTCATGGGTGTATGTATCTAAGAGCAAAAAGGAAGTGTTGGATTCTTTTAAAAATTTTCATGCTTTTGTTACCACACAAAAAGGGCTTAAGTTGAAAGCCATAAGAATAGATAATGGGGGTGAGTATGTCTCAAAAGAATTTAACAAGTTTTGTGAGATGCATGGCATTAAGAGGGAGTTGACAACCCCTTATAATCTTGCATCAAATGGCGTGGTTGAAAGATTTAACCACGCACTTTGTGAGAGAGTCAGATGCATGTTATCCACAGCTAATCTTCCGCAACAGTTTTGGGGAGAGGCTCTTAAAACTGCAGTTCATGTTTGCAATTCCTCTCCCAATCGTACATTGGAAAATGGCATTCTTGAAGAGGTTTGGTCTGGCAAACTGCTTCATATGACCATTTGCGTGTCTTTGGCTGTGATGCCTTTGTGCATGTACGTGTAGAATAGAGGACCAAACTAGACATGAAATCCATCTAGGGCATCTTCATGGGACATGGAGATGAGGGAGAGATGGGTTATAGAGTTTGGCTTCCTCAGGGCAAGAAGATAGTATGCAGCCGAGATGTAGTATTTAATGAGGCAAAGTTGTTGAAAAATGCTACACATGGTGATCTTGATAAAAAGAATGTCAAATTTCAGCATGAACAGCTAGCCATTCAGCAGCCATTAGCTGAAAGTTTTGTCCCTTTTGATATTGAAAATGAGTAGCAATCTATTGTGCTACAGCCAGAAGATCATGGACGGCAAATAGATGCACAAGATAAAATAGGATAGCAAGAAGAACATGCTGAAAACAGATTACAGCAGCAAGAAAATGCTGAAAATCAGCCACCTGGTGATGGTGTGCACATTCCTCAGGATGTAGACTCACTGCCTGATAATACAGATCATTGGGTAAGACGGTCTACACGTGTCAAAAGGCAGCCATAGAGGTTTCAGCCATCTTGGGATTGCATTTTGTTGAGTGACGAGGGTGAGCCTCTGACATTTAAAGAGGCACAATCATGTGAAAACAAGAGATAGTGGGAGCTTGCTATGCAAGAAGAGATGAAGTCTCTATATGCAAATAACACATGGGAGCTTGTACCTTTGCCCAAGGATAGGAAAGCTATTCCTAATAAATGGGTTTACAAAGTGAAATGTATTGATGGAAAGCCCAAGTACGAGGCACGGCTAGTTGCTAAGGGCTATATTAAAAGGAATGAATAGACTTCCAGGAGGTATTTTCACTAGTGGTGAAGATGACTATGCTCCGTGTTTTGTTTGCTCTCACTGCATCCTTGGATTTAGAGTTGGATCAAATGAATGTGAAGATTGCTTTTCTTCATGCTGACTTGGATGAAGTGCTGTACATGAAGCAGCCATAAGGATTTGCTATTCTAGGAAAAGAGCATTTGGTTTGTAAGCTGTAACGCAGCTTATATGGGCTGAAACAAGCCCCTAGACAATGGTACAAAAAATTTGATACCTTTATGCTCAACCATGGATTTAAACATAGTCATGTTGATCTGTGCTTATACACTAAAAAGGCTGATGATGGCAGCCTTATTGTGCTGATTTTATATGTGGATGACATGCTGATTGCAGAACAACATAAGTACTTTGAATGCTTTTAAAAGGCTGCTGGGTTTAGCCTTCTCTATGAAAGATTTGGGGGCAGCTGAACACATTTTGGGCATGCGCATTAAAAGAGACAGCGGGCAGCATTTGTTGTTTCTCTCATAGGACAAGTACATCAGCAAATTACTTGACATGTTTAATATGGTTGATGCTAAGCCTCTTGGTGTACCTTTACCGCCACATACAAAGCTTAGCAAAGCTGATTGCCCTAAGGATGATGCAGCTTCTAGTGCCATGAAGGGTATACCTTATGCATCAGCTTGTGGATCTTTGATGTATGCCATGGTTGCAACTCGCCCTGACTTGCTCATGCAGTGGGAGTTGTTAGCAGATTTATGTCTAACCTTGGCAAGCCACATTGGGAAGCATTGAAATGTATCTTTCGATATTTGAAAGGTACACAAGAAAAGTGTATATGCTATGGAAAGGGTACACTAGAGTTTGTAATAGTCCCGCTATAGGACTCCCCTTTCCCCCTAAATGAAAAAAAAAAAAAGGAAAAAAAAAGAATTAACCCCCCTGATTACGCCACCAACTGGCGGACAGCGTGAGGGAAGGGGAGGCTGTCGTGTCGACAGACGTGGAAGGACAGGGGGTTGTTGCTACGTGGCGAAGGAGGCGGCAGGAGGGGGGGGACTGGTGCTACCGTGTGGCGAAGGAGGTGGCGGGAGGGAGAGCCTCCATTACAAACCCCCCCCCCCCCCCCCCCCCCCCCCCCAATTACCTAAAAAAAAAACCCGCCAAGGGATGGGAAGGCTAGGTGGAGGGGCACGACCTGCTGCTACTCAAATAGGGAAAAGGAGAGGAATAAGAAGCAGAGGAAGAGTGTGAGTAGAGAAGAATAAGAAGGAGAGGAAGTGAGTAGAGAAGAATAAGAAAGAGAGGGAGAGAGTGGGTAGAGAAGAGGAGAGAAATAAGGAGAGGGAGAGAGTGGGCAGAGAAGAAGAGAGGAGAGAGTGGGTAGAGAAGAAGAGAGGAATAAGAAGGAGAGGGAGAGAGTGGGCATAGAAGAAGAGAGAAATAAGAAGAAGAGGCAGAGAGTGAGTAGAGGAGAAGAGGGGAATAAGGAGAGGGAGAGAGGGAGTAGAGAAGAAGAGAAGAATTAGAAGAAAGGGGGAGAGAGAGGAGAAGAAGAAGAGAAGAAAAAAAAGGGGGGTAAGAGAAGAGAGAAAGAGAGATAGAGAGAGAGAAGGGAATTGTTTTTTTTCTTCCCTTGTTAAAGAAATCGGAGCTCGCCATTCCTCTTACCTTCCCCCCCCCTTGGAGGAAAAGCCTCGCAGTCTAGTCCCTTCCGCGAGGAGCCGTCTCTTCCGTAATCTGGGTGTATAGCCGCGAAGCAAAAACCAAATCATATGATGCCTCCCAAACGAAGTAAGGTCCAACGAAACACAAATCCCGCCTCAACCGATGGAGCCATGGAGCAAGAAACTGCGTCACTTGGTAATCAAGTGCATTCTATTCACCCTACCGTGATGGGGAGTCTTAAGGACATAGGCGGGCTTCATTGGGAATGGAAAACTATTCGGCAAAAGTCTACCATAACTAACCACCGTTTAGTTTACATTATTTTATCATATTGAAAATCATGTATTCATGCATGCAAAAGAAGAAGCCAAGACCTTATTGATTATGCACGTAATACTTCAGATCATGCGCTAATGTTAGCAAGCTTAAAAAAAAAAAGGGTTGTTGAAACACTTATGCTTATTCGTTAATTAAGCAGAAATTGTACTTTTTCTTTGCATCACAAACTTGTGAACTTGGAAAGGTAGGAGTGAGGGTTTGAACCAAGTACATGAAATTCCTAAATTGCTATAATAACGTTTAGGTATATCTAGACCATTGCAAGACAAAAACAGGTATCCGGCTAAACTTCCGGCTCCTATAAACTTCCAGAGGGAGTGTTAGTTTTTTTTTTCCTTAGGACTGATAACTTCACGTCCTCCATCCCAAGAAAAAAAATTTAAAAAAATAATATATATATGTATATATATATACAAGTCTCTATTTGTGTTTGGCATAAGTGCATCGAAATGAATTCCCAAAAGCAAAAGCCTGCTTTGCAGCATTGTATTGTCTAGGAAAACTACGCCTCTAAATTGCGTGGCATCATGATCAGTCTAGTTACGCTACTAGGGATTCATCTTGAAGATAACTATCAACCGCACTTATGAAATACAAAAATTTGTTCAAGAGCCGTTCAATATAAATGAACCCTATACACGCAAGGATAGGGCTCAACTCAAATTATTTAGGGTTTCGAAGAAACTAAGCCAATTTGGGGTTACTTCATAGGGGGACGGAACGAAGAGATTCCCTACCCTTCGGAGGATATTGGAAATTAGCGCTAAGGCATGAAGGATAACGCTTGGGTCAAGAGAGGGACCCCACTTTAGCAGATGTCTCAAGCTCTCACCTGCACCTTGGTTTGTGCTTGTAAATTTAGGAACACTATTTCTAAATTTAAAGATTGTGTAACCCCAAACTCATAAAGAAGTATAGTGAATCAAGTGGAACTTTTGTAGGGCGCGCCAAACCACCCCCAGTTGGCCGCCAACCCTAGCCAAGGGGGTTTTAAATAGCCGTGACGGGAACATGGACCGAACCTGCCACGAGAGGTCTCTCCGCGGATTGGTTTGAACGTAGGAGGACGCTTGGATGCCGGGGGGGCTCTGGCTGTAAATTCCTTGCCTCCGGGCCCTACTCAAGCGATCAGCGTGACTCGGAATAGATTTTCGAGGGGCCATTGTTACTAGTGCAGGGCGGAAACTTGGTGGAATTAAAGTGCATCCTTACGGATTGCGAATATTGGCTCTTTTGAACAAGACTTGTAATTCTGATAATTTGTTAATATTAAGTACTTCCAGGGAAATTGCTCAAATTTGTTTTCGTGTCAATGCCATAAGATTACGTGAACGAACCTTGTCCCCTAAAAAGGTTTAATTAAGGAAGCTGTTTTTACATGTCACACTTAAGAGTGATAGGACTAATTAGACAACTAAAGTACGCCAAGTGAGGGAAGCGGGAGGGCGGAACCCCCGACGGGTCTGTCCTACAGCAGGGTGGTTTCAGAGAACTGGGAGGCTTCTCACAAGGTTTTACTAACGACCGACGCTTAAAAATGGTTAGGTTAGAACCCCGATTCATGCTGTTTTAGGGGACCGGAATGGGACTATGCCCTATGGGCAGAGAGGTGGAGCGCCGCATCTCTCTCGTTTCCCATTCTCTTTGAACCAAGTGCGGCATGGGTTTGCTTCGGCTGGGTATCTCTGCTTAAAGTAGGATGTCCAAAACCCGACGTTAGAATGCTGTCAGGAGACCTTGACTACTAGGGACTCAAGTTTCAGGTCAATCCTAGTGGGTTCGGCCGCAAATATTCTGTTGCGAGGCGGACTCAAGAAACCCTAGGCGACAAACCCCGTGACATTCCATGGGAGTGCCAGGTGGCGTCGCTTAGATTCGTCTCTCGATGGACCGCTAAAAACGTGCTTGGACAGCCAATAGGTAGGCATGTTACAAGAGTTGCAAGGATTTTGTGATTTAGACATGGCAGGAGATCTTGAAGCTAGGAAATCTACTAGTGGGTATGTTTTTACTTTGGCTGGTGGGGCTATCTCTTGGTGTTCAAGATTGCAGAAAACTGTGGCACTGAGTACTATAGAAGCTGAATATATTTTAGCCACAAAAGCTTCTAAGGAAGCTATTTGGCTTGGCCATTTGGTCAAGGATTTTGGTCTTTCTTCACGTACTCCAGTGCTTGGTTGTGATAGCCAGAGTGCAGTATATCTGGCTAAGAATGCCATGTTCCATGCACATACCAAACACATAGATGTTCGGTATCACTTTATTCGATAGGTCTTGGATGATGGTCTTGTCACACTGACTAAGGTCAAAACCCAAGATAACCTTGCAGATGTTCTCACTAAGTGTCTTGCAAAGGCTCAGTATGAGCATTGCATTCGTTTAGTGGGAGTTGACTAGCTTAAAGGTACCACTTTGGGCCTTTAAGTGGGAGGTTGTTGGGTGCAAAGTACATTCGTCTTTGTGTAAATAGTCTTACGGGTGTGAACACACCCTTATTGTACCTTGTATCCTATATATAAATACATTCTTTTATTCTTTGTGGACCGTCACAAATTGGTACACCTATCTCTACGTTCACTCTCTCTAACTCTTAGCTCAGCTCTGCCGCTCACGCCTTGATCTCGCACTCCATTGCACACTCACCCCCCTTCAATAAGGTTGCCCAAGACAGAAAAGTCCAAGAAAAAAGGAAAAATGACATTATTGCAAAAAGCCTAGTCATTATATTGATGAATGCAAGGAGCAATTGGGCAAAGAAAAGGACTTTGATTTGGCTGTCTAGGAGATATCAGCCAATAGATCTTTTAATGGTGATGCTATAGCAACTTTGTGGAGGAGGACTATGCATTTCTAACATGCAGTTTTGATGCTTCGATGGCCGATTCAACATTTAATGCTATTGAAGTGTAGCATACATGGTATTTTGATAGTGGGACATCCATGCATATCACTTCTAGGAAGTGTCTCTTTACATCTTTGCATTTAGTTCATGTAGGGAAGTATGTTACATGTGCAAACAACAACGGTTATGATGTATGTGGCATCGGTTTAGTCATGATTACTGTTGCAGATGGTTCAGATTTCATGCTTTTGGATGTTTTATTTGTGTCTGACATTACAAAGAATCTGTTGTTTATATTTACTTTCAATAAGCATGGCTTTTAGGTCATCTTTGAAAATGACAAATGCATTGTTAGAGATAGAGAGGTGGATTATGCACTTAGGCTATTTGGCACCCTGTGTAAAGGGTCCCTTTTTGTTGGATATGTATGATAGATGGTCTCATGATGCTCTGGCAGCTAGTACTCAATGCAGCATGTGGAGCTATAGTATATTTGCTATGGACATATGAGTTTTGGCAATTTGATGACCCTTCAGCGATGTTAGATGGTAGATGCATTGCCTCCAGTGGAGACCTCACCTCCCCATGCATGTGAGAAATATATTTTGGGAAAAATGTGCATGTTTGCTTTCAAGAAGGATGTTGCAATGCATGCTGTTCGGAAAATGCGGCTTATCCACTTTGATGTTTGTTGTTCCATGAGGACACATGCACACTTTTATTGATGACTACTCTCAATATACTTGGGTGTACGAGCTGAAAACACAATTTGATGTGTTTATGCATTTTAAACACCTTGTTGCAAAGCTTGAGGCTGAAACTGTTAGCCTGCTCTTTATCATTCTCAGTCTGTCATCTCCTAGTTGTGAGCTCCTGTCAGAGTCTGACAGGAGACAGAGGAGCTCTGTCAGTTCATTTTGTGGCTGCCCTGGTTAGCCAGCAGCCTTGGGTGTCATACAGCCCAAACTGGGCTGTTTTTTTGTGCAGTCTGCCCATTTTCTGGGCAGTCGGCCAGATCTGGCCAAAGTCGGCCAGATGGCTGGTCGGCCAAATCTGGCCAGGTCGGCCAGATTTGGCTGGTCGGCCAGTTTTCTGGCCTGGGGGCTATATATAGCAGCCCCCCCAGTCATTCCAGCATTATGCTCTGCAGGTTCAGCACTGCCTCCGTCATCTCCGTCTCCGGCATTGGTGCTGCCACTGCTTCCAGTCTGTCCTGGTCCCCTCACTGACGCTCCAGGCTGCGTGCAGGGACTGCTCTGTCCATTTCAGTGTATTCAGCATTCATCTCAGTCAGTGCAGACTTTCTTCCTTCATTCTCTGCTTTCTCTCTCCTCTCCTCTGTGTTCGTGTTCTTCTTCCGTTGCGCACTCTCACATGGCATCATCGCCTGATTGAGAGCACGGAGGATATACCCTCAGGAGTGAGATACTCTACTGCTGCTGCCAACAGATCAGCAACTGCCAGGCGACTGCTACAGGAGGCTTTTCAGCCTGCGTTTTGCTGCCCACGCTGACTGCAGAGGCTGCCACGTCATCCAGCGACGCAGAAACCCTGCGTTTTCCACCAGACTGTCCCTTCTGCTGCTGGGCGACCTCCCTATAGGCTGCGTTTTGCTGTTCTGCTGGTCGCTTCCACTCCAGGCGGCACTTCTCCTGCTGGCGACTTCTGTCCGGGCTGTTTTCTGGTGCTGGTGGTCTCTTCTCTGGTGCTCGACATCAGTTATCTTTGCGTTTTGCAGATCCAGGTGTTTGTAGGCACTCTCTGCCTGCGTCTTGGTGGTTGGTGACCACATTGCTGGTCCTATTTCGACAGCGGCACAACTTTTTTTTGGTATTTTGCAGATTGGAAGATGTCTTACCAGTTTTCAGGCTTTGAAGACTCAGAGGATGAACTTCTCTCTCATCATTCCTCTGAGCGGAGGCGGGATTATCGTGAAGTTCGACATCGGGAAGAACCTCCTCGCACTCGTCCTTCTTCAGTCCATGCATCTCAGAGGGTTCCATCTACCGCGAAGGTTTCTTCAGTGAAGACTGCTTCAGATGTGCGGATGCCTTCTTTGATTCCCTCTATTTAGGTGCCGATTCTCCCTTCCTTTCCGAAGGAAGATAAGTTGGATGGTTCCAACTACTCCCTATGGTCATGCAAGGTGGCCTGCATCCTCGATACCTTTGACCTTTGGGAGCTTGTTTCTTCGCCCATCGACCGTCCCCCCGTGGATTCGTCCGATGGCACCTCTATGGACCGTGCCGCCTTATGGGATAGGCTCAACTCTCGAGCCCGTTCCTTTCTTTTTATGAGTCTCCATGATTCTGTTCTTGTACATGTTCACAGGTTACAGACCGCGGCGGAAGTGTGGACGAAGCTTGCGTCTTTGTATCAGCACAAGACATTTGCCCACAAGATTTCCCTGGAGAAGAAGTTGCAGATGCTCAGTCTTGATGGTTCTTCTTCCATGAAGGAGCACATCACGAAGATGGAGGATATGCGAGGCAAGCTAGCCTCTCTTGGTCGTCTGATATCGTCTGAGGATATAGCGATGATTCTGTTGACTCAGCTGCCATCACCCCGTTATGATGTCTTCTACACCATCCTCATCACTTCGAGGACCCGTGAGACACTCCTATGGGAGGAGCTTTCCCCGATTGTCTTGGAGCATGACGAGCGACTCAAAGAGGTGGGAGCCAGTGGCTCTACCAAGGCATTTATGGCCGGCACAGGTGGCGGCAAGAAGAAGAAACAAAAGAAGGAGAAGGCCAAGGACAAGAAGGAGGAGGACAAGAAGGATGCGAAGGAGAAGAAGCCCAAGTGTCCCCATTGTGGGAAGGTCACTCATCCCGAGGAGAAGTGTTGGCAGAAGTATCCCCATTTGAAGCCTAAGGAGAAGGACTCGAAGGCGGCCCCAGCCACAACAGAATCTGCGTTTGTGCATGTCTTTGTTGAGGAGGACACTGCCCTAGCTTCTACCACACAGGAGAAGCCTTGGCTCGTCGACAGTGGAGCATCTTCACATATGACCTTCCGTCAGGATTGGCTTCAGGATCTTCGTTCCAGAGGGGGTACAGTCACCATTGGTGACAATTCTACAGTTCCTGTTCGAGGCGTGGGGACTTTACCTATGTTTTCTGACAGGCGGTCTTCCTCCGCCAAAGTTCTCTATGTCCCTGATTTGGGTTTTAATCTATTATCTGTGCATGGCCTTACTCAGTTGGGTACCCGAGTCATTTTTACTCAGGATGCAGTCACAGTGGAGGATGCTTCTACAGGTGATGCTCTTTGGACAGGTACACAGGAGGGTGGGCTTTATACGCTCACAGCCTTGGCTGCGCGGACTTCCCATGAGCTCGGGCTGCTTTGGCATGCTCGGTATGGTCATTTGAACCTCGATTCTCTTCGCCGGGCTTCTAGGAGGAAGATGGTGGAGGGACTTCCTGATTTCCCTCCTCTTCACACTTTGTGCCCTAGCTGCTTGAGGGGCAAGCAGCACCGGCAGCCTCACCCGCAGGTTGCTTCTAGGCGGGCTACTTCTCCGCTTGAGTTGGTTCACACCGACCTTCGCGGACCTATGGGCACGGCCTCCCTTGGGAAGGCCAAGTATTTGATGCTGATTGTGGACGACTTTAGTCGTTATGTGTGGCCTTATTTCTTGGAGTACAAGAGCGAGGCGTACTCCCGTTTCTGTGAGTGGCAGGTGTTTGTGGAGACCCAAACAACTTCCAAGGTTCGTGGCGTTCGAGCTGATCACGGTGGCGAGTTCACTTCTCACCTTTTCTCTCAGTTTTGCAGGGATCATGGTATTCGGGTGGAGTATTCCCATCCGAACACACCATCAGAGAATGGTGTGGTGGAGCGTGCGAATCGAACCATGATTGAGATGGCCCGATCTATGCTGGAGCATAGGAGTCTTCCTCATTTCCTTTGGGGTGAGGCGGTGGCTACAACGGTGCATATTCGCAACCGCTCTCCGACTTCGGCGTTACAGGACATGACTCCGTATGAGGCTTTCTTTGGGAAGAAGCCTTCCGTGTCCCATTTTCGCATCTTTGGGTGCGATGCTTTTGTCCATGTGGACAAGAAGAAGAGGAAGACGAAGTTCGACTCTAAGTCGAGAAAGCTTATCTTCGTTGGTTATAGTACGACCACGAAGGGATATCGGCTCTATGACCCGACGACGCGGACGGTTGAGGTGAGGCTTCGGCCTCTGAGGATCCGATTGATGGTTCCATTACAGATGTTTCTTCATCATCGACGGACAACCCCCCCCCCCCCCCCCCCCCCCCCCCCCACCTTCTCTCCCTTCACTTCCTTCCAGGATGCCCCTTAGCACCCCCCCTATTCCTCCTCCTTCGGCTTCCCTTTCCCCTTTGGTGGATGTGCCTCCGTCTACTACGAGCTCCTCTACCGCCACTTCGGGATCTTCACGGGATATACAGCCTTCTTCCGATGCGGAGGATCTACCTTCACTCGGTGAGGGGGAGTCCCTCTCCGATTTGGGTGCTTTGTAGGTTCCGGAGACCCCCCGGTCTCCCTCACAGCAGCAGGAGTCTCTCAGGATTCCTTTATGGTATCGCCGGCTCATGCAGGATTCAGGTGTTACACACTTTCCTGCTTCTTCTACAGGTCCACGTCGATCAGCACGTTTACAGGCCCAGCGGGACAGTTCACTATGTGTGAACTATGCTCTTATGTCACAGATTCTTCAGGATTCCGAGCCTTCCACTGTGGAGGAGGCTCTTGCACAGGATATTTGGAGACAGGCTATGCAGGCCGAGCTCGATTCCATCGAGCGAAACCATACGTGGGAGCTTGTTCCGCGTCCCGCGAAACGGAAGGTGATTGGTGTGAAATGGGTCTTTAAGACCAAGTATCTTGCAGATGGCTCCTTGGACAAGCATAAGGCTAGGCTTGTTGCCAAGGGTTTTGCACAGCGTGCAAGGTTGGACTACTTCAAGACTTTTGCTCCTACAGCCAGGATGTCCACCATCCGAGTTCTTTTGGCTCTTGCTGCTCACCACCGTTGGCCTGTCTATCAGATGGACGTCAAGCCTGCTTTTCTGAATGGCGTTCTTGAGGAGGAGATTTATGTTTCACAGCCTCCTGGTTTTCTTGTGCAGGGGAAGGAGGATCATGTCTACAGGCTGCGGAAGGCTCTTTATGGCCTAAAGCAGGCTCCTCGTGCTTGGTACCAGCGGCTTGACCGCTTCTTTTTACAGAGTGGCTTTGCGCGCTCCGCTTATGATCCCAACCTCTACTTACGGGTTGTGGATTCTCTTTCGGTGTTCCTTATCTTGTATGTGGATGATCTTATCATTACAGGGAGCGACACTCAGCAGGTGGAGCATACACGGTCTATTCTTCAGCAGGAGTTTGACATGACGGATCTAGGGATCCTTCACTTCTTTCTAGGTCTGGAGATCTATCAGATGGCACAGGGCATTTTTATCTCGCAGCACAGGTACATCTCCTGTGCTTCTTTCGGAGTTTGATATGGCTGAGTGTCGGCCTATCTCATGCCCCATGGACCCCGAGTCCAAGCTTTTGACAGCTGGAGTTCCTCTTACCGATCCCACCCGTTACAGGTGCCTTGTCGGCTCTCTTATCTGGCTGCTTCACACTCGGCCGGATATCTCTTTTGTGGTGGCTTTATTGTCTTCTTTTATGCAGACTCCTACCCAGGATCACTGGCAGGCGGCCTTGCGGGTTCTTCGCTATTTACAGGGGACTCGATCCTTCGGGATTATGTATGGAGATGGGATTACCCTTTCTGGATGGAGTGATTCTGATTGGGCAGGTGATGTGGATTCGAGACGATCCACTACAGGTTATGCTTTCACCCTTGGATCTGGTGCTGTCTCTTGGAGCAGCAAGAAGCAGCCTACTGTGGCACTTTCTTCTACAGAGGCTGAGTATCGGGCCCTATGTTCGACCGCTATGGAGGCAGTTTGGCTCTGTCGCTTACTCGCGGAGATTGGCTTTTCCCAGACAGGACCTACGGAGCTGCGCGTGGATAACCAGAGTGCTCTTGCTCTGGCCAAGAACCCGGTGTTTCATGCTCGCACGAAGCACATTGAGGTTCAGTATTCGAGAGCGGATCGTGGATTCGGAGCTGGTGGTGGTCTATTGTCCTACGGCGGACAATGCAACTGATCTCTTTACGAAGCCTTTGCCTCAGGCTTCTTTGCTTCATCACATGCGGTTCTTGGGTCTTCAGACTCTCCCAGGAGTTGAGAGGGGGTGTTAGCCTGCTCTTTATCATTCTCAGTCTGTCATCTCCTGGTTGTGAGCTCCTGTCAGAGTCTAACAGGAGATAGAGGAGCTCTGTCAGTTCATTTTGTGGCTGCCCTGGTTAGCCAGCAGCCTTGGGTGTCATACAGCCCAAACTGGGCTGTTTTTTTGTGCAGTCTGCCCATTTTCTGGGCAGTCGGCCAGATCTGGCCAAAGTCGGCCAGATCTGGCTGGTCGGCCAAATCTGGCCAGGTCGGCCAGATTTGGCTGGTCGGCCAGTTTTCTGGCCTGGGGGCTATATATAGCAGCCCCCCCAGTCATTCCAGCATTATGCTCTGCAGGTTCAGCACTGCCTCCGTCATCTCCGTCTCCGGCATTGGTGCTGCCACTGCTTCCAGTCTGTCCTGGTCCCCTCACTGACGCTCCGGGCTGCGTGCAGGGACTGCTCTGTCCATTTCAGTGTATTCAGCATTCATCTCAGTCAGTGCAGACTTTCTTCCTTCATTCTCTGCTTTCTCTCTCCTCTCCTCTGTGTTCGTGTTCTTCTTCCGTTGCGCACTCTCACAGAAACTGGCTTGAAGGTGCAGACACTTCGATCGGATAGAGGGGGGAATACATGTCTTGTGCTTTTGAGACATTTTTGCTTGAAAATGGCATTACGCATCAAGCCAGAGTTAGAATAACACCTCTGCAAAATGGTGTTGCTGAAAGAAAAAATTAGATACTTATGGAAATGACTCATTGTATGCTTAAGAGCAAAGGGTTGCCACACAAATTTTGGCTTGAAGGTCTTTAGTGTGTAAATCATGTCTTAAATTGTGCACCCACCAAAGCACTAAAGAAGATCACACCGTTTGAAGCTTGGCATGGCGAGAAACCCAAAATCGATTACTTTCAAGTATTTGGATGCATAGCCTTTGCACATGTTTTGAAAGAGCTTTGTGGAAAGCCCGATGACAAAGCAGTAAAATGCATTATTATTGGCTAGAATTTGGAGAGCAAGGGCTATCATTTATATGATCCATTCACCAAGAAGTCTTTGTCAGTCGAGATGTTACCTTAAAATGCTACATTTTCATAGCCACCCATAACATTGGTGATGTCTTTGAGGGTTCCTTGCTACTTTCGTTGGAGTCCGTGCTTGTTGTAAATGGCCGGAGAGACATATTACAGCAAGGTGTTGCTGCACCACGTGCTCCCGAACAACAAGCATTTGATTTTGAGTTGCCTTATGTAGTGGAAGATGCAATGCAACATGAAAGGGCTGCTGTAAATGTAGCTAAAATAGTCCCTGGATGGTTGTTACAAACTCTCCAGGAGAGTAGAATGGGTGCTCCCTCACCTTAGTGTATTAGAAGGGCTACTAGACATGCAACACATGATGCAAGGGGGGCACATTTGGTTGATTTTATGGAAGTAGATGATGTTTGTGATGAGTATGTGTTCATTAGCTCACTGTTAGATGATGATGAGCCTACTTCCTTGGAAGAAGCTTAGCAAGATGCGCATTGGATGCAGGTCATGTAGGAAGAGTTGGACTCTATTGCCATGAACTCTACATGGGATCTTGTGGATTTACCACCTGCTAAAAAGGCTATTGGCACAAAATGGATTTTTAAACTCAAATGCAAGGCTGATGGCACTATTGATAGGTACAAAGCATGGTTGGCAGCAAAAGGGTATGCACGAAAGAAGGGCATAGATTATGAGGAAACCTTTGCTTCTACATTTCGTATGAGTATAGTGAGATGTGCCATTGCTATGGCTGTAAATTATAGTTGGGAAGTATATCAATTTGACATAAATACAACATTTTTGAATGGAGATCTACGACCTCCAGGGTTTGTGGTTAAGGGAAAAGAGCACATGGTCTGTAAATTGCATAAGGCTCTTTATGGTCTTAAATAGGCTCCTCGTGCTTGTTACTCTTAAGTTTATGTTTATTTGGCCAACAAAGGGTTTGAAAAGAATCAAACTGATCTCACATATACATTAAGAATGAAGGGAAGACTCGCTGATTATCATTCTTTATGTGAATGATGTTCACTGGACAATATGTGGACAAGCTTTTACATAGGTTTAATATGCAAGATTGCAAACCTATGTGCACTCCTATGGAGCCAGGCTTAAGGCTGTCCATGCATGATGGTGAATAAATGTTTGATACTGCAATTTATAGCCTGGCTATCTTATTTATCTTTGCAACACATGTGACATTAAGTATGCAATATCTTAGGTGAGAAGGTACATGCACAACCCATGCACTATACATTGGCAAATTGTTGAGTAGAACTTTAGACATTTGCAAGGTACTCAGTCACATGCATTATTATTTCCCAGGGGGAAGACTTGTATCTATAGGCTTAGAGTGATTCAGATTGGGCTGGTGATTCAAGCACTAGGCAATCTACTAATGGACATTGTTTCTTTTTGAGATGTTTATGCATTTCATGGCTAAGCAAGAAACAACCTATAGTGACTACCTCGTCTTGTGAGGCTGAGTACAAGGCAATCTTCACGGCAATAGTGGAATGTGTATGGCTGCATAGATTGCTAATTGATCTACATATACCATTGGAGAGTCCTACACCCATTTTTTTTAATGGTCAGAGTGTAATTGTAGTGGTACGAAATAGATTGAGATGCATTACCATTATATCAAAGAGATGCTGTGTAAGAGAGATCAAAGGCACGATCATGATTGAACATTGTCCAGGTGATTAGATGACTGTAGATATATTCACCAAACTTTGTTGCGCTCGAAACTTGGAGTTGTCTCAACTTCAATCTTTGGGAATTAATCTACTATGGCATTGTAGTGCTATTGTATATACTCCTTGTAGGCACCATACACTTGGCATACATGCATATACATCTCAGACCTCTTGGTCATCTTTGTCATATATATTCAGTTTTACTTCACATGCATGGATTCACTTTACATGCACACAATAATCTTTCTTGATTATGTTTGTATATTTGTATATAGCTTAATGTATGTATCCACACAGGAAATGTTGTAGACATTTTTACTAAAGCATTATCACATGAGAAATTTGAGGCTTTTTGTCCTTAAACTTATTACCCTTTGGTGATTGATCATCCTTATACTTCATCACATTGTCATTGCAAGCGGGTGTTAGAATTTGTCAATTCTGGGCAGTGCTCAATGTATTTTTGTGTATTGTGGATACTTATTAAGTATCAATGTAGGATGTGTGTACCTAGTGTCTTAGAAACTTAAAGTAGTGACACTAGGCTTTAGAGTAAATAAACCTAACTCTAGTTAGTTGGTGGAAGGTTGGTTAGGTCAACCTATGACCTAAATTGGAGTTGTATTTTCATTCTATCTTTTAGTTTAGCAAGGACAGTCTTCTCTATTGCTTCAACTCACACATTGTCACTGTCTCTTGTTTCTCTCTTCTCCATAGCTAGTGCTATTTTTTACATTTCCAAGGTTGGCTTGGGATTGGTAATGGTTGCAAAAGCCTTGCAGGCTTTTGATGATCAAACTATCTTTTGGTACATAGGAGATTCTTTTATAGAAAAACCATGGCATGCCGAGAATGACATTGACACAGTCAAGGTTGATAAGTTGGAAATCGATAATTTGATAGTATTGTTGAATCCAAATATTCAAGTTTGGCACCACTTGATTCTAGTGATCCACTGTAGGGCCCTTCATATATTGGACACGATAAATTTGATCAGTGAAGGGTATCATGTGGAGTTATAGTCTTTGTACCAAACGAGAAGAAATAATTTTATGAGTAGAATCATTATTGTACAAAACTAAATTTTTGGTCATTTATATGTCAGTGATCTTTAGGTCATGTGGATCAAAAACAATTTTATTAATGGAACTACTATCGCCATAGTTGACGTTAACAAAATAATCTTCGAATAAAATTTTAAAAGATATACTTGGAGCTTTAAGGGTATTTATTGAAGTCTTAGAAGTAGACTTCGCCTTTTTGTTCTAGGGACACTCACGATCACCGCGAAAGTGACCCGTCTAATGGCATGTGAAGCAATGGCTCTTGGAGCGATCCTCGTGGTGAGTGACCTTGTGTTTACCATTCTTCTATCAAGAAACTATTAGAATGTATGGTGCTAGAGGTTGTGCTACAAGCACATCTAAGGATTTGTATCCCATAAGCAAAGAGGGAAGAGCGTGTTTAAGCGAGAAAGCTATATAACAATGTGTTTACAACTTTCAAATTAGTCAAGTCTCATTCATGCTATTATGGTCTCATTTTTGTTCTTTTACTTTTCCTCATAGTCTACTCTTATCCTTCTTGCTTTACTATGTTTTGTAACATAGTGAATAAAGAAAAGAAGAAAAAAAAGGATACTAGTTGCTAGTAACAAAGAGTCTTAGTCTCCACAAATGACATCCTTTGATCTAAGAGGACATCAAAGCTGAGATTGAATGTTGTTAGTTTATCTTGTTGTTCTGGCGTGAGTAGGGCCATTTGAAAATGGATACCTTGTCGCCCCAATTTTTCTTCATTATCTTCTTTCTCTTATTCCTTTCTTCTAAGGTTAAAACTCCATCTAATTTAAACCCCTTTCACTCTCCCTCTTGTGAACTAGTTTAGAAATAAGCCTTATTTACATCGATCAAACTAAACTAGGTTATTTGTAAGGGCAATTTATATTGTTGAGTATTTTCAGCTCAAAAGCCACTTGTAAAAGGATTATATTTACATTTTGTATCATTTGGACACATCTAGCCTTATTATTTTTTTTCTAGTTTTTTCCTTTTAATTGGAGTTAGATATTGCCATGCGAGTCACTAGTGTTTTCAAAATGTCGGAAATAGAAATAGTGGCAAAATTTAATAGTGACGGTTTTTATACATGGAAGATGAAAACTATGTATCATCTCATGCATAAGGATTTATGGGAGTCATTTGAAGAAGCGGAAGATCCTAATGATCTATAACAAAGGAGAAAAAATAATAAAGTATTAGGAATTATTGCATGGGGCCTTTCAAATGATATACTCCACCACATTTCGAGCATAAAAGGGGCAAGAGAAGTATAGAAAGAGCCCAATAAAATCTATGGTTTAGAAGTAAAAAATTCATAATTAATCTTTTGATAGATTTTTTAAAAATTGAAACTAAATAACTTTGATTTCTTAATATAACTCATTAATAAATTCAAAAGTCTAAAGGTGCAACTCTCTCTCATTTGTAAAGATATTAAAAAAGATGAAGCCATTGCCATACTACTCAATAGTGTGAATAAACCTAACAAAAGTTATGAGCAGTTGGTAGTAACCTTGAGGAATATGCCAAATAGAAAACTTAACTCAATGGAAGCTGCTTTGTATAAGCAAGAGAGTAAAATCAAGGAGAAAATCCAAGGCTCTATACTGAGTCTTGTAGTAATTGTACTTTAGAGCAATGGTTCTTTCTTTATGAATTATTTACAAGATCTATAGTAGAAATTGATGTAAGGAACAAGAATGTTGGAACGAAGGACAGCCAACGTGTAAGAACCGCAAAGAATTTAGACACACCGAGAAGACGTGTTGGAGTTCGAGAGTAAATTTTAGAAAAGAAACAAACTTTGAAGAATGTCTTGAAATTTTTTCTAAGAGTTAATTTGCCCACATTGTTGTTTGACGCTGCATAGGTTTACAGACCTTGTAAGCATTTAGGGGGAAAACCTACACTTTTAGGTGCACTTGTTTATAAGATAAGCTAGCACTAAGGGGAGGTGATAAAATATATGGTGCTAGAGGTTGTGCTACAACTACATGTATGGAACTGTGTCCCATAAGCAAAGAGGGAAGAGTGTATTCAAGCTAGAAAGATATAAAACAATGTGCTTGTAATTTTCAAATCAATCAAGTTTAATTTATGTTATCATGGTCTCATTTTTGTTTTTTAACGTTTTTTCATAGTCTACTTTCTTATTCTTCTTGCTCTACCATGTTTTGTAATAACGGAAACATGGTAGAGCATAGAGAAGATAGGGGATTGAAGAGAGAAGAAGAATAAAAATGAGACCATAATGAAATGGAGAAGAACTTGATGATTCATAGTTGAGCAAGTACATCTATTCATAGCCTTGTAGCTTGGATACACATCTCACACTTTGCTTATGGGATCTAGTTATATGTGCCTTTAGCACTATACATACATTTTAACACCTCCTCTTTGGTGCTAGCTCATCTTATAGACAAGTGCACCTAAGAGTATAGGTTTCCTCCTGAATGCTTGGAAGGCCTCTAGCTTATGTAGTGTTAAACAAAAGTATAGATAAATTTTCACTTAGAAAAGAGTTTCAGAACATTCTTTAGAGTTTGTTTCTTTTACAAAATTTACTTTTTGGCTCCGACATTGTTTCTCGGTGTGTTGGAATTTGTTGCAGTTTTTGCACTCGGGCTTCCTTTGTTCTAGTAGTCTTGCTCCTTGTGTCTAGCTTTTTCACATGTTCTATAAATGGTCTTTGAAGATCTCTTGCTATAGAGTATAGAAACTATAGGGTTGGGTAAAGTGTCTTGGGTGTTTGCCTTGATCTTACTCTCTTGCTCGTACAAAGTGGCTTCAACTGCATTGAGTTTTCTATTAGGTACATTTCTTAGTGTGGCTACAACTTGTTCATAGCCTTTGTTTGGTTTGTCAACACTATTTAAGAGTGCAACTATTTATTTATTTTAATGGATAAGAGTTGTACTTTTAGGATTTTGAATTTGTTGATAAGTGATGTTAGGGAATTAAAACTATTAGATCCAATTTTCCTTTTACTTGAGTTATGGTGGAGTACATTGTCTGAAAGGTCTCATTCAATAATTTTGAGTGTCTTATTATTTTTTCTCTTTCATTGTGGGTCATTAGGATCTCTCACTTCTTCAAATAACTCCCATAGTTCCTTGCGCATGAGATGGTGCATAGTTTTCATCCTCCACGTATGAAAACCATCACCATTAAATTTTGCCATTGCTTTTATTTTTAACGTTTTGGAAACAGAGAGGTCTTATTGGCGACTCACATGGCAGTGTCTAACTCTGGTTACAAAATATTTTTCAAAAGAAAAAATACAAGGGATTTTGTAGAATATATTTTCGATGATAATCTTATGGGAATTACAAAAGGGTTGAGAGAACGCGCATCTAATAACACCCTTGTATCATCAATCTCTAGTCACTTACAAGTGTGAACTCCCTTTCAAATGTCAACTAGATTGAGTAACAAATAATGTAAAAGCAAATTATGGCTGAACTAGTCCAAGGAGGTAGTCTAGTGTGAACACAACATTATAATAACTAGTTGAAGAGCGGGCTAGTGTGAAAAGAGTTTTTCAAAAGCTTTAATGTTTATAAGTAAGGTTAAAGATAAGGAAGATAAGGCATAAAGAAATCATGGAGGGAGTGCCGTTAGAAAATCAATACAGATCAGCCGGCCCTTTTATGTGTGTTGATGGTGTTGATTGGACTAGAGCATCACGATACAGTAGGTGACAGATTCTTAAAGAGCTTTTAGGCTCTTTTCTCTTTTCTTCCTCTGTTCTCTCTTTTTTTTCGTAATGGGTGTTATATTTATAAAGTACTAAATGACAAAAGAGTTACAAAAGTCATGGCAGAGACGCAGAGGAAATTGCCATATGCTAGGAAAGTAAGTCCTCCCGAGGGAGTAAGTCAGAGTGCCGAATGAGATCTATCTGCCAATGCAAGAGGCCTTTGAGCCTAGCAATATGTCCCTGAACATTATAGGCTGAATAAAAAAGAAAAGCATTCCGAATGGTCCAATTGTGCCAACAGCCCCAGTATCTAAGAAAGTGAAACAAGATCTTCATATGTGACTGTGCCGGTGTGGGATATTTGGGCCGCGCAAAAACCCAATCAAAAGGGCTTAGCGAGAAACCAACCACTGCTCGCCAAACCGCCGACAAGAGTGACCAGATTTTCTTAGTGAGAGGGCAAGAAATAAATTGATGACGGGCCGATTCCACACTGATGGTGCAAAAGAAACACTTGCCGTTGGAGATTCGACCCTTGGAAAGGGCTGAAGCAAGAGGAAGACCACCGATCATCACCCTCCAAAGAAAGACCTTGCATTTGAAAGGTGTCTTGTTCAACCAGCCCTCCATCACAGCTACCTTCCACCATGACAGAGATTTACGCAATCCCCATATAGTATTAGCTTTAGTAACTAGCCATTGATGATCTTTAATCAGAAGATGATACACCTGGTTAGTTGAGGCCTTTTCCAAATGTAGGCGGCTTGCAAGGTCCCAGTCCTGCAAGGGACGATCCGAAGCAAGGGCAGGAAAGGGTTGTCTGCTCTGGAGCACCATCAAAAGCTGTCCCCCTAAATCACGGTATCCACGAGGGATCCTGAAAAGCCTCCTGGCTGTACGAAACGATATCAACACATTGCGACTGGCAAGGGTGGCATCTGCAACTGAAGTCAAGCCCAAACGCGCCATGCGGTTAAATTTTGGTCTGAGTTCATGTTTGCCTTTCCAAGAAAGTAATCGTGAGGTTGCCAATAATTCCAGTTGAAAAGAGTTAGTAGCTAAACGGTCCTCCGCGCTGGATGCCATTGAGCCTTCTGAAGAACCAATTTCCAGGAACATACCAAATGAGCAAGCAAGGATGATGAAGGACTAGAAAACTGAGAGTCTGCATTAAGAACATGCCACAAGGAGCTCCGAATTTGAGTATTACCATGCACAAGGCCGTGATCCTCAAGAAAATAAGGGGCTATAAAGACCCACGGGTGATGATCCAAGCACATGGCACGAAAAAGAGACCAACGGAGTGCCAGCATATGAGTTTCGGCATCCAAAATAGCCCCACCACCCATGCGTTTGGGGCTATATGCATGCGACCAAGAAATCCATGAAATGCCTGCATGCAAGGAGTCCTTCCATAACATGAAACAAATGTACTGAGTAAGAGCATTCAATGTAGTAGTAGTCCAAGGCAGCAATGGCAAGAAATATGTGAGCATTGGCAACATAATTGTCTGAGCCACTTTGAGGCGAACATGGAAGGGCCAAGCCTGTGACTTCCAATATAGAAACTTAGATGTCAGTTTTTGTGAAATCCACTCTAGTAGTTGCTTCGGCCGAACATCAACACCCAAAGGGTACCTAAGATGCCTGACAATGGAACCACGGGGAACAACCATTCCCTGCCAGTCCAGTGAGTGCAAATCTGACTCCATGCAACTGAGAATGGCTGATTTCAAAGCATTGATGTGAAGACCAGAAACATGACCAAAGAGAGTCCAAACATCTAATGCTTTGCGAAGATTATCCTTATCCGCACGCAAAATCATAAAGCTGTCATCAGCCAAGGATTGACTAATGAAGTGCTTTCCAAAAGGAAGAGACAATCCAGCCAACTGAGTAGAAGCTGCCATATGAGATAACATCGAAAGAAACGGATAAGTCGCAAGGGCAAAAAAGAGAGGACTCAAAGGGCAACCCTGTCTCACAGAGCGTGCAAGGACAAATGGCTCGGTAACACCACCATTCAGCATAACTCGTAAAGAAGCCGCAACACTAATGGTGTAGATCAAATGAGACATCCGAGTACCAAAGTCCATAGTAGACATAAGTTCTGCAATGAAGGACCAGTCTAAATAATCAAAAGTCTTTTCCAGGTCCAATTGAATCAATACCACCTCTTGATTAGAGTGCCTTGCATAGTCAATAGCCATTTGCACATTCAAGACATTATGTAGAATATTTCGAACCTTAATGAAACCATATTAAAGAGGATGTACAATGGCAGGAAAATGCTTATGGAGCCGATTCGCCATTACTTTGGAAAAGATTTTATACATAGAACCCATCAAAGAAATTGGTCGCCAATGTTTCAACATAGACGGCGAAGGAACTTTTGGAAGCAGTTTGATAAGTCCTTCTTTCCATGAGGAAGGCATGAACCCCGTTTCCCAAACCTGCTGAAACATAGCCGTCAATGGTTTCACCAGATTGGTAGCAAAAACCTCAAAGAATTCATTGGTGAGACCATCCCAACCAGGACTTTTATCCTTGGGCAAGTGTAACAAAACATCCATAACCTCTGCTTCACAAATATCTGTCTCCAAAGTAGTTTGCATGTCATATGGAACCTGATTGCGGACCAAATCATGGAAAACTGAGCGAGCATGAGTAATTTGGTCAGAAGGTGAAGGAGTAGAACCAAGAAGGTCTAGAATATAATTCCTACACATATTCACAATAGTCTGAGGATCAGTGACCATTTGACCTTCTGCATCCTGGAGTCTAGTCATATTCTATCGAGTGGGAGATGCATGAAGAGCTCGAAAGAACTTATGAGTCTGACAAGCACTATCTTGCAAATTCTTAGTCAAATTTTGTAATTTGGCTTGTTGATAAGATTTCAACTGAAACTCTTTAAGAAGATCAGCCAAACGCATAGCCAATGGCAGCAGAAAGACATCATCTGGAGTCTCCACTAGTAGAGAACGAACCAAAGCCAGTAATTCCTCCGCTGCATGTCGACGCCACCGACAAAGAGAGGCATGATGGATCCCATATTGCCGAACAACCCGCTGCACATTAGAGAGCAATCATTCAAAAGAAGCATTGCCCTCAGAGGAGAAGTCCAATAAAAATCTATCAATTAATTGCTGCATATAACCCTGTAAGATTGAATGCTTCAATAAGATGAGTTGAAGCGCAAAGGGAGTCTATCCAGAAATAGCTTAAAAGGTGCAATGGGTTGAACAAGCATCTCAAGCTGTAGAGGAAAATGGTCCGACAAGGCATATTGCTGCAACACTTTCATTTCCAGCATCTCAGGAAGAAAAGCATCATCTTGCATGATGTACATGCGGTCCAACCGCGACCATGTAGTTGTATACTGCACAGAATGAAAAGTAAACCCTGTAGAAGAAGGGTGTAGCCATGACCAGAGATCTTGCTTAAGTACGGCACGACCAAACGCATTCCACACATGGCTTTCCAGAGTATCCATCATCGAATGCTCTGCTGTGGACTGTGAAGGATCAATACACATATTAAAATCCCCCATCAAAAAACCCCGTCTGCCAAGTGACAAGGAGGTCTGTAAAGTATTCCAAAGATCCCGGCGGGACAAAGGGTTGTTTGGAGCATAGAAGTAACCATAAGATCTCTCCTTCAAATAAAACTTCAATCACCACAAAACGGCCATATACATCATTTTTGATAAGAACAGGCTGATATTTCTCATGTACAATCATAAGTACACCAGAATAATGCATGGCATGTGTCCCTGCATAAAACAAGCGAAACCCATGGCACCCACAACTTTTCTTGCTTCACCGTGACTCTTGTGCTCAACAGCACACAAGACATCCCACTGATTCTCATGCAATAAACTCCACATGACATGCTGGTTATTGCGAGAACAAATGCCTCGCACATTCCACGTGGCTATCTTCATGTGTATAAAAAAAAGAAGATCAGGAACGAGGCAAATCTTACCTCAATTTAACATTTTTTGCTAGAATATCAAGGACCCCGTCATCCAAAAAATCAGCTAACACGGCAAAAGAGTTCCGACAGGCAGATTTAGAGGTAGACGGTGTCTCCACTGACTTGGGGATGGAACCGGGATAACGACGATCCCATGGGGTAATCACATTACCTCTAGCATTAAAAGTCAACTTAGTAGGTGGGCCCTTCGGACCATTTGTATATACTTTCCTGGTGGGCTGATTGCGAGGAGCGGAAGAAACCATAGCATGAGTAGTATGCTCTGAAGACAATATGTCTTTCATGCGCATATAAGTACACAAGGAATCTTGTGAAGCATGAGGCACAGTATCCACCATGCCAGCATCAAACCTTTTACCTTTTTTGGCACATACATCTACCCAGTCATTGTCACGGGAATCCAAGCCCGAAACATGTTGTTTGCCTTTATCCAAAACTTTAGGTGGCTGGGTCGCATCCTGTGACGGAGCATCAAGCACCATATCTTCCATGGGAGGCAAAACATGCTTAGCATCTGAAGTCGGTTGCTTCGCTGGACATTCGGCCATAAAATGTCCCAATTTTCCACACGAAAAACAATGCCTTGCAAAGTTACCCCATTTCAAACGAAAGTGCAAAGGATGCATGCCAGAGCAATTAAGACGTAACCAAGCAGGCCTTTTCCGAGCAGTATCCCATAACATACACAAACGGTTACGATTCGTGGCCCTAAGGCTCGGGGGGACCAAAACAGTGCCCACAACGGCCATGGCATCCTTTAACAGTGGCCAATAGACAGCCGGACAGTTTTCCACTTCAACCCACACCGGGCATTCGTGTTGAAGCAAGTGCTGAAAATCTGCCATTGGGCGCCATGGCACAACATGGATCAAACGGCGATCAAAGAACAATGGCAGTTTCGTCAGCAGATCAGCACGATTCTTCTCGGATTTCAACAGCACCTCATAAAAGCCTCGGGGCCCAACAAAAATCTCTTCAACACACTCCCCTTGTAGTAGACTTTGCAGCCATTGGCGAATATAGGAAAGCACTGGGATCCTACCAGTGAAGAAGAGTATAACAACACGTTCATAAAACACTGAGAATGAGCGCAAAACATTTTTAGGATCCACAGTGGCTTCCAGAACATCTTCAGTTTCAGAGTCTGAAAATGCTTCATGATTATGTTGAACATAATCACCAAGCAGAGTGTTGGCAAACTCCAACAAATGCTCCCAGTCAACATCCTGAGAATCCACAGAATCAGAAGCAACCTGAGCATAAGAACGTTCCCGATGCTCCTGATGATCCATTGTATCTTCCGAAGTATGCTTGGTGCGTTTGCCCACAGGCTGGAAGTCAGGACCAGGTGGCATCTCCCCTGTGCAAGGAACCATATCCTTATGGTTCCTCTGTGTCAGAATCCGGACCAAGGGCTGCCACCGTTTGGTCAATAAAATCCATGTCCAGACCAGCCATGTTGTATCTCCACTTTAACAACTCTCTCTCTCTCTCTCTCTCTCTCTCTCTTTCTGTACAGAGGCGGGTCTGCTTTCTTTGTCTGTGCGTAGGGGCAGATTGCACGTGCAACAGCAGAATGAACTGTCTACAGTCTCTGCTCGTCAGTAATCTGCTGCCTGCTGGGCACAGATCTGTTCCTGTAAAATGTCTATCTGTCTGTCCCTGTTACTGTCGTTTCCCGGCCTGTGCAGGGACGTATTCTGCAAGCACACCCTTTGATCCTGGCGATTCTGCGATACTCTGGTCAGGGCTTCCACGCTGCAACACAGCACAAATATAAGTAGTCAGTATGCAGGTCACGTTGGCGGGCCAGGTAGGCAGTGGCAGGTCGCGATGGCAGGCGCCAGGGGCCAGCGCAGATGACAGCGTCCTCGTTTCCCTTTCTCTCTCTCGCTCTTTCTCGCTGTCGCTGTCTCTGCCTGAGTCCTGCGCACAGGGGCCGCGCAGAGTCGTGCAGGCCTGTGGACGACACACACACACACACACACACACACTCTCTCTCTCTCTCTCTCTCTCATGCACACACATGATCCTCTCCTCTGTTTTCTCTCTCTCTCTCTCTCTCTCTCTCTCTCTCTCTCTCTCTCTCTCCAATGCACAGCTACATGTGATAGAGTGTTGTATATGTTAAGTTAACTGAATTTGAAATGCCAAAATTCAAGTCTATTATTAGGGGAAGAGTTCTTAAATTTGAGTAGTACGCGCTAATCTACATCTTTTGTTTTGAGAAGACTGTTGGATCTATCTAGTGCAGGCCCAGATTGTCTTATCAGATGTGCGAAGGAACATCGATCCTTTCCTAAACAGGGATACACATGCTGTTTGGCCATGGAAGGAATGAAGATACTTGCAACTGGTTTTGAGAAGGCAGAGAAGGTACCTAAATCTCCTATTTCTATTATTGTGAAGCATCTATAATAGCACATGTTTTACTTGTGCTTCAACTCAATGGCTTCTTGTCATTATTGAGATAACCAACAGGGAAAATGAATAACAGTCATGCTTTTCTGTTGACCACAATTGCTTTGGGAATTCTCTGTCCTTAAGTCAAGAAAAGGTCGTCTCAAATACAGTTATTTAAGTAAGAAGGTGCCAGAAGAGTCTGTCAATCGCCTATCAGTCTTTCCTTTCCTGAAGGTGGAACTATGACTATGGGTGAGAGTTGTTCAATGTGTCCATGCTACTTGGAACATTCTGACACCTAAAAGGTATCATCTTCTTGAGGACATTTCTGTGAGCCATTCCAGATACATGAGGAAACATTTGAAGAGAATATATGTGTGCACACATAACATGATCCTTCTATAGTGAGCCAGAGCAACACCATTGCACAATGCTCACAAGAGCTAAAGAACCAAGAATCAATCTACAGGAAGTGTACATATAACTATTGCATATCCAGAATATTCAAGGGAAATACATGTTGGTGAAGGAATTATGCCAGAATTACACAGCTGCAGGAAACATTGTAGAAAGCACGATCACTTTATTAAAGTGCCGTATATTGGTCTTTGGTTAGAAGGCGACTTGGTGAAAGCTATATAGTATATGCAGCTACTTGTAATGAATCGCAGATTAAGTGCCATTGAGCCTCTTCAAGACCTACTTGATTGTAGGCACAGGGGACTTACTCTTAATGATGAGCTTATGGAAAGCTCAGTAATCGACACTAGGTAATGCTGTTCTGTCATTTTTCTAGAGAATTCAGCAAGTGAGGATGGTGAGGTTTGATGTAAGCAAGTGAGCTATGGGAGCTTGTGGTCTACTGCTTTGGAAAGCATACCATCTGACTTCTTGGGTGGCTCCATATACTTGGCACTAAGTCAATGTGATGGTCTTTGGCCATGGTGTTGGGAGCATGGGTGAAGGGTCAATGTCACAGATGGGAGCTAATTGGTAGCATTATTTCTTTGTTCATGGACTTTGATGCAATAGATTTGCAAGACATACCTCCTTTAAAGATTCTCTCAAGGATTTGAATAGAGATTTTCCATATACTTTGGGAGATGGGAGAGATTACAAGGTGACATTAGAGTAGGTGTAATTGGGAACGGGTCACCTTTTTCGATTAGAGTCACATGTGGTTTGATATTATAGACCACTTGATTGGCAATTCACTCAGCCCTTGTATCAAACTTTGTAATGTTAGGATTAAGTCCTATATTAGTCTTGTTTTGTATCTTTATCTTAGGGACTTTTTTCTTTGAGGTGTTTGTTATGTTGGATTTGACTCATGCCTATGCTCACAGAGGAGTATCGGTGATCTTTAGTAGGACATTGGGGAACTTTTTACTTTCCGTACGAGATGTTTTTTTCCCTAGATTTATTTCTTCTATTTTATGTGCATGGCTATGGAGAAATCCTCATGGTGAGGTTCAAGGCCATATAAAAGGCCAAGTACGAGGGCGGCAATGAATTCGAGGTAGTAGATATCAACTACGCATCTGAGTAATACTCATCTACATTCATAAGCTGCTCATGCAGGTCCTGAATTTTATCAAGATGATCTTGCATAGAATCACCCTCATCCATCTTCACAGTCTTAAGCTCTTTCTTCAAGAAAGAGATGTGTATCTCGTTCTTTCCAGCAAACATCTACTCTAAGGTCAACCATGCTTCTCGTGAAGAAGTTGCAGATTGAATGTGAGGGATGATAGACCGCTGAACTGCCAATGCAATCAGTGACAAAGCCTATGCATCTCGTGTGTCCCATGCCTTTTGTGCTACTAATCTCTGGGAAAGTGGCTGAGCTAGAGCCAGCTAAACAGGCTTAGTTGCTTGTTGCCTATGTCCTCCTAGAGGAGGAGTAGCAACAACCACAACTTCGGGCCTAACTTCTTCACCGTTGACATAATCCCAAAGATTCTTTGCAATTAGTACATTCTTCATCATAAAGGACCAGAGGGAATAGTTATTGGCATCCAACCTATCCCCTTGGATACATATGTAAATACATCACCTCCTTGATTTGCCATGATAAATGTCACTGATCAGAGAGCAAAAGAGCTGTCAGAGATCATAGCCTGTTTAGGCAGCTGCACAGTCAGCAGCAGCAGTCGGACCAGCTGCTGCAGTCGGACTGTGCAGTCGGACTGCCACGTGGCAGTCCGACTGCCTGCAGCCATTTTATTCCAGGCTGCGCCCCAGTTTTGAGCCCCGTTCTAGGTGATTTTTCGCCTATTTATTGCTGACGTTTTTAGCAGTCTGCCCACTATTCTCTGTCGCAGATTACAGACCGGTGCCGTGCAGATCTCTGTCTCTGTTCGCAGATTTCAGACAGCAGACAGTGCAGACTGCAGCAGACTTCGAGGTGGACAGCAGGTCGCATCGTCGAGGTGGAGACACGCAGTCCAGCACACTGCGCCCGTGTATATCTTTGTATTCAGCATTCTTTATATAGCAGATCTTCAGTGTACACTGTCTCTTTCTCTCCCTTCTCTCTCTGCGTTCTCTCTCTCTCAGTCCTACGCTTCCGCACCGTTGCACTCTGACATGGTATCAGAGCAGTGTTTGAGGGCTGACTGAGCGCAGAATCAACCTGAAGAGGAGTTTCCATCGCGACACAAATTTGCGTTTTTTGCGTTTAAGGGCAGACAGGAGGGCTGCGCCTTGGAACAAGGCTGAAACGAGTGTGGGCGCACAGGAAAGGAGTACAGGTGGTGGATTTGCTGCTGTTTACTGCTGTTTGTCGCGGAGAAAGTTTGAGTTTTCAACCTAAAAGTGCAGGTTTTGCTTTTTCATCGCCTCCGGCGGGTGAAGGAGCTTCGGGACGCTGAAGAGCCTTAGCAGGCTGAGTCTACTCAGTCAGAGGGGGCTGCTTTTGCGTTTGAGAAGGCATTGCAGGTACAGATGTCTACAGAGATGGACTTGGAGTTCCAGGCGATTATGGACCGGAAGGTGCCTGTCCTACCGGCTCTTCCTACAGATCAGAAGCTCGACGGCGACAACTACCGCATTTGGCGCGTTATGATGTTGGCCATTCTGGAGTCCTATGATTTGGCGGAGTTGGTACAGGAAGATATTGACCGGCCCTCGGTAAGAGATGAGTCCAAACTCTCTTCCGATGCTCGTACGGAGTTGGCCAGGGCCCAGTCTCATTGGGACAAACTGAATGCCAGGATTCGATCCTTTCTCTTTCTATCATGCACTACAGCCGTGATCGCTCACATCGAGCACTTGACGGTGGCTCGTGAGATATGGCTGGAGCTTGATCAAATGTACAATCGGATGACCCTGATGAAGAGGGTTTCTTTGGAGGTTCAGATGCGGACCTTGTCCGTCAATAAGTCTTCTTCGCTAAGGGAACACATTAACAAGCTAAGGCAGCTACAGATGCAGGTTCAGAATGCGGGGAAGCCGATCTCCTCCGAAGACATGGCGATTACACTCTTGTCCCAGTTGCCGCCACGATTCGGTACATTTTACTCTGCCCTTATTGCTTCAGGGCGCGAGTCTACTCTTCGATGGGAGGAGTTGGTTCCTATGGTCTTGGACCAAGAGGAACAGTTAAAGGGACAGAATGCTTCCAAGACGGAGGCGTTGACAGGTCAAGCCTCTCAGAAGAAGGGGAAGGACCAAAAGAAGAAGAAGGGGGATAACAAGTCCAAGAAGGACAAGGAGAAGGACAAGGACAAAGACTCCACATGCCATATTTGTGGAAAGACTGGCCATTGGAAGAAGGATTGCCCTGACAAAGACTCGAAGGACACCAAGAAGAAGGACACCAAGGATTCTGGAGCGGTGGCTGCACCCTCATCAGCTGCATTTCTACATTTAGTTGTCATTGAGGACGCTTCTTCGAATGCTTCTGATGCTGCGATGGCGGCTTCCCAATCTCGAGAGTGGATTATTGATAGTGGTGCCTCACGGCACATGACTCCTTCATCAGATGGTGTTGCCCAACTGCGACCTTCGCGTGGGCAGGTTCTCATTGGAGACAGCTCTTCTATTTCTATTGCAGGTCGGGGTAAGATGCAGCTTATTCCGGATGGACGAGGTGGCACCCATACTTCAGAGGTTTTGCATGTACCAGGATTGGGGTACCATCTCCTTTCAGTCCATAAGATTTGTTCCCTTGGTCTTCTGGTGGAGTTTGACAGTTCTACAGTGCGAGTCCTTGATCGTGAGTCGAGGAAGGTTCTATCATGTGGATATGAGGAGAACGGCATTTACAAACTGAAGTCATCCACTGCCCTCTCTACTCTTCTTCTTACCTCACAGTCACAGTCTGAATTATGGCATGCTAGGTTTGGTCACCTGAACTATGACTATCTTCGGAAGGCGTCACGGGGACAGCTTGTTCGAGGGTTGCCGGATATAGTGGTGAGCCAGCAGCCATGTGTCTCCTGCATAAAGGGGAAGCAGCATAGGGATGCCATTCCCCACACCGCTTCGCGGCGGTCTACTTCACCGATGGAGTTAGTATCTACGGATCTATGTGGCCCTATGAGGAATGAGTCCCTGCGTGGGAGCTCGTACTTCATGCTGATCGTGGATGACTATAGCAGGATGACATGGGCCTATTTTTTGGCACTAAAATCAGAAGCTTTCTCGCACTTCAAGGATTGGCTTCTCTTTGAGGAGAACCGATCAGGCCGGAAGTTGAAGACCTTGCGATCCGACAAGGGAGGTGAATTTGTCTCTAATGAATTTGCTCGGTTTTGTGCAGATAGAGGAGTTCACCAGGAGTTTGCCAATACGAATACTCCACAAGAAAATGGTATTCTCGAACGGAAGAACCGCAGTGTGATCGAGATGGCGCGCACCATGATGGAGCACCGACAGACCCCCCAGGTTCTGTGGGCTGAGGCTGTGGCTACTGCAGTCCACATCCTTAATCGATCTCCTACTTCGGCCGTGGAAGGGATGACTCCATTTGAGGCGTATTTTGGATCGAAGCCAGATGTTTCTTACTTTCGGGTCTTTGGGTGTGATGCCTATGTTCACATTCCCAAAGGTCACCGTGACAAATTCGAAGCGGCTTCCCGCAAACAGGTATTTGTTGGCTACAGCTCCCAGTCCCAAGGCTACTGACTCTTTGATCCCGTCAAGCGGGATGTATATACTAGCCGTGATGTGCGGTTTGTGGAGGTTCCGGCTTCTTCAACGGGGGAGGAGCATCCCGTTCTTGGAGATCCAGGGGAGAGTTTGGCTCCTTCTACAGTTCCACTGGAGCCTGTGCCGTTTGATTATGATTCTGTTTCTGACACAGAGTCTACTGTTCCACCGGATCCTTCTGAGGAGTTACCACCGGTGGACATTCCAGAGTCTTCTACTGATGGAGAACGACGAGGGGAGGTTCGGCCTCCTCCTCGCTGGGCCCATGACACACTCCGTGATTCAGGGATCGAGGGGGTTCCTGAGGAGTGGGGACCGCAGGATGGTCCGCGGCGGTCACGGAGGCACCAGGCGCATTCTTCGGAGCTTGTTTGCTCCAATTATTGTTTGATGTCCCGAGTTATGCAGGATCGAGAGCCCACCTCCGTGAAGGAGGCTTTACAGTCCGCCCCATGGAAGAAAGCTATGGAAGCTGAGTTGGAGGCTATTGAGAGGAATGGCACTTGGTCACTTGTGCCACGCCCCCCGAAGAAGAAGGTGATTGGAGTCAAGTGGGTCTTCAAGACCAAATATCTCAGTGATGGTACTTTGGATAAGCACAAGGCTCGCCTTGTTGCTAAGGGTTTTGCCCAGCGCCCAGGGATTGACTGTCATGACGCCTTTGCCCCTACAGCTCGTATGGCAACCATTAGAGCTGTTCTTGCTTTGGCTGGCCATAGGAGATGGCCTGTTTATCAGCTGGATGTGAAGTCGGCCTTCCTGAATGGTGATTTGAAGGAGGAGATCTACGTTGAGCAGCCTCCTGGCTTTGGTTCTTCCGATGGGAAAGTCTACAGGTTGAAGAAGGCCCTGTATGGTCTCAAGCAGGCCCCGCGAGCTTGGAACGAGAAGATTGATTCGTTCCTCCAGACTCAGTTGGGATATCGGCGGTCCAAGGCCGATCCGCAGCTGTATGTTCACACTTCCGAGGATGGTTGTGTGCTGTTTGTATTATATGTTGATGATTTGATTGTCACAGGTGATGATGCACAGCAGGTCCAGGAGACAAAGTCAGCTTTACATCGGACGTTCGAGATGACGGATTTGGGGCTACTCCATTTCTTTTTAGGACATGAGATTTTTCAGTCTCAGAGGGGGATCTTTCTCTCCCAACAGAGATATGTACAGGAGCTCTTGGTGTCTTTTGAGATGGATGATTGTCGGGCCCTCTCTACTCCTATGGATCCGAACTGGAAGGCCACTTCCCACTCAGCTTCTCCTTTGGCGGATGCTTCCCGCTATCGACAGTTGATAGGGTCTTTGATTTGGCTTCTCAACACCAGGGTTGATCTATGTTTTGCTGTTGGGCTCTTGGCAGGGTTCATGAGTGAACCTAAGACGGTGCATTGGCAGGCTGCTCAGAGGATACTTCGGTATCTGAGGGGGACGTCTGATTTGGGGATTCATTACCCCGCAGGGATAGATGGGTCAGATCTTGTACTTGCAGGTTGGAGCGACTCGGATTGGGCCGGTGACGTGGACCACAGGCGGTCTACAACAGGTTACTGCTTTACTTTGGGTGCAGGTGTTATTTCTTGGAGTAGCAAGAAGCAGCCCACGGTAGCCCTTTCGTCTACTGAGGCGGAGTATCGGGCCGCGTCTTCCACCACATGCGAGGTTGTGTGGCTTCGGAGACTGTTGGAGGAGCTTGGGTGCCCCCAGACTCGTCCTACATTGCTGCGATGTGACAATGAGAGTTGCATTGCCTTGGCGAGGAATCCTGTTTTTCATGCCCGGACGAAGCACATTGAGATCCAATACCACTTCATCCGAGAAAAGCTTTTGGATGAGACCATCACTGTGGAGTATTGCAAGACGGAGGATAATCTTGCGGATTTGTTTACGAAGGCGCTTCCTCAGGCTCTACTTCGGCAACATTCCAGATCCCTCAGGCTTCTGCCCTGCCCAGGCTCTGAGAGGGGGTGTCAGAGATCATAGCCTGTTTAGGCAGCTGCACAGTCAGCAGCAGCAGTCGGACCAGCTGCTGCAGTCGGACTGTGCAGTCGGACTGCCACGTGGCAGTCCGACTGCCTGCAGCCATTTTATTCCAGGCTGCGCCCCAGTTTTGAGCCCCGTTCTAGGTGATTTTTCGCCTATTTATTGCTGACGTTTTCAGCAGTCTGCCCACTATTCTCTGTCGCAGATTACAGACCGGTGCCGTGCAGATCTCTGTCTCTGTTCGCAGATTTCAGACAGCAGACAGTGCAGACTGCAGCAGACTTCGAGGTGGACAGCAGGTCGCATCGTCGAGGTGGAGACACGCAGTCCAGCACACTGCGCCCGTGTATATCTTTGTATTCAGCATTCTTTATACAGCAGATCTTCAGTGTACACTGTCTCTTTCTCTCCCTTCTCTCTCTGCGTTCTCTCTCTCTCAGTCCTACGCTTCCGCACCGTTGCACTCTGACAAGAGCAATATCTCAAGTTGGACCAACTTGGAAATCTTAGAATTCCTAGAAATTACAGTAAGTACTTTGTTGTAATTAACAAATTTAATCACTCTGTCAAAAACTGTCTGAAATTCACGTTGTCCAAGGTGCAATAAATGCTCAACAACATTGGAAATGTAAAAGCCCCAAGATTTCTTGTCCCAAAATGCACGAAATCAGTCTATTTCAAGCTGTCATAGATGAACATTTGCCAATCTCTAAGTTGACAACAAAAGCCCTAAAATTTTGACCCAAAATTTCCAAAATCTCTGCAATAATTGTGTCTTAGACACGTGATGGAACAAATATTGCCTGTCCGGGCAAAAGCCCCTTCTAGAGGAGTAAATTTGAATAAAAAATTAATAAATTTTTCTTTTTACATGTGCTTCAGGTAGTGGTTGAGCTCTTGTGAGCTAGCGGCAACGGCACACAGGACAGGTGGTCAAGGATTAGCAGTCTAACTAAGGCCAGTGGCGTAGAGTTGAAGTGGCGCTTGGAGCACTGGGGGACCAGGTAGAGGGTGGACGCAAGCAAACTGACGGGGCCTGTTGGAAGGTCGAGTTGGAGGAGGTATAATTGGAGATGGATAGGTCGTGGACATTGGTGGCACAGTCAAAAGTGTTGCGTAGGGCAGCTACGCAAGGCGCAGTGAACTAGCGGCGCCTCCAGGAAGGAGCGCAAAGAGTTGGAGCTATGGGCTAGCACTGATGAACTGGGAACGTGCAAGAGCTGCTGCAAACACCTGGAGGTTGGGGCAATGTTGTTGGTGTTGGCGTTACAGACCAGCGAACTGGTGGACTGCAAGAGTTGTTGGTGGGCGAACTGAGCTGACAGCTGGAGCTGCACTGGCAGGTGGGGCTGAATGCCAAGGAGCTCAACTAGAGATGGTGGCTACCGGCTGAGCGAGAGCTAAGGGCCAGCTCTGATACCAAATGTGAGAAGAAAGGACATATTGAAGCTCAACTGAGAGTATAGTTGACAGTGAGAAGAGTGTGAGAGTGTGATAGCATGACACCCAATACAATAATCTGAAGTGTAAGGTGCAAGTACAAAGTAGAATCCTTAAACCTTAGGGTTGTAAGAGAGTGTTCACATTTGAAGAGTGTAAAACACAATAAGTGCCCAAACTGTGTAACATACACTTACTTTCCTTCAGTTGGTCAGTTTGCTCTTAGAGGAAGAGCAAACAAGAAAGAATAGTGGTGTGGATGTCATAGCCTTTAAGCAAGCTTTTATGGCACGACAGAAGGGCGAGGGTAGCCAAGCTAAAAATGCTCCGCAGAGCTCTGGGACATTAGGTGCTTCATAGAGTAGCAAGAAAGAGGGGGGTGTGTAAGCCAAGAAAGGCAAGTGCCACTATTGCAAAAAGCCAGGACATTACATCATTGAATGTAGAAAGTGTATAGCCAAGGAGAAGGAGTCAAGGATGCGTGCTTCTGATGCACCTTCTATTGGCACTAAGTTCACGTCCTTTATTGCAGACAGGGACTATTGTTTTTACACATGAAGTTATGACTCTTCTTGGGCTAATAGAGCATTTAGCTCTATTGAGAATGCGAGTATATGGTTTTTTGACAGTGGTGCTTTCAGGCACATCACATCTCGCAAAGATTTGCTTGCTTCTGTTATTGCAGCTTCGGTTGGCAAGTCTATAGTGTGCCAACAATGCATCATACCTTGTTAGAGGCATTGGGGAGATTGTGTTAATAGCCATTGATGGCTCTATTCTTTGCTTGCAGGATGCCTTGTTTGTGTAGGCATAAAGAAAAAATTGTTAGCTGTGGTTTGCAAGTCATCTTTGATGATGACAGATGTATGGTTCAAGATAAGGAACATATGACTTTGGTTTTGATTGGTACTCTATGTCATGGGTTATATGAGTTGGATGTTTTTTCAGTTGATCAGTTGTTCTATCTAGCGTCTACTCTTACTCTTGCTATGTCACAGGTGGAGTTATGGCATACTCGCATGGGACATATAAACTATGGTAACTTGATGCTTATGTAGCGTTTACAGATGCTCAATGGTTTATGTCACGAGGACGTGAAAATTTGATGCTTTGCTTATGTTTAAGTGACATTTGATTAAAGGATTAATCAAATGTGCAATTAAAAGATGCATGTGTTGCACATGTGAGGTGCAAGCTACTTTTTCACAGTTGAAGGCCGAAGGACCCTGTGTAAAAGATATGTGTCAAAGGCAAAAGTTGTAACAAGTTACACTTGTTAGATTCTAGGTGAATTTGGGTATCAGTTTGTCCCTAGGATCATTAATTGGCCATTAAGTGTTAGTGGTGACGCTAGGGACTAGGCATTAATTAATGGATTAATGCTTGTCCAAGGGTCAATTAATGCATGGAACCAGTTTGGGTTGCAAATGGCCTGGCCAATTAATTTTTGGATGGGCAAGGTCAATTTTCTGGGCATGGATTAAGGGCTGAATTAATTTTCAAAACTTTCTCTCTCTACAACATTCTCTCATCTCCTTCAGCCAATGCTCAGCCATTCTCAGCAATTCTTAGCCATTTGGAGGAGATCTCAGCCATTTTTGGTGGGCTGATCTATAATTTTTGTAGTAAACCCTAATTTACAGCAGAAATTAGGGTTTAGCAGCCACCTTGGGATCCATGCCAGAAATTGAAGGCTCAAGGGACTGAAATCAGCAGCTGATAATTGAAGATTATCAAGGGATTTTAGGAGCCAACCCATTCCAAATTGATTTGGGCAGCATTTGGCCAGCCAAGGGTCAAATTGGAGAAGAAGTCGTGGGTGAATTAAGGGGCAAATGACCCAAAAGGCTTGCTGGCCATTTATGACAGCAAGAGCAATTGGTTAGCAGGAGGAGATTGAAGAATCTCAAGTTGTACTCCTTCCAACTGAATGAAAGCTAAAGAAATACCGCAAGGGGCGCCAGTTTTGGGGCCAACAGGGAGTCTACTGTCTAAGAATGTTATGGTAAAGTGTGTATTTCATTTTATGTGCATTTATTTATTGCTGTAATTAACTCTTAAATCAGGTTATCACCACCCTTTCCAAGAAGGAAGGCTGGTTTCAAGGTTTCATTGCCGGGATACATTAAATCTCTTGATTTGGTGGGCTCGAGGCACCTGATTGCAAGCCAAAGCTTTGTGCTAGTGTTGATCTTTGTGCTCAGCTGAGAAATTACAACAAGATGTTTTCATACAGTGGGATGCAATCAAGTAGTAATGATGCCTCTCATGATGCACATTCACATGGGGAAGAAGGAAATGCAATGCTTGATCTTGGACAAGGCAAGAATCATGGACAACATGCTGAAAATGTGGCTGAAGGCCAAGATGTTGGATCCTCAATGCAGAAAGAGGATGATGATCAACAAGGGGAAATGGAATTCGATGATGCATTCAAGAATCGAATGAGGGTAGCAGTCAATATCTTTGCTGAATTGGCAAAAGATCCTTAGTTTACTCGGTTTTTGAACACTCCTACGAAGGACAACAAGGGCAAGAAGAGAAAATCCTCTTCTAGAACTTCGGGACAGCAAGATGCACCGAAGAACAAGCCAAAGCCTTCTCAAGATGATCCTATAGATGCTCATGGTGAAAAGCAGTTGGTGCCAGTTGGCCAAGAAATGCAAATGCAAGTTCATGATGTAAATGCTAATCCTATGGTTTTTGGACAGCAAGGTTTGCATGAGAATTTGGGGCAGCCAACTTACTTTGGTGGTAGCACAATTTTTCATGCTATGGTGGGTGAGCGACCGAATGTGGGAATGTATGGCACACCTCCCCATAACTTTCACCAACTAATGCATGGCTTGCATAACCCAATGTACTTGGGTATGGCTCATGGAATGCATAATCCGATGTATGGTGGCATCGGTATGATGCCTGGTGTGCAAAATCACGCATATGGGCAAGCATCGGTACCCCGTTATGCTTTTGAGCCTCAAGGAATAAGTGCTGGTCATGCAAATGCTCTGTTTAATACTGGCTATCATGGAAATTGTCTCTACACTAGCGGATACACTATGCCTTTCATGTGAGCTTGTTGAGTCCTTTTTATGTTGATGTGCCTAAGGATGTATCTATTGAAATTCAGTCCAATGTAGAGGAGCTGAATGAGATATGGGTATCCAAGTGGATTTTCGCACATAAAGAGAAAAGGTCAAAGGTAAAGCTTCCATAAGCTATTGGGTGAAGTTTCACAATTGTTCCCCAATGGATGCTAAATGGATGGAAGAGGATGACTTGGCAGACCATTCTCAGTTGTTGTAGCTTTACCTTGATGCCTTTCAGTTAGAGCTAACTTTGGATCGGGCTCTTTCAGGTTCAGCAGGGCAAGGGTCCAGAGTACCACCTGATACTCAAGGGGAAGGTAGCACTTCCACTCCTCCAGGAATGGACTGCTCTCGTGTATAGTGGATCTCAGATGTATTCAGCATGCATCCAAGGTACTGTGCTGACAGTATGTCTGCCATGAGGTCACTATTCAACGTACTAGTCATTGTGGTATGTATGTAGATGGGTATGGTTTTCACTGCAACTCTGAAACTGCATTAGTTTCAGCGGTATTTAGCTGGTTCTATGGACAGCAGCATGTGTACTGAATGCCATTGACAATTTAGCCATGGTTTCGGCTCGGTTTATGCTTTATTATGGTTGTGTAGTCAGCACTGTTGAGAAACAAGAGTTTGGGATGCATCCGATGAGTTTCTGGCAACAGTTCTGGACTATTGTTGAGCTTTATGCTGGCTGGAAATTTTCAGCAAATGGTGGGCATAAGAGATAGTTAGCCAGCAGTGGCCAATGTTGTGTTGACTATGATGCCTTGTGAAAATTCCGGTGCAATATTGTTTACTTTGACACATTACAGTGCAATCGAGGATGATTGCAAGGATTTCAAGGGGGTGGTTTGTCACGAGGACGTGAAAATTTGATGCTTTGCTTATGTTTAATTGACAAATGTGCAATTAAAAGATGCACATGTGTTGCACATATGAGGTGCAAGCTACTTTTTCACAGTTGAAGGCTGAAGGACCCTGTGTAAAAGATGGGTGTCAAAGGGGTGTAACAAGTTACACTTGTTAGATTCTAGGTGAATTTTGGTGTCAGTTTGTTCCTAGGACCACTAATTGGCCATTAAGTGTCAGTGGTAGTACTAGGGACTAGGCATTAATTAATGGATTAATACTTGTCCAAGGGTTAATTAATGCATGGGACCACTTTGGGTTGCAAATGGCCTAGCCAATTAATTTTTGGATGGGTAAGGTCAATTTTTTGGGCATGGATTAAGGGCTGAATTAAATTTCAGAATTAATTAATTCTGAAAATTAATTAAATGGTTGGAAATTAGTGAAAATGGATTAAGAAAGCTGCCACTTGGTAAAACTTTCCCATGCAAGTGGGGGAAAGGCTAAATAGGGATGAAGGGAGAGGGAAATCTCGTTTTTTCATTTTTGAGCTGTTGGACTGTTGCTGCCAGCTTTTGGGGCCAATTCCCAGTCATTGGAGACCATTTTGGTTATGAAGATTGCATATTCTTGACCTTGAGAAGTTGGCAATTGCTGCTGATGCACTTTCTCCTAAAGATCATAGTCTTTGATGCTCCTATTGTTGTTGGTGCATCTGTTTGGGGCTGGTACAGCAGAGCAGCAGTTGATTTTGATCAGTTCTTCGCGACAAATCTCAGAATTTTCTCTCTCTACAGCATTCTCTCATCTCCTTCAGCCAATGCTCAGCCATTCTCAGCAATTCTTAGCCATTCGGAGAAGATCTCAGCCATTTTTGGTGGGCTGATCTGTAATTTCTGCAGTAAACCCTAATTTACAGCAGAAATTAGGGTTTAGCAGCCACCTTGGGATCCGTGCCAGAAATTGAAGGCTCAAGGAACTGAAATCAGTAGTTGACAATTGAAGATTATCAAGGGATTTCAGGAGCCAGCCCATTCTAAATTGATTTGGGGCAGCATTTGGCCAGCCAAGGGTTAAATTGGAGAAGAAGTCCTGGGTGAATCAAAGGGCAAATGACCCAAAAGGCTTGCTGGTCATTTATGACAACAAGAGCTATTGGTTAGCAGGAGAAGATTGAAGAATCTCAAGTTGTACTCCTTCCAATTGAATGAAAGCTAAAGAAATACCGCAATGGGTGCCAGTTTTGGGGCCAACAGGGAGTCTACTGTCCAAGAATGTTATGGTAAAGTGTGTATTTCATTTTCTGTGCATTTATTTATTGCTGTAATTAACTCTTAAATCAGGTTATCACCACCCTTTCCAAGAAGGAAGACTGGTTTTAGTTTACCTCTCTTGGGGAGACCTCTTGAGTATATATGCGAGGGATGTGTTTTGGAAAAAATGCATCGTTTTTCGTTTCCTCGTGATGTCGCTTTTAGAGCAACAACGAGATTACAGATTGCGTACTTAGATGTATGTGGCCCTATGCAGACAAACTCGTTTGGTGGCTGTTACTATTTTGTCACTTTCATTGATGACTTTACTCGTTTTTGCTGGGTGTGCTCTTTGGTGAAAAAGTCAGAAGTGTATAATGCATTTTTGGCTTTTGTAGCACTTGTTGAAAATCAATTTGGTTGTAGAGTAAAGACTCTCCGTTCGGACCGAAGGGGGAATGCATACCTTCTATGCTAAATTCCCTTTTGAAATAGAAAGGCATTGTTCATTAGTATACTAGTACTTATACTCCACAGCAGAATGGGGTTGCAGAGAGGAAGAATCGGTCACTCATGGAGATGGTCAGATGTATGCTGAAAGCAAAGAGCTTGCCACATAGTTTTTGGATGGAAGGAGTTATCTGTGCTTGCCATGTCTTGAATAGGTGCCCCACCAAGGCATTAAAGAATGTCACGCCTTTTGAGGCTTGGAACAACCGAAAACCTTCTGTTGGATATTTTCGTACTTTTGGGTGTCTTGTATATACACACATTTCCAAGGTATTGAGGAAGAAGTTGGATAACAAGGCTGTTAAATGCATTTTTGTGGGGTACAATAGTGAGAGTAAAGGATATAGATTATATGATCTTGTCTCTAAAAAGGTATTCGTCAGTAGGGATGTGGTTTTCGATGAAAAATCAGAATTATCCCTTGTTGGTTTTGAGACATATCAAGGTGCCAATGATGTATTTCAAGGGCTGCTGCCCATTTCTTTCGGTGATATAAGTGGAGCTTCAGCAAGTGAACTTAATGTTCAATCAGCTGCTCCATTGGGTAATGCAGAAAATCAGCCCATGGTTGATCTGAATGTTCAGCAAGGTGCTGAACTTGAAATTCAGCAAGAGCTTGTACACAGTCAGGAGGCTAGGCAGATGCCTAGATGGTATTTGCAGACTATGAAAGATAGCCATTTGGATGCTCCTATTGCTGGTTGTACTAGAAGGCAAGCTCATATGCATGATGGTGCACATACCATGGAGTTTGTTATGATAGCAGATACATTTGATGATGAGGAGCTTGAATGCTTTGAGGATGCACAACATAGTGTGCATTGGATGGCAACAATGCAAGTTGAGTTTGATTTCATCATAAAGAATCAAACATGGACTTTAGTGTTCTTGCTTGTTGGGAAGAAAGCCATTGGTACAAAGTCGGTCTATAAGTTGAAAAGGAATGCAAATGGATCCATTGACAAATATAAGGCCAAGCTTATGGCCAAGGGCTACGCATAGAAGGAAGGCATAGACTATGAGGAGACATTTGCTCCTACATCCTGCATGACTACCATTAGGTCTATGGTTGCTTTCGTTGCCCATTATGGATGGACTGTGCATCAACTTGATATAAAGATTGCATTTTTACATGGGGAACTTCAAGAAGAAGTGTATGTACAGCAGCCCATTGGTTTTGCAGTTGAGGGATCCGAACACTCGGTTTGCAAACTGAAAAAGACTCTATATGGTTTGAAGCAAGCTCCTCGAGCTTGGTATGTAAAGATTGATGCCTTTTTACTCAGCCAAGGGTTCATAGACAGCTCATCAGAGTCTACCCTTTATGTATGTAAAGAGGGGGGATCCTTGTTGGTCATATGTCTATATGTTGATGATCTTTTGCATACAGGGACACATGCTGATCAGATTTCAGCTTTCAAACAAAATTTGCAGTAAACTTTTGAGATGTCAGATTCGGGGCCTTTGCACTATTACTTGAGCATTTAGTTCATTCATGATATTAGAGGTATTGGATTGTCACAATCTAGATACATTGGTAAACTTTTTGAGAGGTTTGGCTTATAGGATTGCAAGCCAGTTTGTACACCAATGGAACTTGGACTGAAGCTGTCATTGCATGATGACAGTGATTTGTTTGATATCCATACACATTCTCTAGTTGTTGGATGTCTTATTTACTTATGTAACACAAGGCTAGACATACAATTTGCAGTTTCAGCCCTATGAAAATATATACATCAGCCATGCATGTCACATTGGCAAGCTGTCAAGTGTATTTTTCGTTCCTTGCAAGGTATTAGGACTCTTGGATTGCTTTATGCCAAGGGGAGACCATTGCACTTATATGCTTACAGTGATTCTGATTGGGCTGGTGATTATGATTCTCGTCACTCCACTAGTGGCAATTGTTTCTTTCTTGGCTCATCTTGCATCTCTTGGCTTAGCAAAAAACAATCCACTATTGCCACATTGTCATGTAAAGGTGAATGCAAGGCAATTTTCACTACCACAGTTGAATGCGTATGACTTAGATGCTTATTAGCTGATTTGGATGTATTTGTCATGGAGCCTACTCCTTTGTTCACTGACAGCCAGAGTGCCATTGTAGTGGCATGGAACCCAGTGTTTTATGCATGCATGGAACACATTGAGATCCACTATCACTTTGTCAAAGAGAGGCTACATGTAGGTGATACCAACCTTGTTTATTGTCCTACCACTAGTAATGTGGCAGACATCTTCACCAAAGCTTCTCCTCATGACAAATTTGAAGCATTTCGCAATGCTTAAATTTGATCTCCTTTGGTGGATGACCCTTGTATCTTGATCACTCTTCACTCCAGGGGGGTTTGTTGGGTTTGACTCACACCTACGCTCACAGAGGAGTGTCGATGATCTTCAGTAGGACACTGAGGTACTTTTTACTCTCCGTACAAGAGGTTTTTCCCCCAAATTTATTTCTTCTATTTTATATGCATTTGTTACATAGTTTGGGCACTTATCGTGTTTTACACTCTTCGGGTATGAACACCCTCTTATAACCCTAAGGTTTAAGGGTTGTACTTTGTATTTGTACCTTACACTTTAGATTATTGTATTGAGTGTCGTGCTATCACACTCTCATACTCTTCTCATTGTCAACTGTACTCTCAAGTGAGCTTCGATCTGTCCTTTCTTTTCACATATTAATGGATTTTTGTTTTCTTGGAAAAAAGAGGTGGAAAGCATTGTTTTTTTGTGTCCTTTGTGATTGAAGCCACGAACACAAAAGTGGAGAGGCGAGAGAAAAAGAGACAAAGCAATATCATGAATGAACAATGCATGCATAGAGGAATGAAAAATGCAAGGGTGACTATATACAAGTTTGGGACTGTACACTTCACAAGACTAATTAGAATGCCCTAGGAGATTATGATTGTTTACCCAAGATGGGTGATTGGACAACTAGCCAAACTGCCCAAGGATTTGGCTACTAGATCCACCCTGGACTAGTTGCTGGATCCTACTAAAATGAGAATCGTTTTGGCAACACCCTTTGAGAGAAAGATATTAGCTGAAATTTTGGAGAAAGATAGGGCATTAACTTCATGGACTTGACCAAGGGTATTGTCAACCATATTAGTTGCACCCCTCTGATAACAGATCTCGAAGTCAAACTCCCGAATAAGCTTTGTCCATCTCATGTTGCAGTTCCACGAGGTTGATCTCGTAGATGTACTTTAATGTAAAGTGGTCAATCCAAATAATGAACAGGGTGTTGTATAAATAATGACATCAAATTTTAAGCGTATGGATGATTATCAATGATTCCTTTTCTTGAGTGGTATAACATGTTTGGGAGTCTGTGAGCTTACGACTCTCAAATGTAATAGGTTTGGCCGTCTCGATGAAGCGTACTACATGTAGTGTAATCATTCTTATCCATATGAACCTTGAAAGGGGTATTTGGATTGATAATTTGCAACACTAGTGCAATAGTAACCAGCCATTTCAATGTTTGGAAGCATTGATCAAGTTCTCTTGTCCAAGCAATCGGCAGACTAACGTGCTTTTTCTTGTTTTGGATACCTTAAGAAAATGTGTTAATGTTTCATCAATGTGAGCATAAACTTTAATGAACCTTTGAAATAAATCAGTAAAACCTAAGAGAGATTTTACTTATCTTATGGTCCTCGGAATAGGCTAATTAAGCACTACTCGAACCTTTGCAAGTTCAATTTAGATGCCATTAAGATATGGATAGAAAAAATCATTCATCATATGCTAGAAAGTAGTAGGAGCATTTGTTAATAAAAAAGATAGGACCAAAAATTGAGTGTCTATACTACATATGAAAGTTAGTCTTTAGGACATAGGACATCCTCAAGAGCTATGCATATTTGATGGTGTTTAGACCAAAGATTGATCTTGGTGAAGTAATGTATACTGCAGAGTTATCTATAAGATCATTCATAGAAGGCAATGGATATTTATTCTTGTTGGTCACTTTATTGAGGCACTCATAACCCATGAAGAAGTGTTTTGTACTTGATCTCTTCCATTGATATCCCCATCACCATGTATGGTCTCATTTGGTACTTGAGTCATCATGAATCTAGTGTCTCTCTTCTCAAACTCAATTTTAAAATTGAGCCTTTACAATGCAGGTAACTCCTTGGTTGAGGCTCAATTTCTAAATTGGACATGAATAGATTTGATAATACACCTCGAGGGTGTGAAGAAATGCTCTAAACACAGAAAACACAAAACCAATCATAGGACAAAGCACAAACTGATAGAACACAATTAGGTTTAGGGTTACTCAGAGACAATGAACACAGAGAATACTAAAGTGAATGTCTACTTAAAATATAGTGCTCATGCAACAAACACACCATGCAATGAATGAATACTGAACATCGAACTTCTATGTTTCAAGGACCAAGGCTAAGGTAATGAGCTGGAGAGTGTGTCGTACTTCGAATGACGGATTCCAAAATGTAGCAAGGTGGCCTTTGAGGATCGAACACTAGTAAATGCAGCCGTGGAAGTTGGATTTGATGCAGACGAGTAGTGAGGAGAGAGAGACTAAAAAGGCAAGTACTTGAGGAGAGAGAAAAATTAGATGACAATAGAAAATTGAAAACGCAAATGCTGATGTGGTCCTCCTAGCTAGGCGACAGTGTTTGGATGGTCACCAACAATTAGCGGGAAGTGGTCTAGAAGCAGTTGCCAACTGTGGAGAGGTGTTGCTAGATAGCAAACACAACAATTGTGTGGCTTGATCAACAAGGCGATGGTTGGAAGGTGTAAGAACAACTGGTGGAGGTTGGAAATAGGCGCTAGACTGATGTAGACAGCAATGGGCAATTTTGGATGAGATGTCGTCTACGAACGGGCATGGGCAGCAAAGCTAGAGGGCTACCTACAAAAACGAGATTGGGGCTGAATGAAGGGCAGCATGCCTATTTATAGAAAGTTTCGGGACCTCGTATCATGCATTGTTTTAAAACTCTCTCGGACCACACACCATTTTAAGATTTTGATTAATTAAGCATTTTTGGATTGTTTAAGTGGCTAATTCAGTATGTAATGCTTATGCTAGCTCAACACCCCTTTTGAGGCCCGAAAATTGAGCTAGAAAGGAAGGCCAATCTAAATTTTTGAGTGGTTTTTGGATTTTATATGTTTTTACCCCAAGATGGCCCATGCAAAGCAGCTAGGGTATTGGACAAAGGGTGCTGCCCAATGGCATACCAAGACTACAAAGGTGATGGTTATTTCACTAAGAGTCCAAGTGGTCACCTCAGAGAGGCTAGGGCATTGAACAAAGGGTGCATGTCCGCTGCCTAGTGGCTCACCAAGTCTTGCAAATGTGGATGGAACCATAGTGAACCCTTTTTTTTTGGTTGTTTGGTTTGATGATGAATGTTTCAGAAAAAGGGAAGGTGGCACTCAATTTAAGTAATGCATAGGAGACTAGTAGCTAGACCCAAAGGTGTTCATAAAATAAGCAAGCTATCCCTACCACTACTAGGAGTTGATGAGGAAGGAAGAGGCTAGTGGTGTGTGTAGCAAATATGGTGGATATATGGATGGCAAAAAAGATGTGTGGAAAGCAAGCCAACAAGGCTAAGCAAGCAAAGTAAACTGCCTTGGAGATTGCCATATGCAATGTTGCGAATGTGGTGGATCTAGAGTCGACCACTTAGAAAGTTTGAAAAGGGATAAATGCGCATAGATGGATGTTTACAGAATAGAATGCCAATGCACTGGAGTGTTGCAAGAGGTAATGTAGGTGTGATTATGCTCATGAAAAATGCTATGCAACTGTGTCACTTGGACAATGAAACCAGCCTTTCTTCTTGGATAGGGTGTTTTAACTTGATTAAGCACTTAATTACAGCAATCAGTAAATGAACATAAACTGAAATGCTCACTTTACCTTCATAAACTTGGACAGTGGACACCTTGTTGGCCCCAAAACTGGCGCCCCTTTTGGAATTTCTTTAATTTCAATTGCTAATGGATAAATTACAAGCCGAGATTTCACGATCTCCTTGGCTGATTCAAAGCCCCTTGCTATTCCAATAATCAGCAAAGCATTCGGGCAAATTGCCCCTTGATTTTCACCTAGGACTTGCTCTAATGGAACCCCAACTGGTCAAATGCTGCCCCAAATTCACAATAGACGGGCTGGCATCTGAAATCCTCACAATTCCACGAATTTCCGGTGCTGATTTCAGCGTACAATGCCTTTGACTAATGGCACGGGTCCCAAGGTGGCTGCTAAACCCTAATTACTGCTATAATTTAGGGTTTACAGCAGTAAACTCTCTGTTGTCTACCAAATTTGGTTGTACTCTGCTACCAATGGCTGAGAATTACTGAGAATGCTTGAGCACAGATTGGAGGAGATGAGAGAATGTTGTAGAGAGAGAGAAAATCAGCTGAAATGTATCTTTTAATTCGTAGCTCTGATGACAAATTTGATGGTACCAACAGTTTCAAAAGGGGGGTAAAACACGAGTTTGGCTGGCGAGCCCTTCTCTCCTACCGCCACCTCTCTTGAGGCGGAAGAGAAAACCTGCTGTTCCCTATCCTGTCGCGGCGCGTGATTAGTCGTCGTCGCCTCTCAGAGCCAACATCATGTCCTCTCCCTCCACCAAGCTCAGAATGGTTGCAATTCAGCTTCCACCACCCTCCAATAGCCTTCTCCCTAGTTGCATGGGAAAGTTTTGCCAAGTGGCAGCCTTCCTAACGCATTTTCAGCCATTAAATTAATTTTTCAGAATTAATTAATTCTGAAAATTAATTTCAACTCTTTTGATCCTGCCCAAAATTAAACATGTCCATCTGTAATGAAATTGGCTAGGCCATTTGCAACTTGGAGTGGTTCCCAACCTCTGTTGACCCTTAGACTAGCATTAATTAATTAATTAATGCTAGTCCCTAGTGTCACCATTGACACTTAATGGCCAAACAATTGTCCTAGGGTCCAACCTGGCACCAACTGACCACCAAAACCCAATTGGCATAACTTAACACAACTTTTGTCTTTAACACCCACTGCATCCTCGAGGTCCTTGGCCCGCTCCCATGAAATAACTGCCATGTGCATCACATGTGCTAAATAACATTGCACATTTGATTAATAACTTAATCAAATGTTACTAGCAAGATTAAAGCATCTCAAAATTTCATGTCTCCGTGACAGAAAGTGCCCTCGTAGGGGAATTGTTCACTTGCTCAAGTGTCCTTTCACAATCATGCCATCTTTATGATGTGGATGAAGATACAATGCTAAAATATGTACAATAAATACAATGGCTGAATCAAAATTTGTAAGCATCATCACTGTCATTATTAAGAGAAGAAGTTGCTCCCTCTCAAGGTGGAGGGGAAAGCTGTAGACCACTCCTCTCACCATGGGACAGTGGAAGGAGAAGTAAGCAACCCCTCTGTCCTCGAAATGTTGATGTCAATGGGGGAAAGGAGCAACATCCAAAGAAAAAGAGTGAGATACATGTCTAGCTAAAAACCTGTGAAATGCATAGTCTCCAATGTGGCCTCCAAAAAGGCAATGACAAATTCTAGGAATGGAGTGCCACCAAAAGATGCAGCCATGAGAAGGAGTGTCAAACGATCCAAGTCCTCGGTCCAAGCTAGGTGATAGATCTTGTAGAAGTAAATGTCAACTTGTAAAGGGAAGCAAAAACAACTACATAAGATCATAAAACATGGAGACCTGAACTTCAATAGAAAGTGTAAGTGGGTGCTATGTACAAATGTGAAAGAGTGTCTAAGGAGTGTTGATTGATGCGAAGGCACTGGAACATGAATGTTTTTAGAATGTGCCAATGTTGGAGGTGGAGGCATTGGGACATGTAAGCCTTGTCTAAATGTTGGTTGGGGAATAGAAGAATGACTAGTTAGCCCACTAGGAAATGCCATGGAGGCAAACTGCGGTACCCACTGGGATACACTTGGGTATGTTTGGGATGCACTCTCAAAGGGATAGCCAGAAAGAGTGTGGGAAAAGATGAGCCTCCATCATGGGTACATTGCTTGGGTAGGTGGAAGGAGGTGTGCTAAAGGCTGTCTAAGTGTGTGGAACCCCCCAAGGTGGTGTGTGGTGGAATAGGTGGTGCACTTAATGGAGGTTGAAAGGAAGGTGCAATGGAATATGAGGGTGGGATGGGTGGGAGCCCAAAAGGATTTGTGATAAGTGTGAAAGTGGGAAACGATGTGGGTTTCTTTTGTCCATTAAATGCAGGAAATTGGAAAGATGATTGTGATATGGTGGATGCTTCTACTCTAGTTTGACCATGAGAAACAAAATCATTTGAAGGAAAAGGACATGAAGGGATACTTACAACTTCTTGGTTCAATTTCTTACCTTGTTTTGAGTTTAAAAAGAAAAATTTGTCTTCTTCATGGCTCATAAACCAAAAATCACTCTACAGATAATCCCTTCATCAAGAGGATCTCACAACCCTTAAGAAAAAAAGGAATTAGCTTGAATAGAATCAGAAACATATGTGTTTATTCTTGACACTACAGTAAAAGTGACTGATGGAAGTGGTGTATAGTCTATGCCAATTTCCACTTGTGGATGGCTAGTCCATGGTGGAGATTCCATCTTTCTTGCGTGGTCATTAGTTTTGTGTATTGAATCTAAAGGACAAAACTCAGTCTTACCTTTAATTTGTTGTTGAGCCGTATGTATAAGGATGAGATCGTACCCTGCTTTTGAAATCTCGTATGGGGAGTGGACTCCATGATAGTTTGAAGTCTCTCCAACCATGCTAGATATATCAGTGGCAAGCTGGGAGGCCCACTCTTGATTGTTTTTGGACATGTTTAGCTGTGGAGACTAAAGTGGTGTGGAAGCGTTCGAAGTTATCTGACCCTTTTGTTGTTCTTGCTTTTGTGAATGAGCTTTCCGATCAAAGTCCTAGGTAATTCAAAGAGAACTTGGCTTTGATACCATGTGAAGAAATGCTCTAAACACATAAAATACAAAACCAATTTTACGACAAAGCACAAATTGATAGAACATAGTTAGTGTTAGGGTAACTTAGAAACGATGAGCACAGAGAATAATGAAGTGAATGTCTACTGAAAATATATTGCCAAACACACTATGCAACGAATGAATACTGAACCTCAAACTCCTGTGTCTCAAGAACCAAGGTAGAGGTATCGAGTTGGGGAGTGTGTCGTACTCTGAACAGATCTCGAAATGTAGCAAGGCAGCCTTTGAGGTCGAACATGAGCAAACACGAGTGTGGAAGTTGAACATGATGTAGATGGGCAATGAGGAGAGAAAAATACTAAAAACGTAGGTACCTGAGGAGTGAGAAAAATTGGGCAACATTAGAAAACTGAAAATACAAATGTTGATGTGGTCCTAGCCAGGCAACAACAAAAATAACAGGGCGATAGTGTTTGGATGGTCGCCAGTAGTTAGCAAGATGTGATCCAAAAGTAGTCGCCAACTGTGCAGAGGGGTCATCAGGCAGCAAATGCAGCAACTGTGTGGCTGGATCAGCAAGGCGATGGCTGAAAACTGAGAGAACAATAGGGTGGAGGTTGGAAACAGGTGCTAGACTGATGTAGACAGCAATGGGCAGCTTCAGATGAGATGTTCTTTGCAAACGGGGTGTGAGCAAAGAAGCTAGAGGACTTGAAACTTGCAAAAAAGAGATTGGGATTGAATAGAGGGTAGCATGCCTATTTGTAGAAAGTTTCAGGACCTCATATCATGCACCATTTTAAAACTCTCTCGAACCACACACCATTTTAGGGTTTTGATTAATTAAGCATTTTTGGGGCTGTTTAAGTGGCAAATTCAGTATTTAATGCTTACATTAGCTCAAGAGGGGGAAGGGGGACGTAGGGTTCGAACTCACGCACATTTCAAACTCGGCCCACACCCGAACTACTACGCCACGACCTTGTTGGCGGCTCAATTTCTAAGTTGAGCCTCCCTAGGACATTTACTTCCTCTCCTCAAGCTCCAGTTCAATTAAGCCTCTAAGAAAGTCAGCCTCTAAGAGGCTTTTAGCTTTTCTCAGCTTTGGATGAATTTCAAAATTGAGCCTCTCTAGGACATTTACTCTCTCTCCTCAAGCTCAAGCTCAATTAAGCCTCTAAGAAAGTGGGCCTCTAAGAGGCTTCTAGCTTTTCTCAGCTCTGGATCAATTTCAAAATTGAGCTACATTTACACCTAAAGGTGTTGTTAAAAAAAAAGAAGACCTATTGTTGATGTAATGACGAATTTAGTGACATTGTATTCTATATCCTTTCTCCTTAGGTTCAATTTCAAAATTGAGCCTCTATGAGGCATCTAGCTTGTGTGCGTCTGTGTGTCCCCTTAGGCTCATTTTCAAAATGGAGCCTCCAAGAGGACTTAAATCTCTTTTGCCCCTGCCATTTGATGATGATGTGTTGATTGCGTGCTGCTGTATAATTCACCAGTGTCAAACCCACCCTCAGCAGCTACCAAAATTCACATCTATTGGTCTGCCCTTCCATTGTGCCCATTGATGTAGTGGGTTGCTGACATTGCCTGGAAACTCTTGTTGATGGTGCTGAATCTGAATGCAGGCTCTTCAAGACATGATCAGGATTGTTAGCTGGTCAGAACTTATGCTACTGTGAACTCGAGTCCTCTAGATTGCCATGACAGTGTGCCCTCCCATTTATTAGCACATCATGTGAAGATGGAGTCGTTTCTCTGCCTTGTTATTGTTAACCTTCTGTGGTGTATCTGCTGTACTATAGATTGGTCTACTTCAAGGGAAAGCTGCTAGGTGGGTAGCTCAGCTTGCCATAGGTGATATCAATAGGGATTTGTAGATTAATTTGTCTCATAGGTGAATTTGGCCTTTCTTTGTGTGTGTGTGTGTGTGTGTGTGTGTGTGTGTGTGTGTTTCGGTAGTAGTGAGTACATAGGACAAGAAACATCAGAGATTTCCATGGTTCTTCTTTAGGGCCGACCACTACAAGTACAGGTTCCACCAGCACAAGTATAGAGCACCTGAACACACCCCACTGAGTAGAGGACCACCCCAGGTGATCATTGACAGAGCCACAAAGCTGAGAGCTAGGTGGCCTTGCCCCCCTTGGTGATAGGCATTACTCATGAGATTATTTGAGGATCTAGGCTATGATATCCCAGTGGCACCGAATTTTCTTGGAGTCTGGAGGTGCCATTGTAGATGTACTGAGATTGGTCCATAGTAAGTCCAGTAAACTAGATCGTGCCATTGTAGATGTACTGAGGTTGTTCCATAGTAAGTCGAGTAAACTAGATCTGGAAGAGAAGCTTGCCACCGGTTGGACAAGTCATGCATTGTCGGGTCTCAAGGCAAGAGGGCCGATCATATATCTTTGTAGATTCACCTTCTTTTAAAATCTAATAGTGCAGTGGTAGTTTCTATTAGATTTGAACTCTCCTTATCTTTGGATGGTGATAGCAATATTGTCTTGCAGCTTGAGCTAGAGAGGCTCGTGACTGCGATGTGTGGTGAACTGGAGACTAAAGTACTCACTAATGCTAGTTTCATTATTGCAAAGGATGTTTTGGCTGCAAAATACAAGGTATAAACAATTAAGTGTTTTAAGCTTCTGCTCAGGTTTCAAATTTTGGACGTTTTGCTGTCACATCATGGGGGACTATTAAAATTGTGTCTGTAAACTATGTTCATTGTTTTCTTTAACACAGATTCTAAATGCTTGTTTTAACTGTTGTATTTCTGGAGAACTGACTAACACATTTCTGCATTGACCGGTGAAAATGCATTGACTGGTGAAACTTACTCAGATTGAGTGGGTTAGCTAAAATTCTGTGATGACCAAAGCTTGTAATGTGGTTGTCATGTATGGCGTGATAAATGCAAAGATTTAGGAGTCAAGATAGTTTCATTCTTGTATGACCTTTTTTTTGTTTTTTGGGTGGTGGGACAAAGTGGTCAAGTTCTGGCATGTTTCAAATTTCAAAGAAACGTGCATGTCTTTGGTACATTGACTTCCCTTACTATGTCCTTGCAAATTCTTATTGTGCCTCTTTCTATCTCTTGGGTCTTATTTACTGAAATAGAAAGGAATTTATTTTAATTGCAGTAATGGCTACCAAGATGTTGTATTTTCAGTTCTCTGTAAGCAGCTTAAGAAAGCCCATTCTTAAGGTTGATTGGGTGTTTCAATGCTGGCGGGAGCACCGGATTGTTCCACATGAACCATTTAGGTTGCCTCCATTCTCAGGGCTAACAATCTGTGCCACCAATGTCCCATTGGGTAAGCGTTGCTATTAAACAAAGTGACTCGGTTCCTACTAATGTCTACATATGTAATTACTGATTTTGATTAAAGTAACTTTGCTTCTTATGTAGAGGAACGGAAGGAGATTGAAGATGCTTGCTTGAAGAATGGTGGCATTTATTCTGCTGACTTGACAAGAAAGTGCACCCATTTGATAGCCTACATATCCTTCCTTGCATGTTTTGCTTCTTGTCTTTGTTGGTTTCAGAAGCATGATGTCCACATCTGTAGTTTATCTGTGGCAAGATTGCAGTGCGCTCAAATGTGGGATAGGCACACTAATGATTTGCTGCCAGTTTCAATACCGTATGCTATGATGAATGGTGTAAACTAAGTCCTTGTAGATGCGTGTGCATTGTGCATTGTCAATGCCTTCTTTTCAGTGGGATCAAGTGCAGAGCTTGGGTTCAAAAGTAGTTATTTATGGAAACTGATTCTGTGCTCAAAATTATGTAGTGGGCACCAAATATGACCATTGTAACTGTGCCAATTGGATTTTCTGTAGAGCTGATCCATGAGAGACTGACTACAAAGTGAGGTGGTGGAGGCCTGCCGAGACTTTGAAACTGTATTTTGTGATACTGTAGGTGGTAGACCTCTAGAAAAGCTATTCTTAGGCACGGGTTTCCACAAGTGGGAATGGACAGTCTTTGGAATGCACACTTGAGAAGACTGTGCAGAGAAAGATGATCATCCTTTTTGCACTGAACAAAAGCTTTTTAAACCATGTTAAATGGGAAGAGCAGACCTGTATGATGTTGTCTTCCAGGCTTCATCTTCTTCTTACTGTGAAATATTGACCTTTGGCGATTTGATCAGATGTATTGTTTATGTATCTTGGATTGCACGGTTCAGGTTTAGTAAAGTCTACAACATATTTGAATTTTCCTAACAGCAATATCTAGCTGATAACCAAAAACATAGGGTTTGACGTGAATTTTCCTAATAGCAATATTTAGCTGAGAACAAAAGACATAGGGTTTCATGTTCTGCCCTTTCAAAGTTTAGACATTGGACAAAAACTTGCATCTTCCTTAATTCCTTCACTTACCAGAAGGTGATAAATTTAAAGTAGCAAGGAGGTGGGGTACAGTGAAGATTGTAAACAGATATTGGTTTGGCCAGTGTTTGGCTACGAAAGGTTGGAACCAATGACCCAATCGAATGGCCATCTATAGTTCCTTCATACATTTATTAGCTTATCACCACAAAATTAACAAAACAAGGTTTTACATTTCCTCTATGGAGCTTTATGTAAAATGAGTATGTCTCTGTTTGTACTTTATTTGCAGTTTGTCTAGATGAAGATTCGTTTCCAGTAAGTGCTGGAAAGGAGAATGCAGTTACAATCACCCAACTCTCTGGACATCCTGTAGTTTCTCCCGTAGAGAGCATGAAGTCTGATCACATAATATCATCTGCACCATCAACGATATCAAATACCGTGTCAATTGAGGGGATCAAAGCACCAGAAATTACTAATGAGAGCAGTACAGCTGAACAGCCTTTTTGCAAAGAAAGGTCTCATTCTTTGCAAGAAGGTCTAGAAAGCTTTGCTTGTGAGGATGACAACATGTATTTGTCCGACTGTCGGATCTATTTTGCTGGGTTCGCAGTAACGGATTTGAGGAAATACATCAATATGGTTCGTGATGGTGGAGGCACAAGGCATATGGAGTTCAATTATAAAGTCACTCATATTATTGTTGGAAAACCAACAGATAGGTACTGCTGAAAAATGAATCACATTTCCTAGTCACATTAGTTTCTCATGTACATATGGATAAGGTAAACACATGTTGCATACATTGAAATATAATATAAGGATTCAAAGCGAGCATTTATTCTGCATCTCAATGTCCAATCCTTTCATTAGTGATTATTTACTGTTTCCTTATGGATGCAATAGATGTATAATTCCAGGCACCTAATGTCTTTCATTAGTGATAATTTACAGTTTCTTTATAGATACAGTAGATACACAATTCTAGACACCTAATGTCTATAAGTAGTCAAGTTGCCCTTGAAAGGCCTTCTGAACAACAATCCTTTTTAGCCATTTACATCAAAATGCATAACTTAAACCTTTTGACGTCATTGATGGTTATGTTTCCCTTGGCAGAGCTTTGACTGAAAATCTTTAAAAACTTTATTTCATGTAGAGTTCTTGACAAAGGGTGTATTTATGTAGTGTGTATTTGCAGTTAGTTTTTTTCCCCCAAGAAAGTATTTCAGTAATGAGCATTGCACAATGCATGTCATGTCACCTGGCAGTCGTTGTTGTGACAGTGAAATGAAGGAGCTAAGGCAGTACAGCTCTGCGAAAACCATCCAACTTCTTACGCCATCTTGGCTTGAAGATTGTTCTAGACAGAAAATGGAAGTAGTTATATGCCAAAGACATCTTGTATCTGACTCTCTCTTTGTGAAGGGTAAGACTTCTACTGTGTTTTGGATGCATGTCTACCTACTGTGTCCAACATTAAATCATTAGAGTGACAAATTCTCTTGTTTGTAAAATAAAAAATGTTCAGGTTCCAGCTCACGTGATAAATCAGAGACCATGCTGTCTTCTGGGAGACATCAATCGTCCTTATCACAAACTTCTGTACTTGGAAGCAGCTTAAGTCTTACTGAGAGACCCACTATTCTGGATGTCAGCATAAAATCTGGAGAGCTTGGAGCAACAAATCAAAGCTACACATCAAAGCTTTCATCTGAAATACTTTTCCCAGACAGTAAAAAGCCACATTCTAATATGGGTTGGTGGATGCATTTTTAATTTATGCATATACATTTGCATGATTTTGTGGTATCATGATATCGAGACATACATCCATAATGTAGGTTGTATTTGCTCTTTGTGTTTTTCACACCCCTGTGCAGGGCATATTGTAATTACTTGTTGATATCAGGACATATGTGTATCGAAATCTGTAATAGATTGTGAAACACAGGAGCCACATCTAATTGAGTTACAAGGGACATGCATGCATGCATGCACATTGGGCAGTGGTAACACATTAACAGAGGCATATGAGAGCGCTCTTTTTGAAAATTTTTGTTACTCTTGGCAGTAATTAGCTGCTCATTCTATTTTGTGAGAAAGACAAACTATAAATTATAATAGAACTGGTGCCTGTTAATTTGCTCACGTGTTATAAACCTTCAAGGGGGCATTCATTCAACACCAACACTTAGATCAGATACACACAGTGGAAATGGACACGAGTTTGTATCAATAAGGAGACTTCTAGTATTCAGTAAGAAAGGTGCAGCAATGAGGCACAGCTCGGACTACACCTCATGATGCTGTACAATCAATTGTTCACCACAGAGGCTGGAGATTGCAGGTAGAGTGGCTCACTTGAGCTCACTGCTTCCTCCATATTAGTCTTAACGGAGGAGCATTGCCCGCAGCTAGGGAGGGAATCTTGATTTCTCTTTACAGGGTCCCTTGGCTGCTGACCTGGCACATGGCAACTTTGTTGGACTGCCATGTCATCACGTGTCCCCTTGGTTAGCCGTGTCTTTTGTCTGTGACTGGCCTGTTCCATCTGTGCCTTTGCACTCAATTAAGCAGTCAAGTGTGCAACTGTTATGAATAATGTTCTTAAGTTTCTCTGTTGAGTTCATGCACCTGTTTGATGGTGTTCTTTAAGTTTCTTTGTTGAGTGTAGAAGTTGGACAGAATGGTGTTGGTATAAGGTAAACTTGGTTCACATGGTTCAACATGTACAAGCATGCTGCAACTCAACTATGACAGGTGTACTCTTGTTACAGGGCCTACTGCATCTTTGACGAGGAAGTTGGAGCACAGGGATACTATTCTGCCTTCAGATACAAAGGATGCGGCAGTTATTGCAAACAATCTGAAGAATGAGGCTATTTTCAAAGGATACCGATTTACAATCTGGGACTCTTTTCCAATGGATAGGGTTAGCAATCAAAGTGATTTGCCTTCTTCTATAGAATAGCTTTTAGTGGGACTGAAGTGTGAAACAAGTCATGGTCTTAATAGAGAATTAAACAAACAGTTACAACTTAAAAGATCATAGAAGTGCAGAAAATTCAAATGCCACTCAGACTAGAGCCTGTAAAAAGAGCTAATGGATCGGCAACTGTGTCAAATGCTGAAGTTTGCCGGATCCATAACTCTGACAGAAATTTGGATGTCTGACTGCCTCCATTGCTGTCCACAGTATGGACAGAAACAGCTAGCTTACAGCATAAACTCTGTGTGTATATCTTCTTTGTAAACATATACATACATGTATACAGTCATAATCATAACTAGTCCTTTCTGCATGGGCATAATGAGGAGGGAGGGAGAGAGGTATTAACATCTACAAGAGGTGGAATCAGCCTATGGGACAAAAATAGATACATTTGGATTCAAGGAACGACCCCAAATAGAGTAAAGGACACATAACTGAAAAGAAACATCTAACTAGGAAACACTAGATAGTTGGGAGGAATAAAAACTAGGGATCTGATATATTTTCCGGTATGGCAAATATTTGAGAGGCTTTGGAAGAAGAGGATCAATACTGTTCCATGATGTCCCTCTAGAGTCTATCCAGCATAGACATTCCCATTGCTTGCTCTTAAGTGAGCGATAGGAAGATAAGTTGTGGGCATTGTGTATTTTGTATGCTTGTGTGGAGACAAGTTTGGATTTATTAAAGACTTGCATAGTGGCCTAGAAGGTGTGGTCCTGTGTTTTAACAGTTTGGCAGATGATTCAGCAGGATTTGAAGGCTAATGCCTGGTATATGGTCAGATTCCTAGATTGTGCCTTGGAAGAGCAGATCCTCTTTCATTTTATTCGTTGGTGGGGTTATGGCACGTTTGGCTGACCAGGAATGCCTTCATTTTTGATTCTGCATTGGGCATTCCCTCAGGTGTGATAAGCATTCATGGATTAGTCTGTTTGCAAATTTCTTCTTTTGAGAGAAGCTGGGGCAACTGGCAAAGAAAACATAATGTCTTGCATTTAGGTGGCCAGGGATACTAGAAGTCTAGAATAGCATAATATCCTCACTTGGAGGATCATGGATGTTATTCATAAAGGGTAATCAATATGGTACTCAGTAAGTATCTTGCGATATTCTATTAGCGGTTGCTCCACTCCAAAAGGGATCAAGCATTTATCAAACTGGCTGACCTGATTTGGCGTCCAGATTTGGTTGATGCATTTGATGCCAGTATTTTGAACGTGTAAATCATAACTCAGTGTACAAGAGATTGGGCACAATGCTCTTCCATTCTCAGTCTCCACCTCATGTGCGTTGGCGTCCATTATTCAGGTGTTTGAGACACCCAATAAGATTGGGGCCCTGCCATGTGGCCAGCTGGTTACTGTTACAAGCTCCAAAGTAGGAAGTGAGAAGGCCCATAACAGGTAGAGTTGGGAGAAAGAAAGAAAGAAAGAAAGAAAGAAAGATCTATTAATGTCTCTAGAAGGCTAGAATGGCCTATGAGACCGTAACTAATACAACTGGTATCGTCATCTCTCATTGGAGAAGAAAACAGAATTATGTCTAGGTCTATATGATAAATTGAAATGGAAAAAGAAAAATATGGAAAACTGAAAAACTGAAGAGTGTATATATATATATATATATATATATATATATATATATATATATATAGAGAGAGAGAGAGAGAGAGAGAGAGAGAGAGAGAGAGAGAGAGAGAGAGAGAGAGAGAGAGAGAGAGAGAGAGAGAGAGAGAGAGAGAGAGAGAGAGAGAGAGAGAGAGAGAGAGAGAATTTCCCCCTCCAGCTTGAGATGCGAGCACACTCTATTGCACCTTTTGTGCAATTCCTGGATAGGCTCCCGTTACGTTTCAACTCCTCTTATTTGAAGCATTCAATTTTCCAGGGCTATATGCAGCAGCTGATTGAGAGGTTCTTATTGGACTTCGCCTCTGAGGGTTGGCCTTCATTTGCACGGCTGCTCTCTAATGTGCAGCGGGTTGCTCGCCAGTATGGGATCCATCATGCCTCGCTTTGCCGCCGACGTCGACATGCAGCAGAAGACTTACTGGCCTTGGTCCGTTCCTTGCTCCTGGATTCCCCTGATGATGATTTTCTGCTGTCTCTGGAGAGGCGGTTGGCCCATCTTATTCAAGTGTTTCAGTTGAAATCTTATCAACAGGCCAAACTGCTCAACTTGACGGACACAATGCAAGATAGCGCCTGCCAGTCTCATAAGTTCTTTCGCGCCTTGCATGCGTCTCCGGCTCGCGAAAATATGACCAGACTCCAGGATTCGGAAGGTCGCATGGTCACGGATCCGCAGACCATTGTCACTATGTGCAGAAACTATTTTATGGAACTTCTTGGTTCCTCTTCCTCGCCTTCTAGCCAGGTTACGCATGCCCGCTCGGTCTTCTATCATCTGGTCCGCCAGCAGGTTCCAGTTGATATGCAAGCCGCTTTGGAGACGGATATTTGCGAGGACGAGGTTATGGACGTTTTGTTGCACCTGCCGAATGATAAAAGTCCTGGCTGGGATGGTCTCATTAATGAATTCTTTCAGACCTCGGCCACGCAGTTGGTGAAGCCATTGGTGGCCATGTTTCAGCAGGTGTGGGAAACGGGGGTCATGCCCTCCTCATGGAAAGAAGGCCTTATCAAACTAATTCCAAAGGTCCCTTCGCCGTCAAAGTTGCAACACTGGAGACCAATCTCTTTGATGGGCTCCATGTATAAAATCTACTCCAAAGTGCTGGCGAATCGGCTCCACAAGCACCTTCCAGCTATTGTGCATCCTCTCCAATATGGTTTCATTAAGGGCCGCAACATTCTGCATAATATCTTAAATGTGCAGATGGCTATTGACTATGCGCGGCACTCCGGTCAGGAAGTGGTATTGATCCAATTGGACTTGGAAAAGGCGTTTGATTATGTGGACTGGTCTTTCATTGCAGACCTCATGTCGGCTATGGGCTTTGGTACACGAATGTCCCTATTGATCTACACCATTAGTGCTGAGGCTTCCTCCAGAGTTATGCTTAATGGTGGAGTTACAGAACCATTTGTCCTTGCACGCTCGGTCAGACAGGGTTGTCCTTTGAGCCCTCTCTTCTTTGCCCTGGCGACTCACCCGGTCCTTTCAATGTTATCCTCCATGGCAGCCTCTGCTCAGCTGGCCGGGCTGTCTCTTCCGTTGGGTCAGCACTTCGTTAGCCAATCTTTGGCTGATGACACCTTTATGATTTTGCAGGCGGACAGGGACAACATTCGAAGGGCATTAGATGTTTGGACACTCTTTGGTCAGGCCTCTGGGCTTCGCATCAATGCCCTTAAGTCAGCCATTCTCAGTTGTACGGAGCCTGATTTGCAGTCCTTAGGCTGGCAAGGCCAGGTGGTTTCCCGTGGCTCCATTGTCAGGCATCTTGGATACCCATTGGGGGTGGATGTACGGCCAAAAGCCCTGCTGGAGTGGATTTCACAAAAATTGGCGGCGAAGTTTATGTATTGGAAGTCGCAAGCGTGGCCATTCCATGTCCGCCTCAAAGTGGCCCAGACAATCATGCTTCCAATGCTAACGTATTTCCTGCCTTTGTTGCCATGGACGCCTACTACTTTGAAGGCCCTCACCCATCCCATCCGTTTCATGCTATGGAAGAAGGATTCACTGCAGGCCGGCATTTCCTGGATTTCATGGTCCCACGCATGTACCCCTAAGCGCATGGGTGGAGGAGCTATTTTGGATGCACACACTCATATGTTAGCTCTCCGTTGGTCCCTTTTTCGTGCCATGTGTGTGGATCATCACCCATGGACCATCATAGCCCGTTATTTTCTTGAGGACAGCGGGCTCCGCCATGGCAACACACGGCTTCGGGCCTCCTGGTGGCATGTCCTTAATGCTGACTCTCGTGTTTCCAGTCCCTCTTCCTCTTTGTTACTGCACTTGGTCGGCTCTTGGAAAGTGGTGCTCCAAAAGGCCCGTTGGCACCCAGTAGGGGACCGCTTGCAGACCAACTCCTTTCAGCTGGAATTGTTGGCAGTATCGAGACTCCTTTCATGGGAAGATAAACATCAACTCAGACCAAGATTTAATCGCATGGCCCGGTTAGGTGTGACGTCGGTTGCGGATGCTACCCTTGCCACTCGCAATGTCCTCGTATCATTTCGGACTGCTCGACGACTCTTTAAGATCCCGCGTGGATACCGTGATTTATGGGAGCAGCTTTCGTCGAAGCTTCAGGGTCGGCAACCCTTTCCTGCCTTGACTGTGGATCGCCCTTGGCAGGACTGGGACCTTGCAGGCCGCCTGAGTCTGGAAAAGGCCTCTACTAATCAGGTGTATCATCTTCTTGTTCAAGATCACCAATGGCTGGGAGAGAAAGCTAACACTGTTTGGGACCTGCGGAAATCGCTGTCATGGTGGCAGAAAACGCTGATGGAGGGCTGGCTAAATAAGACACCTTTCAAATGCAAGGTTTTTCTTTGGCGGGTGATGATTGGTGGTCTTCCTCTGGCCTCGGCCCTTGCCAAGCGTCGCATCTCGAATGGCAATTGTTTCTTCTGTACCACACCGGCGGAATCGGCCCGACATCGTTTTCTCTCTTGCCCGCTCGCCAAGAATATCTGGTCACTCTTGTCGCACATTTGGCGTGCGGTGGTGGGATCCTCGCTATCTCCTTTCGACTGGGTTTTTGTGCGCCCGAAGTATCCCGCACCGCCACAGTTGCATGAGAAGATCTTATTTCACTTTTTCAGATATTGGGGATGGTGGCACATTTGGACCACGCGCAATGCTTTTCTCTTTGATTCGGCCTCTAATGTACCCCGACATATTGCCAGGCTTAAAGGGCTCTTGCATTGGCAGCTAGACATCATCCGACACTCCGACTTGCTCCCTCGGGAGGATTTGCATCCGTGGCATATGGCAATTGCCTCTGGGTCGTTGCCATGATTGGTGTAACCTTTTCAGTACATTACTACGGGGCTTCCCCACACGTTGGCCTAGGGCCCTCGTGTATCTTGTAATCAGAAAAAACAGAGAGAGAGAGAAAGAGAAAACCTCTTCACATGATGGCTTTGTCTCATCATGTATCTTGTAATCCAGTAATCTTGTATTTTTTTTTCGTAATTAATATAATTACCTTTTACGAAAAAGAGAGAGAGAGAGAGAGAGAGAGAGAGAGAGAGAGAGAGAGAGAGAGAGAGAGAGAGAGAGAGAGAGAGAGAGAGAGAGAGAGAGAGAGAGAGAGAGAGAGAGAGAGAGAGAGAGAGAGAGAGAGAGAGATTTAGGTCGGCACCCCGCGTTCGCCTCAGGCTCGTCGTCGGCCCTGTTCGCCAGGCGTTCGCGTGTCGTCACCACCATCGCGGCCTGCATCTCTGCCTCCTTCGACCAGTCGCGCCTGCGCCCTGCGCTGCTGGCGGCATCCCTGGTGCCGTCTTCAGGCCGTCCTGCTCCTGGAGCCGTCGGGAGCAGTTGCCCTGCCCCTGGAGCCGCCAGCGTCTTCTGTTCTGGCCGCCCTGTCAACGCCCAGCTGCCCTCTCGCTGATGCCCTATTCATGATAGCATCCTCTTGACGCCCTGTTCCCGGACGCTGCTGACGGACCCCTTCCCGGCATCCCAGCCTGTCCCGTCCTGCTGTGGAGACCGCCCGGTCTGTGTTTCGCCTGTCTGCCCCTGCACGGAGACAGGTAAACCTCGGTTTTCATTAGCTCTCCTTGCTGAGTGCACCCCTGGACAGCGCCTCTGTACAGAAAAAAGGGAAAGCGAGAGAGCCGGCAAAACAGAGGGTCAGTCCTCATTCGAGATCAAATCATCATCTACGATGGCTGGTTTGGATCTGGACTTCATAGATCAAACAGTGGCAGCACTGGGCCTGGATTCTGATGCGGAGGAACCTGAGGATATGGTTCCGTGCAACGAAGAGATGCCCCCTGGTCCTGACATCCAGCCTGCGGGTAAACGTACCAAGCATGCTTCGGAAGAGATAGGCGTTTCTCAGGATCGGTCCTATGCCCAGGTTGCTTCGGATTCGGTGGACTCTCAGGAAGTGGACTGGGAACACTTGCTGGAATTTGCAAACACTTTGCTTGGCGATTATGCTCAACATAATCAGGAAGCCTTTTCCGACTCTGCACCTGACGATGTGCTGGATGCCACCGTGGACCCAAAAACTGTCCTACGCTCCTTTTCGGTATTTTATGATCGCGCTGTGATACTTTTCTTCACTGGTCGAATCCCGTTGCTTTCCCGTATTCGCCAGTGGTTGCAACATCTGCTACAAGGGGACTGTGTTGAAGAGATTTTTGTTGGCTCCCGGGGTTTTTTTGAGGTCCTGTTGAAATCAGAGACGCACCGTGCTGCTCTCTTGTCTAAACTGCCTTTGTTTTTTGAACGCCGGTTGGTTCATGTGGTTCCATGGCGTCCAATGGCAGATTTTCAGCGTCTGCTGCAACGTGAATGCCCGGTCTGGGTCGAGGTGAAAAACTGTCCGGCTGTTTATTGGCCGCTATTGAAGGATGCTATGGCCGTTGTGGGCACTGTTCTGGTCCCTCCCAGTCTCCGGGCTGTGAATCGCAACCGCTTGTGTATGCTATGGGACACTGCAAGAAAAAGGCCTGCCTGGTTACGCCTCAATTGCCCTGGCATGCACCCATTACACTTTCGTTTGAAATGGGGCAATTTTGCAGGGCATTGCTTCTCCTGTGGACAATTGGGGCACTTTATGGCCGAGTGCCCGGAACAGCAACACACTTCCCATAATGGCCATGCTGTGCCGCCCATGGAGGAGATGGTGTGTGATGCTCCATCGCTGGATGCTACCCATCAGCCCCAAGCTTTGGCCAAAGGTAAACAACAGGTTGCGGGTCTGGATTCTAGCGCCACTAATTGGGTGGAAGTAGGTGCAAAAAAAGGCAACAGGGTTGTTGCGGCCATGCAGAACAATGTGCCTACTACATCACAAGATTCCATGCGTACATACATGCGAAGGAAGGAAATGCAGTCTTCTGAGCGCTCGGCTCCTGCTATGGTTTCCTCTGGCCCTCGTTATCAGTCCGCCAGGAAAATGTCTTCGGATCGTTCTAAGGGTCCCTCTGCTAAGCTGGCATTTGATACCAGAGGTAATGTCATTACCCCGTGGGACCGTCGTTATCCCCGGTCCATCCCAAAGCCAGCAGATATGCCGTCTACTTCCAAATCTGGTCCGCAAAACTCTTTTGCAGTGTTGGCAGATTTCTTGGACGAGGGAGTCCTGGACATTCTCGCTGACAAAGTCAAATCGAGGCAAGCAGGGCCTCGCACCTGATTTTGTTTTGAGTATACATGAAAATCGCCACGTGGAATGTGCGTGGAATTTGTTCTCGCCACAAGCAACATGCTATGTGGACTGTGTTGCATGAAAATCAGTGGGATGTCCTGTGCGCTGTTGAGCACAAGAGTCACGATGAAGCCGGAAAAGTGGTAGATTGCCATGGCTTTAGACTGTTTTATGCTGGGTCACAGGCCATGCATTATTCGGGTGTGCTCATGATTGTCCATGACAAATATCAGCCTGTTCTGATTAAAAATGATGTTCATGGCCGTTTTTTGGTGATTGAAATTATATTCGAAGGGGAAATCTTATGGCTACTTGGCCTCTATGCTCCGAATGATTCCTTATCTCGTCGGGCGCTTTGGCAAACTTTGCAGGCCTCCTTGGCACTTGGCAGACGGGGCTTCTTCATGGGGGATTTCAATATGTGTGTGGATTCCTCCCAGTCCACATCGGAGCATTCGGTGATGGATACGCCGGAAAGTCGTATGTGGCAGGCGTTGGCTCTTGACGTCCTCAAGCAAGATCTCTGGTCCTGGTTACACCCGTCCTCTACAGGGTTTACTTTCCATTCTGCCCAGTATGCAACAACATGGTCGAGATTGGATCGTATATATATCATGCAGAATGATGATTTTCTTCCTGAGCTGCTCGAAATAAAAGTATTGCAGCAATATGCCCTGTCGGACCATTTCCCTCTGCAGCTTGAGCTGCTTGCACAACCCATTGCCCCGTTCAAGCAATTTCTAGAGAGACTCCCGTTGCGTTTCAATTCGTCGTACCTGAAGCATGCCATCTTTCAGGGCTATATGCAGCAATTGATCGACAGATTTCTCTTCGACTTCTCTTCTCAAGGCACTGCGTCATTTGAACGATTGCTCTCTAATGTGCAGCGGGTTGCTCGGCAGTATGGGATCCACCATGCCTCTCTTTGTCGGCAGCGTCGCAAGGCAGCTGAGGACATGCTGGCTTTGGTTCGTTCTCTGCTGGTGGACACTCCGGATGATGCCTTTCTGCTCGCTCTGGCCATGCGAGTGGCGGATCTTATTAAAGAATTCCAATTGAAATCATATCAGCAGGCCAAACTGCAACATCTGACAGAGACGTTGCAAGATAATGCATGTCAAACCCATAAGTTCTTTCGAGCTCTTCACGCCTCTCCTGCTAGGGAGAATATGACCAGACTTGAGGATGCAGAAGGTCACCTTATCATGGATCCGCAGACTATTGTGCAGATGTGCAGGAATTATTTCCGTGACCTTCTCGGCACCACTTCTCCACCTTCAGATCAAATCACTCAGGCCCGTTCGGATTTTTATGACCTGGTCCGCAATCAGCTACCGCAGGACATGCAAGCTATTATGAAGTCCGATATTTGTGAGGCAGAGGTTATGGACGTCTTGTTACATTTGCCCAAGGATAAAAGCCCGGGTTGGGATGGTCTCACCAATGAGTTCTTCGAAGCTTTTGCTACCCAACTGGCGAAACCATTGCAGGCCTTGTTTCAGCAGGTGTGGCAAACCGGGATCATGCCTTCCTCATGGAAAGAAGGCCTTATTAAACTGCTTCCAAAAGTTCCTTCGCCATCTACGTTGACACAGTGGCGCCCCATTTCTTTGATGGGTTCAATGTACAAAATCTTTTCCAAAATAATGGCGAATCGGCTTCATAAGCATCTCCCGGCCATTGTGCATCCTCTACAGTATGGTTTCATTAAGGGCCGAAATATTCTGCACAATGTATTGAATGCTCAACTAGCTATTGATTATGCAAGGCATTCTAACCAGGAGGTAGTACTGATTCAATTGGACCTGGAAAAGGCTTTCGACTATCTGGATTGGTCTTTCGTCGCTGAACTTATGTCGGCTATGGGCTTTGGTCCCCGGATGTCTCGTCTAATCTACACCGTTAGCGCTGCGGCATCTTCGCGAGTCATGCTGAACGGAGGTGTTACTGAGCCATTTGTACTTGCCCGCTCTGTCAGACAAGGATGCCCTTTGAGCCCGCTATTCTTTGCCCTCGCGACACATCCAGTTCTTTCCATGTTATCCCATATGGTAGCCTCTTCTCAGTTGGCCGGTCTGTCGCTTCCTTCAGGACAGCACTTCATTAGCCAATCCCTGGCGGATGATACTTTTATGATTCTGCGGGCGGACAAGGACAACCTCAAGCGCGCATTGGATGTTTGGGGCATCTTTGGGCAAGCCTCCGGCCTTCGCATCAATGCGCTCAAATCAGCCATTCTCAGCTGCACGGAGTCGGATTTGCAGTCCTTGGACTGGCAGGGTCTGGTTGTTCCTCGTGGCTCCATTGTCAGGCACCTTGGGTATCCTTTGGGTGTCGACGTTCCACCAAAGCAGCTTCTGTAGTGGATTTCTCAGAAAATGGTGGCCAAGTTTATGTATTGGAAATCTCAAGCCTGGCCCTTCCATATTCGTCTCAAAGTGGCCCAGACAATTATGTTGCCAATGCTGACATATTTTTTGCCATTGTTGCCCTGGACTACTACCACTCTCAATGCTCTTACTCAGTCTATTCGCTTCATGCTATGGAAGAAGGACTCATTGCATGCAGGTATTTCCTGGATTTCGTGGTCGCATGCCTGCACCCCTAAACGCATGGGTGGCGGAGCTATTTTAGATGCCCAAACTCACATGCAGGCACTCCGTTGGTCTCTCTTCCGCGCCATGTGCTCGGATCATCATCCATGGGTCGATATAGCCCGTTATTTCCTTGAGAGCCATGGGCTTCTACATGGCAATACCCAAATCCGGACTTCTTGGTGGCATGTTCTTAATGCTGATTCGAGGTTCTCCAGTTCCTCTTCGTCGCTGCTCAATCATTTGGTATTTTCCTGGAAACGGGTCCTTCTAAAGGCTCAGTGGCATCCAGCGGAGGATCGCTTGACTACGAATTCTTTTCAATTGGAATTATTGGCAGTCTCGCGTTTACTTGCATGGGAAGGCAAAAATGAGCTTAGACCACAATTCAACCGGATGGCTCGTTTGGGCTTGTCTTCGGTCGCGGATGCCACCCTCGCTAGTCGCAATGTGCTTATATCATTTCGTACAGCCAGGAGGCTTTACAGGATTCCGCGGGGATATAGGCCTTTATGGGAACAGCTTTTGCGGATGCTCCAGAGCAGACAACCCTTTCCTGCCCTTGCTTCAGATCATCCCTGGCAGGATTGGGACCTACAAGGCCGGCTGCCTTTAAGCAAAGCTTCTGCTAATCAAGTTTATCATATTCTGATCAAAGATCAACAATGGTTACTTACCAAAGCCAATGCTTTATGGGGCCTACGAAAATCCCGGTCCTGGTGGAGGGCAACTGTGATGGAGGGCTGGTTGAACAAGACCCCCTTCAAATGTAAAGTATTTCTTTGGAGAGTAATGATTGGTGGTCTTCCGCTTGCGTCGGCTCTTTCCAAGCGACGAATTTCCAATGGCAACTGTTTCTTTTGCACCACTGCGGTGGAATCAGCACGCCACAGATTTATTTCTTGCCCTGTCGCAAAAAAAGTCTGGTTCTTTTTGTCGGCTATTTGGCAAGGAGCGGTTGGATTCACGCTGCGCCCCTTTGATTGGGTTTTTGGGCAGCCCAAATACCCCACTCCTGCACAGCCACATATGAAACTCATGTATCATTTTCTTCGATATTGGGGCTGTTGGCATAACTGGACCATTAGGAATGCTTTTCTTTTTGACTCCGCCTATAATGTTCAGCGACATATTGCGAGGCTTAAGGGCCTTTTGTATTGGCAGTTAGATCTTCTCCGGCATTCTGATTTGCTCTCTAGGGAGGACTTCCGTCCCTGGCTTATGGCAATTTCATCTGCCCCCTTGCCATAACTTTGTAACATGTAGCACTTAGCCCCTCTTTACATGATGGCCTGGATTGGCGTCATGTATCTTGTAATCAAGTTATCTTGTACTTTTTTTCGTAATTAATGCAATTACCTTTTACGAAAAAAAAGAGAGAGATTTACGAATTTACAAAAAAAAGAGAGAGATTTACAAAAAGAGAGAGAGAGAGAGAGAGAGAGAGAGAGAGAGAGAGAGAGAGAGAGAGAGAGAGAGAGAGAGAGAGAGAGAGAGAGAGAGAGAGAGAGAGAGAGAGAGAGAGAGAGAGAGAGAGAGAGAGAGAGAGAGAGAGAGAATTTACAAAAAAAAGAGAGAGATTTACAGAGAGAGAGAGAGAGAGAGAGAGAGAGAGAGAGAGAGAGAGAGAGAGAGAGAGAGAGAGAAATGAAATGATATATTAACGTCTACAAAAGGTCAAAATGACCTTTGAGACCATGAGTTACAATCATGTGTATGATGGTACAATTGTTTAGGCAAAATATGTATGTAGCACAAAGCAAAATAAGAAAGGAAACTAACTATGGCTATGTGTAAAACATAGAGCTCTATCTAGTAACAATGAGCTCCAAATGGTACAATCTCATGTGGGTATGGAGGACCTAGCTCTAGCCCGAGCAATAATCCCCTGTATCCGCCTATGAAGGTGTTGTCGGTGTCTGTGTCGAGGCCTAGGACGTCTAGATCAGCTAAGTTGAACGGCTCGATCAATCAGTACTCATTGTCTACGTGTGGACTGTGGCGGTGAGAGAGGCTCTCGTGTGGATTGTGGCTGTAACTGTATTGAAGTCTTCTGAGTCTCCTTTGCAAAGAAGTCTGTGAGCTTCCTTTGTGAAGGGTCTCGATGTCCTGGAGTAGCTGTACTCCTGAGGCACATGTCACGAAGTTGTCGTATCTCAAGAAGAAAGAGGCCAAGGCATTGTTGATTGGTAGAATCCATGACTCTGGATAGTGGTCCAAATCCGTCTTTAAAGAGACAGTGAAAACTACCACGGACCTCATAATACGTTGGGCAACGGCAAATATAATGCTCCTCTGTCTCTGGCTCTAATTGGCATATCTGGTACATGCGCTTCTCTGGTGGGATGGATCTATATTTGCTAGTCTCAATCTCTAGCTGATGTGAGGAGGTGCGCAACTGGCCAATAGTACATCTGATCCCATGGGAAAGGTGGGTGTCCATGTATCTCGGGCGACAATAAATCCATCATCTGTAGTATGAAGGAAATGCTCGCGGTAGAAAGCCATCTTTGTCTCTAGCTCTTGCAACCATGTCCGCCTGATATCCAACTAGGTAAGATCCATCCTAATGATCTTGCGGATCTCTAACCTACTCAGATCAAGAGATGGTGCATCAAGGGAGTACTGGAAGGGGGGTAACTTGTCCATGCTAAAGCCATGCAGCTCAAACCAGAGAGAGAGAGAGAGAGAGAGAGAGAGAGAGAGAGAGAGAGAGAGAGAGAGAGAGAGAGAGAGAGAGAGAGAGAGAGAGAGAGAGAGAGAGAGAGAGAGAGAGAGAGAGAGAGAGAGAGAGAGAGAGAGAGAGAGAGAGAGAGAGAGAGAGAGAGAGAGAGAGAGAGAGAGAGAGAGAGAGAGAGAGAGAGAGAGAGAGAGAGAGAGAGAGAGAGAGAGAGAGAGAGAGAGAGAGAGAGAGAGAGAGAGAGAGAGAGAGAGAGAGAGAGAGAGAGAGAGAGAGAGAGAGAGAGAGAGAGAGAGAGAGAGAGAGAGAGAGAGAGAGAGAGAGAGAGAGAGAGAGAGAGAGAGAGAGAGAGAGAGAGAGAGAGAGAGAGAGAGAGAGAGAGAGAGAGAGAGAGAGAGAGAGAGAGAGAGAGAGAGAGAGAGAGAGAGAGAGAGAGAGAGAGAGAGAGAGAGAGAGAGAGAGAGAGAGAGAGAGAGAGAGAGAGAGAGAGAGAGAGAGAGAGAGAGAGAGAGAGAGAGAGAGAGAGAGAGAGAGAGAGAGAGAGAGAGAGAGAGAGAGAGAGAGAGAGAGAGAGAGAGTGATGTCTCGCCTAATCTACACCATTAGTGCTGCAGCGTCGTCGTGAGTCATGCTGAACGGAGGTGTTACTGAGCCCTTTGTCCTTGCCCGTTCTGTCAGACAGGGGTGCCCTTTGAGCCCTTTATTCTTTGCCCTTGCGACACATCCAGTTCTTTCCATGTTATCACATATGGCCGCCTCTTCTCAGTTGGCCGGACTATCGCTTCCCACAGGCCAGCACTTCATTAGCCAATCCCTGGCGGATGATACCTTTATGATTTTGCGTGCGGACAAGGATAACCTTCGAAAAGCATTGGATGTTTGGGGTCTCTTTGGTCAGGCGTCAGGCCTTCGTATCAATGCGCTCAAATCAGCCATTCTAAGCTGTACGGAGTCGGATTTGCAGTCCTTGGACTGGTAGGGTCTGGTTGTTCCTCGTGGCTCCATTGTCCGGCATCTTGGATACCCTTTGGGTGTTGATGTTCCCCCAAAGCAGCTTCTGCAGTGGATTTCTCAGAAAATGGTGGCTAAGTTTATGTATTGGAAGTCTCAGGCCTGGCCCTTCCATGTTCGCCTCAAAGTAGCCCAGATAATTATGTTGCCCATGCTCACATATTTCTTGCCATTGTTGCCCTGGACTACTACGACTCTGAATGCTCTTACTCAGTCTATTCGCTTCATGCTATGGAAGGACTCATTGCATGCAGGTATTTCCTGGATCTCGTGGTCGCATGTGTGCACCCCCAAACGCATGGGTGGCGGAGCTATTTTAGATGCCCAAACTCACATGCAGGCACTTCGTTGGTCTCTTTTCCGCGCCATGTGCTTGGATCATCATCCGTGGGTCACTATAGCCCGTTATTTCCTTGAGGGCCATGGGCTTCTGCATGGCAATACCCAAATCCGGAGTTCTTGGTGGAATGTTCTTAACGCTGATTCGCGGTTCTCCAGTTCTTCTTCATCGCTACTTACTCATTTGGTATGTTCTTGGAAACACGTCCTTCAAAAGGCTCAGTGGCATCCAACGGAAGATCGCGTGGCTACTAACTCTTTTCAATTGGAATTATTGGCAGTCTCGCGTTTATTTCGTGGGAAGGTAAACATGAGCTTAGACCACAATTCAACCGGATGGCACGTTTGGGCTTGTCTTCGGTGGCGGATGCCACCCTTGCCAGTCGCAATGTGCTTATATCGTTTCGTACAGCTAGGAGGCTTTTCAGGATCCCTCGTGGATATAGGCCTTTATGGGAACAGCTTTTGATGGTGCTCCAGAGCAGACAACCCTTTCCTGCTCTTGCTTCGGATCATCCCTGGCAGGATTGGGACCTACAAGGCCGGCTGAATTTGAGCAAAGCTTCTGCTAACCAAGTGTATCATCTTCTGATTAAAGATCATCAATGGCTAGTTCCTAAAGCGAATGCTTTATGGGGATTGCGTAAATCCCAGTCATGGTGGAGGGCAACTGTGATGGAGGGCTGGTTGAACAAGACACCCTTTAAATATAAAGTCTTTCTTTGGAGAGTGATGATTGGGGGTCTTCCGCTTGCTTCGGCTCTTTCCAAGCGACGAATCTCCAATGGCACCTGTTTCTTTTGCACCACTACTATGGAATCCGCCCGCCACCGATTTATTTCTTGCCCCGTCGCTAAGAAAATCTGGTTATTTTTGTCGGCTGTTTGGCGAGGGGTGGTTGGTAACACCCTGCGCCCCTTTGATTGGGTTTTTGGCCAGCCCAAATACACTACTCCCGCACACCCACATATGAAGCTCATGTATCACTTTCTTCGATACTGGGGCTGTTGGCATAACTGGACCATTCGGAATGCTTTTCTGTTTGACTCCGCCTATAATGTTCAACGGCATATTGTGAGGCTTAAGGGCCTCTTGTATTGGCAGTTAGCTCTTCTCCATCGTTCTGATTTGCTTTCTATGAAGGACTTCCGTCCCTGGCATATGGCAATTTCCTCCGCATCCTTGCCATGACATTGTAACTTGTAGTACTTAGAACCTCTTCACATGATGGCTTGGATTGTCGTCATGTATCTTGTAATCAAGTAATCTTGTATTTTTTTCGTAATTAATACAATTACCTTTTACGAAAAAAATAGAGTGAGTGAGTGAGTGAGTGAGTGAGTGGATCATCAGGATCGTTCCTATGCTCAGGTTGCTTCGGATTCTATGGACTCTCAGGATGTTGACTGGGAGCATTTGCTGGAATTTGCCAACACTCTGCTTGGCGATTATGTTCAGCATAATCAGGAAGTCTTTTCTGACTCTGCACCTGACGATGTTCTGGAAGCCACTGTGGACCCGAAAACTGTCCTGCGCTCCTTTTCGGTGTTTTATGATCGCGCTGTAATACTCTTCTTCACTGGTCGAATCCCACTACTTTCCCGTATTCGCCAGTGGCTGCACAGTCTGCTACAAGGGGAATGTGTTGAAGAGATTTTTGTTGGGCCCTGAGGTTTTTTTGAGGTGCTATTGAAATCTGAGACGCACCGTGCTGCTCTCCTGTCTAAATTGCCTTTGTTTTTTGATCGCCGGTTGGTCCATGTTGTACCATGGCGCCCAATGGTAGATTTTCAGCGTCTGCTGCAACGTGAATGCCCTGTGTGGGTTGAAGTGGAAAATTGTCCGGCTGTCTATTGGCCACTGTTGAAGGACGCTATGGCCGCTGTGGGCACTGTTCTGGTTCCTCCAAGTCTAAGGGCTGTGAATCGCAACCGGTTGTGTATGTTATGGGACACTGCAAGGAAAAGGCCTGCTTGGTTACGCCTCCATTGCTCTGGCATGCATCCGTTACACTTTCGTTTGAAATGGGGTAATTTTGCAGGACATTGCTTTTCCTGTGGACAATTGGGACATTTTATGGCCGAATGCTCGGAGCAGCAACACACTTCAGATGCTGGCCATGTTGTGCTGCCCATGGAAGATATGGTGTGTGATGCTTCGTCGCTGGATGCTATCCACCCACCTAAAGTTCTGGACAAAGGTAAACAACAGGTTCCGGGTCTGGATTCTTGTGCCACTGACTGGGTTGAAGTATGTGCAAAAAAAGGCAGTAGGGTTGTTGCTGGCATGGAGAATATTGTGCCTACTACCTTACAAGATTCCATGCGTACCTATATGCGCAGGAAGGAAATGTTGTCTTCAGAGCGCTTTGCTCCTGCGATGGTTTCCTCTGCCCCCCGTTCTCAGTCCACCAGGAGAATGTATTCGGATCGTCCAAAGGGTCCACTTGCTAAGCTGGCTTTTGATACCAGAGGCAACGTCATTACCCCGTGGGATCGTCGTTATCCCCGTTCCATCCCCAAGCCAGCCGATATGCCGTCTACCTCCAAATCTGGTCCTCAGAACTCTTTTGCTGTGTTGGTGGATTTCTTGGATGAGGGAGTCCTGGACATTCTCGCAGAAAAAGTCAAATCGAGGTAAACTGTGCCTCGTACTTGATTTTGTTTTGAATGCACATGAAAATAGCCACGTGGAATGTGCGAGGAATTTGTTCTCGCCACAAGCAACATGCCATGTGGACTGTATTGCATGAGAATTAGTGGGATGTCCTGTGTGCTGTTGAGCACAAGAGTCACAGAGAAGCCGGAAAAGTTGTGGATTGCCATGGCTTTCGTTTGTTCTATACAGGGACACAGGCCATGTATTATTCGGGTGTGCTCATGATTGTACATGACAAATATCAGCCCGTTCTTATTAAAAATGATGTGCATGGTCGCTTTCTGGTGATTGAAATTTTATTCGAAGGGGAGATCTTATGGTTACTTGGCCTCTATGCTCCGAATGAACCTTTATCTCGCCGGGAGCTTTGGCAGACTTTGCAGACCTCCTTGTCACTTGGCAGACGGGGCTTCTTGATGGGGGATTTCAATATGTGTGTTGATTCTTCCCAGTCCACATCGGAGCATTCGGTAATGGACGCGCCGGAAAGTCGTATGTGGCGTGAGTTGGCTCTTGTTGTTCTTAAGCAAGATCTCTGGTCCTAGCTACACCCGTCTTCTACAGGGTTTACTTTCCATTCTGCCCAGTATGCAACAACATGGTCGCGGTTGGACCGCATATACATCATGCAGAATGATGATTTTCTTCCTGAGATGCTCGAAATGAAAATGTTGCAGCAATATGCCTTGTCGGACCATTTCCCTCTGCAGCTTGAGCTGCTTGCACAACCCATTGCACCTTTCAAGCAATTTCTGGAGAGACTCCCTTTGCGTTTCAACTCGTCTTACTTGAAGCATGCAATCTTTCAGGGCTATACGCAGTAATTGATTGATAGATTCTTATTGGACTTCTCCTCTCAGGGCACTGCTTCATTTGAAAGATTGCTCTCTAATGTGCAGCGGGTTGCTCGGCAGTATGGGATCCATTATGCCTCTCTTTGTTGGCGGCGTCGACAAGCAGCAGAGGACCTGCTGGCTTTGGTTCGTTCTTTGCTGGTGGACACTCCGGATGATGCATTTCTGCTAGCACTGGCAATGCGGGTGGCTGATCTTATCAAAGAGTTTCAGTTGAAATCGTATCAGCAGGCCAAATTGCAACATCTGACGGAGACTTTGCAAGATAGTGCGTGTCAGACTCATAAGTTCTTTCGAGCTCTCCATGCCTCTCCTGCTCGGGAGAATTTGACCATACTCGAGGATGTAGAAGGCCACCTGATCCTTGATCCGCAGACTATTGTGCATATGTGTAGGAATTATTTCCGCGACCTTCTTGGTTCCACTTCTCCACCTTCAGCCCAAACTACTCAGGCTCGTTCGGTTTTTTATGACCTGGTCTGCAATCAGGTTCCGCAGGACATGCAAGCTACTATGGAGTCAGATATTTGTGAGGCAGAGGTTATGGACGTTTTGTTGCACTTGCCCAAGGATAAAAGTCCGGGTTGGGATGGTCTCACCAATGAGTTCTTTGAGGCTTTTGCTACCCAACTGGCGAAACCATTGAAGGCTTTGTTTCAGCAGGTGTGGGAAACGGGGATCATGCCTTCCTCATGGAAAGAAGGACTTATTAAACTGCTTCCAAAGGTTCCTTCGCCATCTACGTTGAAACATTGGCGCCCAATTTCTTTGATGGGTTCTATGTATAAAATCTTTTCCAAAATAATGGCGAATCGGCTCCATAAGCATCTCCCTGCCATTGTGCATCCTCTCCAGTATGGTTTCATTAAGGGCCGAAACATTCTGCATAATGTATTAAATGCGCAATTGGCGATTGATTATGCAAGGCATTCTAATCAGGAGGTCGTACTGATTCAATTGGACCTGGAAAAGGCTATTGACTATTTGGACTGGTCTTTCGTTGCTGAACTTATGTCTCCTATGGGCTTTGGTGCTCGGATGTCTCGTCTAATCTACGCCATCAGTGCTGTGGTGTCTTCGCGAGTCATGCTGAATGGAGGTGTTACTGAGCCATTTGTCCTTGCCCGCTCTGTCAGACAGGGGTGCCCTTTGAGCCCTCTCTTCTTTGCCCTTGCGACTCATCCAGTTCTTTCGATGTTATCTCATATGGCAGCTTCTACTCAGTTGGCTGGATTGTCGCTTCCTTCTGGACAGCACTTCATTAGTCAATCCTTGGCTGATGACAGCTTTATGATTTTGCGAGCGGACAAGGATAACCTTCGAAAAGCATTGGATGTTTGGGCTCTCTTTGGTCAGGTGTCCGGCCTTCGCATCAATGCGTTCAAATCAGCCATTCTCAGCTGCACGAAGTCGGATTTGCAGTCCTTGGACTGGCAAGGTATGGTTGTTCCTCGTGGCTCCATTGTCAGGCATCTTGGGTACCCTTTGGGTGTTGATGTTTCCCCAAAGCAGCTTCTGCAGTGGATTTCTCAAAAAATGGCGGCTAAGTTTCTGTATTGGAAGTCTCAGGCCTGGCCCTTCCATGTTCGCCTCAAAGTAGCCCAGACAATTATGTTGCCAATGCTCACATATTTCTTGCCATTGCTGCCCTGGACTACTACGACTCTGAATGCTCTTACTCAATCTATTCGTTTCATGCTATGGAAGAAGGATTCATTGCATGCAGGTATTTCTTGGATTTCTTGGTCGCATGCATGCACCCCCAAACGCATAGGTGGAGGGGCTATTTTAGATGCCCAAACTCACATGCTGGCACTCCGTTGGTCTCTTTTCCGCGCCATGTGCTCAGATCATCATCTGTGGGTCATTATAGTCCGTTATTTCCTTGAGGATCATGGGCTTCTGCATGGCAATACCCAAATCCGGAGTTCTTGGTGGCATATTCTTAATGCTGATTCGTGGTTCTCCAGTTCTTCTTCATCGTTGCTTACTCATTTGGTATGTTCCTGGAAATTGGTCCTCCAGAAGGCTCAATGGCATCCAACGGAGGATCGCGTAGCTACTAATTCTTTTCAATTGGAATTGCTGGCAGTCTCGCGATTACTTTCATGGGAAGGTAAACACGAGCTTAGACCATAATTCAACCGGATGGCACGTTTGGGCTTATCTTCAGTCGCGGATGCCACCCTTGCCAGTCGCAATGTGCTAATATCGTTTCATACAGCTAGGAGGCTTTTCAGGATCCCTCGTGGATATAGGCATTTATGGGAACAGCTTTTGATGGTGCTCCAGAGCAGACAACCTTTTCCTGCCCTTGCTTCGGATCATCCCTGGCAGGATTGGGACTTCGAAGGCCGGCTGAATTTAAGCAAAGCTTCTGCTAACCAGGTGTATCATCTTCTGATTAAAGATCATCAATGGCTGGTTACTAAAGTGAATACTCTATGGGGATTGCGTAAATCCCGGTGATGGTGGAGGGCAACTGTGATGGAGGGCTGGTTGAACAAGACACCCTTCAAATATAAGGTCTTTCTTTGGAGAGTGATGATTTGTGGTCTTCCGCTTGCTTCAGCTCTTTCCAAGCGACGAATCTCCAATGGCAACTGTTTCTTTTGCACTACTACTGTGGAATCCGCCTGGCACCGATTTATTTCTTGCCCCATCGCTAAGAAAGTCTGGTTATTCTTGTCAGCCGTTTGGCGAGCGGTGGTTGATTTCACACTACGCCCCTTTGATTGGGTTTTTGGGCAGCCCAAATACCCCACTCCGGCACAGCCACATGAAGCTCATGTATCACTTTCTTCGATATTGGGGCTGTTGGCATAACTGGACCATTCGGAATGCTTTTTTTTTTTGATTCCGCCTATAATGTTCAGCGGCATATTGCTAGGCTTAAGTGCCTCTTGTATTGGCAGCTAGATCTTCTCGAGCATTCTGACATGCTCTCTAGGGAGGACTTACGTCCCTGGCATATGGCAATTTCCTCCGCGTCTTTGCCATGACTTTGTAACTCGTAGTACTGGAACCTCTTCACATGATGGCTTAGGGTCATCATGTATCTTGTAATCAAGTAATCTTGTATTTTTTTCGTAATTAATACAATTACCTTTTACGAAAGAGAGAGAGAGAGAGAGAGAGAGAGAGAGAGAGAGAGAGAGAGAGAGAGTTTACGAAAAAAAGAGAGAGAGAGAGAGAGAGAGAGAGAGAGAGAGAGAGAGTGAAATGAAATGATATATTAACGTCTACAAAAGGCCAAAATGACCTATGAGACCATGAGTTACAATCATGTGTATGATGGTACAACTGTTTGGGCAAAATATGTAGCACAAAACAAAATAAGAAAGGAAACTAACTATGGCTATGTGTAAAACATAGAGCTTTGTCTAGTAACAATGAGCTCCAAATGGTACAATCTCATGTGGGTATGGAGGGTCTAGCTCCAGCTCGAGCAATAATCCCCTGTATCCGCCTATGGAGGTGTCGTTGGTGTCTGTGTCAAGGCCTAGGACGTCTGGATCGGCTAAGCTGAACAGCTGAGTACATCCATGTCTAATGTCATTTCATCAGTAAGGTGAAGATAACTTAAAATAAGTAAGTGGCCTATGAAACAATGCTGAGAATAACTATATGATGGGACTATGCTAGAGTAGAACCATGTATAGTGCTGTCCCATCGGTAGAAAGAAAAGAAAAAAGATTCTAATCTGATGGAACTATTCATAGAAACTGTGGTGTAGACTATAGGCTGTAGCTGAATCTCAAGATCTGCACATGATCTCAGCCATGATTTTGAAAAGGAGGGGGGAGGGGGGGGAACAGGGAAGTGCTTTATTGTTTGCATAAATCTTGATTTCTGGTTATTGGTTTCCTTGGGAGGAGAGATGTAATATATGTTGGGGTTGTCTTTCAATATTGTGATGCAGAGAGAAGAGATAATTCATTGGATTAATTGTGGTGGCGGTGTGATGGATAAGGACATCTCCTTTAATGTCGATGGAGCTGTGCGGAGAAATGTGGACTTCGTAGTTGTAAGCCATGGGACCAAGCTTGAATCACCTATGTTACATGCAAAGGCAATTTCAACTCATTGGATACGATTCTGTTTGGAGGTAGGTTTTATTCTTGTAATTTTTTTGTCTACGAATTCTGCAGTCTTCTTTGTCCTGATTGATGTTGATAAGTAGGCCTGGTTTATCAACTGCGGTTTTGAGTTCTTGAATGTCTCGGAGGTTATATTCTGGTGCACCCTTTGTAAATGCTTTTCATGGTACTGAATTGTAGGAACAGAGGATGCTTGACATTGGAAGTCATGTACTTTATCAGCCTTTGCAATGCCAGGTTCCTTTGCCTGGCTTTGAGATCTGCCGATTTTGTGTCTCCCAGTATGAAGACAAAGATCGGTTATTGCTGCGCAATTTGTGCTTTGTTCTTGGTGCTAAGTTTACAGAGAAACTGACCAAGAAAGTCACCCATTTGTTATGCAAGTTCAGAGATGGTGAAAAGTACAATGCTGCATGCAGGTGGGGTATCCGAGTAATCACAGCAGAATGGCTGTTTGCCTGCGTCTTAGAGGTATTGTAAGTCCTTTTAAATTTGATCTCAAGTTACCAGTGCTGTAATAGTACACACTAACCAGCCAACTCCAGAAAGTGTCTACGAATCTGTTCTGTGGTCGTGTTGCTTAAGAAACTTTTCCATGTCCTTGTTGTAGCTGGCGTGCACACAATCATACTTCACTGTCAATGTCGGTAAGGCATATAATAAATAATGTTACCTGAAATAAGGATATGGACCCCTCCAGAAAAAGAATGTAATACCTGTATTTTGCAGCTACTAAAAGCTTCCTTTCAGTGCAATATAAGAAAGAATGTACTTGAAATAAGATAGGTAACACCTCAACAAAAAGAATGTCATACCTGTATTTTGCAGCTACCAAACGCTTTCTTTCAGTGCAATATTAGCATCTAGCTTACACTATTATTTCTGTATTCTTATCCATGGACAAATCACCAGAACAAACTGGTCCCTCTTGATAGTTTCTCACCGCAAGAACTATCAAAAGACGAGAAAGATGCAGGCATGCTAGGAATGACACAATGTCCCCATCAATCTTATGTGGAATCACAAGAGCGGGCTTCTCAAAATGATGTTAAAATGCAAGGTTGTACTCTGTACATGTTCACTTGTTTACAAAAACATTGGAAACAATGTTGTCTAGTGCTGATTTAACACTACCGCAGATGCGAAAAGTTCTGCTACAGCAAGAGCTAGTGTTATGAATCCTTTTCTGGTGGATGAAAGTTTGGCTCATCTTTCAGAGCGGAACAAATTTGTTAGAAGCACACAAACTATGCAATCACAGGATCTCTTTTCTACTTGGGAGGAGCAGACAACCCTCTGGATAGGTGGCACATCTGATGACAAAAGGGACAAACGACGTGAGGGCAGTGTGAGTCAACAAACAGCAAGGCATAATACAATGGGCAGTGTGAAAGGGTCAAACAATGCGACATGTGACAAGAAGAATCAAGAAGGTGAAGAACATCCAAGTCATCAGTTAGCAAAGGTCAAGGGTAATGCCGGGGGAGAGGGAGAAATAAACAACCATGCACATATTGATGGTGGGAAGTCATCAACACCTCAGCCTGCTGCTCCGGTACAGCAGCAGGTAGGACATGCTATAGAGAAGGAAAATCTAGAAAGTGAGAAATCTGCAGATGTTGCTGCTGTCATTGAGGGCCTTCTAGCGCAAACAAGTAAAGTGAGTGGCCTGTTAATTTAACTAGTTTTTGTTCCCTTTCTTTAAGAGGTATAAGTGTTAAGTGCACTCTTTAAGAGGTTAAAGTGACAAGTGCACTTGCTTTGCAGCTCAAAGGCACCGATAAAGGCAAAAGAATTGAGGCAGACCATGAAGTATCCATCTTTCACAATGTTCTGTACCGTATTGTTTTAATGCTTCACATAAATTGACATCCTTAAGCCTAGCAGAGCTGCTCTTGCAAAATAGACCACTTTGCTTTAAGTTTCAGCAAGAAACCATTGGCACAGATTTCTCCTTCACAAAAGAAGTAATTCATAATACTTCGAATAAGAATTTGTCATCTTTAACCATTAGCACAGATTTCTCCTGCAGTTACCACTATCCGGAGGACCAGAGAGGAACCTCAATTCAAGCGGCCAAAATTACATAACAGGTAGGTTTATGACAACATATCAAAATTGAGTCTTGCTTAACCTTTATTCTAATAACTGGGGATTTATCAGGGCCAACGAGAGGACAGAGAAGGAAAAAATCAAATCACCAGCTCAAGATTTGTTGCCCGAGTTTGATGAGTCACAGATGGACACACAGGCAAGAAAATTTTGTTGTTATGTATACAGTTTTGCTATCCGAGATGCATTTCATCTGGTTAAAAGAAATCTACTCCTCCAAAAGGTGATTGGGTATGATGAAGATCACATGGGCAAGCAGCTGATAATGGAGAGGGTGCGAACTCGAAGCATGTCGACATCATCTGAACCAGGCCGCAAAGTAGCAGCATGGAAAGATAATGGACTGGGGAGGCTGTTCAAAGTTGCAGAAGCAAACAAATAAGTACCTTTTGTGTCCACAATAGGAGATCATAGCATACATGGCTGAGAAGTTCCAAGGACACTACCTGTAGAGAATGATGCAGCAAGCTTGCCAAAGGCTTGTGTGCTAAAACACCAGTATCGAACACCATCTGCTATGGAATCCACTTGTGATTGTCGCCCCCAGTGTAAAGTGCTTGTAATGGCCCCCTCTCTATGTGAAAGTCGTTGTATAGTTGATTGTAATAAAGAGGCTATGAGTGCCTTGCTGTTATTTTTTAAATTGATATCTTCCTTTGCTTGTCGTGCTGGTCTTAACATGTCTACAAGAGTGTCAGGCTCCCGTGTTGTAACTTTGATAAAATGATTTTGAACATTTCTAAATTCCTTGAATGTAAACACATCTTGACGAAGTGCATAGCAGAAAAATCCTCTTCTCCATGGTGGAACCATCAGAAGTTTTTCTTTTATACAAGGGGTCTCAGTGAACTGTTTAGGGCTGTTGTAAGTTCCAATGCATCTTTCTTGTGGCATACATCCTATGCAGGGCATCAAAAGGGCTGCTGCCAAATAACAGGTGGTTCTTCGTGAGTGTTTTTCGGATCACATTGGAACAGCTGGGCAATGAGATCTTATATTCTTCCCCCTGTCAGACTTTCTAATATCTTAGCGATGTACTCAGGTTCTAAATCTTTCTTCTTTGAGAGGGGTAGATTTCTCTCAGAGGCATGTCTTGGTCGTGAGTGTCTGCAGCTGAATTCTTAAATCTATCTTTTGAAATAATTGACTTTGATGTGATGTAACAGGTCCATTTTAAGGTGGCTGTGAACTAATGAGATTCAAGATAGTGTGGCTCAAGAGAGAAGCAGGTGTCTTGTACCTTTTGTAGAGTGGGACAAAACTGGTGGGTAAAACGTGACCATGGTAAGAAGACCAAGGTATCAGGTTCACAGGCAGAAGAGGAAAACATCTTTACTGACCTGAAGCTAGAGACAAGCTATGGAGCTTGGGACAGTATATGGGGAAGAGATTGATGAGCAAAACAGAAAGCTTTCTCAGAATTTTGGTTTGCTACTATGGCCCAACTTGTCATACCTGGGCTAGTAGGCTGACAGATTAGAACCTGTACCACTAACCATTATGGCATCTTGGCTGTCAGTTAATGAACCTCGTACCTGTTAGTTTCTAAGCTCTTGAGTGAATATCCGTCTAGAGTTTGAGGGAGGTCAAGTGCGTAAACAAGCATTGTAACAAACTTTCATCTTGCAAAGGTCCGGGTGTTCCTCTCTCACTTGGGCCTTGCGCCTTCATAGTACAACTATTCTCTTTCATTCTCAAAGGTCTCTTGCAAGCTATACTCTTTTCTAGCAAAGTGCCTTCTTGTGAGCAAAGATGGTAGATTGACTGTGGGGGATCACGGTACCAACCGTGGTTGACGAATGAAAAGTTATGCAAAGCACTCCACACACTCCTAGTGTGTCACACTTGGTATCAGAGCTCTTCTCACGCAAAGGCTAGACCTTCCACGGGCGTGGGAACGATTCAGGGAGGAAAGCTAGTTGTGGTTCATCGACATGGGTGGATGCAACAAGAACAAAGGTGGGAATAGAGATGACCGAGATGAAATCTTGGTGGCTCTAGGAATGGATCCAAGCAGACCTCCAATTGAGGTAGACAAAGGATATGCAACTGAACCTGAAAATGAGATAGAAGCAACACTTCATGGTGGAGATGTGCCTTGGCACGACTCCGACCCGATGGAGGCCATGCAGAAGGTGATGAAAGACCTATTGGCCACCATGCTACCAAAAGCTTTGGGAAATGCTCAAGCCGAGACGGAGAATGAAAGTGATTATAGAAAACGTAGAAAGAAAGAAAAGAAGATTGGGATGACTCTTCATTGAATGAACTAGGAAAGTATAAGGCCCAGGCACCAGAGACGTATAAAGGAGAAAGGGACTCTATGAGTTTGAATAGATGGATTTGTGAAGTAGATGGGTACATGAGGCTACTCGAAGTTTCAAGCAAAAGAAAAGGATTGGTAGCGGCCCGGTTGTTGAAGGGCGACACTTCAAAATGGTTGATGTATGAGGAAGAACAATATGGCACGAAACTATCATGGGATGAGTTGCAAAGAAACATGAAGGATTACTTTGTGTCAAAGAATGAGCCATTCAAAGTCAGAGATGAATGGAGAAATTTGAGGCAAAGGGACTATGTACAAAAATACAGATCTCTAATGTTGTAGCTATCAAACATGGATGTTATTACAAAGCTACATGGTTTTTTTAATGGGATGCAATCTTGGGCTCGAAGAGAAATAGAAAAACAAGAGCCAGGAAGTGTAATGGAGGCTATGACGTGAGGTAGATAAGGCAACATTGCAGTGTAAGAATGTAGGGTCCAAGCCATGGATGTCAAGCTCTCACATGCACATGCACACACAAAAAACCAAGGACACCATACATGTCACAATATTTAGCGTATTATATATAACATATATAATAAATTATAATATATAATGCATGGCGGACGTTTGGGATGGGGGGTCTTTCATGACGAGCCATTAAGGTTGGGTAAGTAGGCCAAAGCGAGTAGTGGCCAAGCAATCCACGAGGAGGTAGGTGGATGCAGGTTCGCATGCGAGTGGGCTAGAGGACTCAAGATCGTGTTTTGCGGGGGAGGGGAGTTGTGTGCACGACATGTGGCACCATACATGTCACTATATTTAACATATTATATATAGTATATTATAATATATAATGGGCATTTCTTGACGAGCCATCAGGGTTGGGCAAGTAGGCCGAAGCGGGTAGTTGGCCAACAAGCAATTCATGAGCACGTACGTGGATGTAGGCTTGCATGCGAGTGGGCTAGAGGACTCAAGATCTTGTTTTGTGGGGGGAGGGGGGTTGTGTGCACGACATGTGGCACCCACATGAACCTGCGCTTAATAATAGTGCAGATGTTTATTGTTAGACTAGCTGAAGTTTTGTTATTGTAATGCATCGTATGCTTTATTTTGAAACTTTAAGTAGAGAGTCATATAACAATACCATATCAACTCAACTCATGGATTTTAGGTTTTAAATTCTAATTTTATAATTATAGTGAGCTTTAATCCAAAAAATTTGCGGTTGATTTGGATCAATCTATAGGTAAGAGCAAACTTTTTGGTGAATTTTCTTCTCTTATTAAGTTCTATCTCTAGACTCCAACCATCTAACTTCTTGGATGAGACAACTCTCATTTCCTCTTCTTATTATAAGAGGCCTTATTTTGTCACCTCTTATTTTTATTTGAAGTACTTGTGTGTAATGATCTAACTTTGTTTGCTATATTACTTTCCATTGTTATAGTATGATCTTATTTTCATGCTCTATGTGTTTGTCTCTATCTTGCCCCAAAAAGAGAGTTTAACTAATATATTGTGTATTTTTAGTGTTTCATTTATCCAAGTACTATTAATAAGAGTGATCTATAATGGTTGCTTAATAAGTCACTTTTGTCTCTATATAGACCAATGGAAAAGAGAATTGGAAATAGTGAGATTTATCTGTGGTAAAAAAAAAACCAACCTCTTAAGACTTATGGTAAACTTACATAATCATTTTTTTCTAATAGGGAATGGTATTTTACACAAGGAAAAGTACATATCAAAGCATTGGCATCAATGTTTGCGTTTATGGACAATGATATGATAATTTATGAGCTCAAGAAACATTATGACTCTTCACAGTTGGTGTTGCTTAGGAGGTAGCTTTACCACCATTACAGGGCAACTTGCATTTGACACCATGAATGAGCACACACTTCCCAAAAGAGCCCTTAAAAAGAAAAATATTTGAATGATTATATAGAATAATTGTGTAGTAAGCATTTTTAATCATAATGATAGTAATATACCCTTTCATAGTGCTTAGACTACCCATTACAAGGAAATCTGTCTTCTCTTGTGCGATTGCATTGTTGAGCTTGTCTTGAGGATCTACCCAATAAAGCTTGGCCACTATTACTAACTGAATACAAGAAGAGCATGTTTGGTTAGATTTAAGTTTGTAAGGTTGTTATTGTAACTCTATACCAAAAACAAGAGTTTAGCCAACGTCAAGCACAAATAATATTATTTGAATATTATTGTTTTGAGCTCTCATGCGTAAAAATTTCATACATTACGTTATCTAATGCATGCATTTTTTGTCATGTGTATCCTTACATGTGAGTAGAGAGGCATGCATGTTGCAATTGTGTTGATGGATGTGTGTGTGCATGCGTTGAGAGAGAGAGAGAGAGAGAGAGAGAGAGAGAGAGAGAGAGAGAGAGAGAGAGAGAGAGAGAGAGAGAGAGAGAGAGAGAGAGAGAGAGAGAGAGAGAGAGAGAGAGCTCAATTTTTCTATTGATGGTATCAAACATATTATACACTTCAACATTGAATTGGAGTCTGCGTGTTTCCAAGAGCTTTAGTTCTTGAAATTCCATGAAAGGTATGAGGGCTGTCAAGAGACAGATGTGCCAATGTATAGATACATTTTGCTTCTTAGAAGGATAAGGGGAGCATTACTAACTTTTAAGAATAAGTTGAATATTCGTGTTCCTCATGCCCAATCATGTTAATGCAAAATTCCATGTAAGCACGACACAACTTACAAATCTTGCTAGGTATAATGGCTAAATAGTGCAGAGAGAGAGAGAGAGAGAGAGAGAGAGAGAGAGAGAGGAGAGAGATTAATGGCCATTAGAGGTGAAATTAGCCTACAAATCAATGTAAAGTCCATCTCTTATCATGTGTTATACATGTGCTACATTGTTTAAACCAAGGGTTCGTGCCACATGAGGTTTTCGAATTTGTGTGGATTTGTGTATTGGGCGGGGAGACTTACAAAGGAAGATGGAGTTTAGTGATTGGAATGCTAAGTATCATGGAAAAGTTGGAACTATGGAATTCTAGTGAGACGCATCCCTTGATATCTAACAAATGAGAGAGAGAGAGAGAGAGAGAGAGAGAGAGAGAGAGAGAGAGAGAGAGAGAGAGAGAGAGAGAGAGAGAGAGAGAGAGAGAGAGAGAGAGAGAGAGAGAGAGAGAGAGATTTATGAAAAAAAAGAGAAAGAGAGAGAGAGGGGGGAGGAGGGGGGGTTACATGCTCCATTGTCTTTGAAGAGGTTTGAGAAGCGGGGGTTGTTGTTGGGTTTAAGGAGGAGAAGGAGGAGGAGGTGGCAGTTGGGGCGCAACAGGTTCTGCAGCGCCCACTCCAGCGCATACTTGCTGCTCGTTGACCAATCCATCGCCACCTCCACTTGCCTGCCCCCTGTCCTCCTCCCACCTGCTCTTGCTACCGCCGGTGCTGAACAACAAGCTGCTACCGCCATCCCTCTCTCTCTCTCTCTCTCTCTCTCTGTGTCAGTGGGCGCTTCTTCGTCTTTCTTTGATTCGCTCACACAATCAGTTATCTCCGTTACCCTGCTTCCAAGCCTACCTACCTTATTGCTTACTTCACAAGTGGCCTCGTTGTGCTGGCAGTTGAGATTCACTAAGGGTGGGTTCAGAAGAGGGGTGGCAAATATATATTAAAGGGGGGTGCTTTTGATATGGCATCCCCCAAATGGCTGAGACTTCCCTCCTCTTTTGGTTGGACCCACCCTCTTTTTGCTGACCCCTCCCCCTCAAAGAGCCTTGACATTAAGAAAAAACCTCTCTTTACCTTCTTGTAGTACACTGTGTCTTCGGCCTCACTATTCACACAAGGAGGCTGTTAACCCCAACACGAAGAAAGCAAAAGAAAATAAAAAAAGACACAGGGCAAAGGCAGAAAAAAGGTAGCTCGACTGAAGAAAGAAGAGGAGAAAAGGCCAAAAGCGCAAGGGCAACCTTAAAAAGTCCAAGGCAACTGCAAAAGGGAAAAGGTGCATTTTAAAATACCAAGGGGCACCCTGAAATCTTGTAAAAGAGTGCCAGGCGGTGGAAAATCCGGAAAGCTAAAACAGAAGACAAAGACGAAGGCCAAGGCAAAGGGAAACGGAAGACAAAGGCGCACAAGGAAAAGCGCAAGTCAAAACTTTTGAAAAAGGACGCAAGCGCATCATGGTTTAATTCAAGGAGCGCCGGGCTCTCACTCGTGCAAATTGTAAATGTAGATGGGTGATGGAAAGAAAGCTAGGAAGATAGAAGGACAATGGGAAAAAGGGCCGGCCATGTAAAAAAGGGGAAAAGGGGATGATCGCCCAAAAGGGATTTAGGGTTTTGTATATAAAGTTGAAAAGTGAATGAGAAGCTCATTCTTGTGTGTGGCCAAAAGTGGCTCTCTTCTTCTTCTTCTTCTTCTTCTTCTTGTTCTTGCTTGCTTGAGCTTGTGCTTGAGAGAGGGAGTGTGAGAGTGTGAGGGAGTGAGAGTGTGAGGATGAGGGATCGAGGAGGAGAAGCTCTCCATCTTCTCCTCTCTTCTTCTCTTCTCTTCTCTTCTCTTGTCTTGCTCACGGCAATGGAGCTTGGAGCGTGGAGCTTGAGGATGGAGCTTGCTTGAAGCTTGCACTTGGATCGTGGAGCTACTGAGGTGTGCGAGGGAGGAGGCTACTCACATCGGCGTCAAGGTAAGCTCACTACACTCGTAGGATCGATAGCGTGTCGGCTAGGTGAGAGATAGCCATTAGAGCTCGCTTGAAACGCTTGAAGCAATAAGCGGTTCGTGGGTCTTGGCGGTTGAGCGAAAGCTCCCACATTTTGGTTCCGTTGCCAGGACCAACGGATTCGAGCCTTGAGCGCTTCGAATTGAGCATCAAAGTAAGGGTTTCCCCAAACCGGTGCTTGAGATAGGTAGGTAGTGAGGGGGTTGAAGATGGTATTCGATCTCCTTGGGAAGTAGATGTTTTGCTTTTTGAGAGTTATGTAGTGAGATGGAGTAGAGTAGGTATTTACTTTGTGAGTTGTATGCATTAGAGTAGGAGAAAACAAAGAAAAACAAAGAAAATAAGCATTAGGGTTACTGTTACGAAATAGGGCAAAAACAGGACAAGAATCGCGCAAAAGTGGTAAGAAACTTACTTGTGATGCCTAAGGTCGGTAAGTGAGTTATTGGGGGTGCCAATACCATACTCGGAAGAGGGTATAAGGGCCACAAGTGGCAAGAAAGGCCACATTGTGCATTGCAGAGTTTCAGGAGAGCAGGAGAGAAGAGGAAAGCTTGGCGAGGAAATCCGCTTCAATCTTGGCATCAAGGAGATCTTCGGCTAGACCAGGTAATTCTACACCTCCCTCTACAGTAGTAGGACCAATCTGGAGTTGCTCGACAAGAGGGCAGGCCCCCAACGCCTTGCACGATGAATTTTACGAGCTTCGACGAAAACACACGCGGCGTTCGGCGCGTTCGAGTCACGTTGACTCTGGTCTGAGGCCCAAACTCGGCCCTCGAACCACCCGGCCCACTCGTCCAAACCCTAGTCGGGCCCTCGGACCGTCCGAGGCAAACCGTCCGAGTCGACCCATTCGGGGCCATCCGAATCAAAACTTCTTGCCACGTGACACATTTGGCCTCGGCCCGTCCGAACGACCCGTCCGAGTCTCAAATTCGGCCCTCGGCCACGTCCCACATTCGGCCCTCGACCAAGTACCTCGGCCCGTCCGAATCACCTTGTCCAAATTTGCCATTCGGCCGTCCGAATCAAAACCGTCCAAGTCAAACCCTGAAATTCGGCCCTCAACCCTGTGCCTCGGCTCGTCCGAGTGACCTACTCGGACCCTGCAATTCGGACCAGTTGGTCTGAGTGTAAATTTTTATCAAATTTTTAGAAATTTGACATGACCCGGCTAAAACGCAGCAGCGCGAACTATCGAAAGCCGTAGGACACTCAGAACACTATTCTGGCTCACGGAGTAGGCAAAATTGTAGGGCGCAACCGCTTGGGAGCTAGAGGCCGGCAGTTACAAGACCAGGGACTTAGGCGCAATCTGCCGAGGGGGAAAGCCTGATTAGACCAAAAAACGAATGAGGCAACGAAGTGGAAAAAGAGCGCCGAGCCCCGAAATTGATCCCACAGGCTACATAGAACGAAAGGCGCACTGCAAACCCACGACTGGACTGAACCCTCGAGCAAGTGGTTCAAGATCTGGCGGAACGATCCTCTAAGCTGTGCATGGTGCCTACCACAACGACCCTGCGGATCTAGGAGGGGACCGCCTCCAGGACCCCTGCAAAGGTGGCCCTACCCCCTCCTTTTCCACCCCAAGTAGGTTGGAGAGAGAACACGTGCTGTGACATGCCCTCCAACATAGACCCTGGGGCAGTAATGGCCCTACACGAGCATGGAGGCTCCCTTGCAGAGGAGCAACGAGAAGCCCACACTCGAATAGAGGCAAACAGAGACCCTAGAACCTTAACGGGCCGATCTAGCCATCAAGGGCAAAAAGGCCGCACTATAAGGACACACGTGCATTGTGTTCAAACTACGTTTAGTCAAAGCGGAATGCAACATCGTCAAGCTACCAATGCAGAGATGACTAGATATGACAGTCCTGACAATAGATGCTCCTTGAATAGCCCTGCACTGACGAGCCAAGACATCGGTGGAGAATCCACATCTGGCTGTGCAGTTGGGGACTCAAGGGCATTTGTCAGAAGGCTTAAATTTACAAGCCAAGACCCGGAAGATGAAGACATAGTACCACTTGCTTATCTTAGGGTCAAACTCACCACGAAAAAAGAGCATACTATCGATGCTCTGATTGATGAAGGAGCAGATTTTAATGTCTTGACTTATGAGGCATGGACCGTACTAGGCCAACCAGAGCTGACACTGACTAATGCAACTCTTAGCCCTTATGGGGGACCTCCACAAGCACTCATAGGGAAGTGCAATAGCCTTGCAACAATTGAAACTGAAAGCTTGCCTATCCTATTTCATGTTCCTCCAAATGGTCCTGAATATGGTAAGGAAACCCTCCTGGGAAGACCCTTCAAAAGGGCAACCAAATGTGAGGATGACTATGTAGAACAGAGGATACACTTGACACTACCGGGTGTGAGGATAGTCACAACCTTTAGCAAGGGTGACCTTAGCAAACCTCGAGGGAAAGGCAAGGAAGGTGCTGACGTAACAGTCAAGCCTATTAACAAGAGCAAGGGCTTGTTGGAAGAGTTGATACAAGCACAGGTCGAACAACAAGAACCAGTGAGTGAGGCCATGCTTGAAACAAAAAGGTTAGGAGACAAGTCCAAGGATAGGGTTTGGACTTACAAATATCGTAGAAGACCACGAAAGAAGCCCAAGCCTTATAGACGAAGGCATCGATGGAGAGCTAGCACGACGCCACGATGGATATCTAAGGCGTTGCTTCGTGCTCAAGGGTATTATGCAAGCAATCAATGGATTTGGGTACCAAAACCCCCTGCTAAACCACCTCTGTCAGAAGCCCAAATTATGTCCAAAGCAAAGAGGCGTAGGAGGAAACCTCAATGAAAATCCAAGTCTCGAACCAAAAATATTGGAGTGATTGAGCCCCTCACTATTGAAATCAAGAAATCAAACATGGCCTATCAAAAGGTAGATTCCCAGCCTAGCATACTTAGTAAGCAGATATCAGAGGTAACTGTCGAGCGCGCACAAGGTCCACTAGTGCCCAAGGAGCCTTTGACTTCCCAAGAGGATAATGAGCACCACAGGCACAACATTGCTCAAGATAAGGCTGATTTCTCAACAAAGCTAATGACACAATCGTTTAACAATCACAAGCAAATTCTCCAGGTAGTGCCAAGCCCACGTAGGAGTCCCAAATCTCCTACATCCTCTTTTTCCAAATGGACACAGGAAGCACAACAGTGGTCGTCAATGGCGGCTGCTCACTCTCAATCTCTATCTCCATCAAGGCTTCAAAATATCCAAGAGGGGGGACATGACACTAGCCGTGTCTCTCGGCCCAAGGATATGCCTGTGCAACCCAATGTGACCAGATCAACTCATGCTCGATCTACACAGATGAATGCTCAAAGGGCAACAAAAGACGCGACCACCTCCGATTGCCTTAAGGACCGGATACCGCAATCCACCAATAGTAGTAAGTCCACCGAACTAGCTGCTAGTACTTTAAATTAGGGATCACAGCCATCACAGCCTTTGGCCGTGACAATGCCCCTTGCAGAGCGTGTCCTTAGTAGTTTACCTGTGAAGGAGGTTTCGCGACCTACCTCCTTAACAACTCCAGCACTTCCAAAGAGCCTAAAACCTGGGCTGGAGGAGTTAAGCACAGGGGAACGGGCTGAAGAGCTAGACTCTCCCAAAAGGGAGACAGTTGTACCCATGCAACCTGGCAAGGCTACTCCGCACGCCACGACTAGGTCCCATGAGGACCCACTAGAGAAGGGAAATGCTGAGGCCCAACCAAGCACATCAACGGTCGATATAGCCAGGGTCCTGAGACGTTAGATGCACCTACATTGACCAAGAAAATGAGGAGGAAACAACGAAAACAACAACAGTTGCAGGTGGTTGTGGATCTCGAGAACATTGGGATGAAGAGTGCTAGAGAGCTAATGAATAAAGCATCGAGTCCATCCACCAATGAGCCCACTGATGCCTCTCCTAATAGCGGTGAAACCTCAGACACATCCGTGTGCTCCGACAAATCAAAGCAGTCGTTACCATCAATGGCTGCTTGCAACACTCTATCCACTGACAATAGAACTCGCATTGAAAAATCAAGAGTGGATACAACACTATCACAACGGGATGACGAATTCACACCAGTCACACCCAAGGAGAACCATGACGCAATAACGAAGCCTCAAGAGAAACATGGAAACCCCAAGAGCATGAGCAATCCTAGCGTTGACCAATCTTGTTCATATAGGCTTGAACCCCCAGCTATGCTAAAGCCTATGCAAACTCCTAGAACCTTGCATGAGATAGCAACCGAGTAAGCCCTCGTTGAACGTAGAAGTGTTGCTGAATGCTTAACTAAGTTGGATGCTAAGCTCAAGGTGTTCGCACGTGTTTACATCCTTGCGGACATGGGCACAATCCCCAAGGAGTAGCTTGGAGATTACTTGCCCTTCCCTTTATCTTGGGAAGAGTAGGAACACCTTGGTGATCACTATAGCAAGCTTCTACACGAACGCTTGCGACTCATCTTGAGCGAGGAAGCTGACAAACTGCGCTTAACTATCACTTTCAATGAAGTGCTCTGCCAATCGAATCTCGTAGACATAGAGCAACTAAAGCGACTGTCAGCAGGCCAGAGTCGATTTGAGCAGCGTTGGTGCAAAGGCCGCGTTGCAATGGCCGAACTAGGGGCTCAGATCATGACAGTCTCTGAGGAGCAATTGGCCAAATGGCGATCCCAAAGAGACCCAACCTATGTTGCACCAACTTCTCTTCGGGTGTGCTGACTGCCATTCGGGGCAAAGACTTGGCCGAACCAAGCCAATAAAACCCTCTGTTTGATAAAGTTCTTGCTAAGGAGGAGTTACATGTCGCCAGTAGACTCGGACAAGGTTCCATGCTACTCGATGTGGCGAAATATTTATCAGTATTAAGTAAGCTACCGCGTGTGCTAGATGTGTGTGCCACGCTTCAATACAATCCCGAGTTTTACCATTGGTTTCTATCCTAGTGAAGCAACAAGGGCTCGGACAAATGTATGTACACATATATATCCAATGATTTTCGTATCACCTTGTATAGACATTATCAACACACACAAGCCCTAACAAGTCAAGCACAGATAGACAAATCGGGGCTGCCAAGCTATGCTAGGCCGATTCCATGTTCACCAGATCATGCCTGCCTCCGGGCAAAGAGCATGTGCTCCGCATTGCCACCATGGTAGCTCTGTCCAACATCCCTAAGGACGTAAGCAGAACGTAGTCTCTCTCTCTCTCTGTACACGATCCCCTCCCCGGCCTATCCTTCCGAGGAGGAGCCTTCCAAGCGCAGAACCACTAATCAATCCAACTCGGCGTGAGTCAAGACCTGCTCGTAGTTAGCGGCCAAAGGGACACCATTACAAGAGTCTAGCATGTTGTGCACTTCCTCTTCTAATCACATACGTTTGACAACCACACCAAGTCCCTCCTATGGGAACGCTCTTATCCCGTATCAAAGCCTAACTCTTGGATTGCATTTTGCAGGTTTCCAGGAGAAAAACATGGAGAACCATGGTCAGCTGGTGTGCAAGGATGCTCTTCGCACACGCGGAGAACATGCGGCACGTGCCCCTCCACCGGTGCACTACGTGCCCACCCTCAAAAGGCATGCGAAGAAGCGAGGCCCTAAGCGACACCGTCTCGGACAAAGGCCGAAGAATCCCCGGGCCAAGAAAGTCGAAACTCAAAGAAACGCGCAGCATGTGGCAATGTCAGTTGCACAGACGCCCGCACAGACGCCCAACGCACGCTCGGGCACCAGGTGCTCACGAAGTGACAAGGCGGCTCGGGATAGGGAAGAATTTAATGAATTGTTTAAAGACATTCTGGAAACGGTAGCGGCCCGAGACTACACCATTCATGTCCTGGCCGACATGTTCCCTGCCCAGCCTCATGGGAACCCCGCACTAGCACCGCCCCGGTCGCCTAGCCAACCAGACTCACCCCGCCTCGTACCTATCGACTAAACCCCTATGATGTACAAGTAGCTCCACAAGTCAGCATGCCATAACTTTTTGTTTTTGATGAGTAAAGGGGCAAGATCCCCACTTGTACACATTTCCGTTACCTCTCGTTACTGTATGCGACCTTAACAAGCAATGAAATAGGCATCCCAATAGACATCATAGAATTTTGAAAAATTATGTCTTAACATGATTGCATTTATTCGACGTACTTAACGCAAGCGAGCATATACTCTCACGAAGTGGCAAGTGGATGCAAGATGACACAAGTCTTCGCGCAAACGTGTCCAACGGCCAGGCCACTGCAAGACCACCAAGTGCACATGAACCACAACACAGCCACGATGCGGAACACGAAAAATCACCCTTGTGAGTATTCACATCGCATGCACCAAAGCATAGTCATGGGCTACACTCTCTTCTTGGGCCAAGCGCTATAGTGAGCTCACGACGAGTGTCCCCGAAATCGCACCAATCAGGAAATCTTTCACGGACGGAAATGATGTTCAGAACTGTGCATAATCTTTTCCTAGACCATTCAAGGTCACAGAAACTAAATCATCATCTTCCACTTGGTGACCCAATGGAAGCAAGTGCATCTGCAATCTTCTTCACTTTCATGTGGTAGTCATTGATGCTCATAATTTCTCTTTGCACATTGTGCAACTCTTGCTTGAGCTGCATTTTCCTGGCTTGCATATTTGTGCTATACATTTTTGATAAAGTATCCCATGTCTCCTTTGGCGTACTTGCATCTTGAATATGCACAATCATAGAGTCTGAAATGCTGATAGATAGCCAGTGCATAACTTTCCTAGCTCTCTCATGCCATGCTTTAAATGCCTGCATTTGTTGTTGATTAGGAACATCAGGAAGAACTGGTTCTTCTTCATTTCCTGTAAAAAATTCCCAATATCCTTTTCTTATAAGGAAATTTGTCATTCTAAACTTCCATGCTTGGAAGTTGTTCTTGTCAAGCTTTTCAGTGACAATGTGTGAAAGAGAATCAGACGCCATTACAGAACACTGCAATAAATTCTGTCATTGCAAAGAATACAACTTTAGCCTCACAAGGGCAAATCTGCAAAACTGACGAAAGTGGTATTTGACCACACAGTCACTTCCTAGTGACGATTTTGCATCAACAGGAAACAAGGATGATTCTGTAACTCTGTCTCTGCGCACAGGCATACGATGCAATTTCTATAGTAACTTTTCACCAACCTGTAGAACAGTGGTCGCACAGCATAAAACATGACCTTTTCCTGAGTGCGTGCAGAAAACTTCTGCCTCCAAAACAAGCCCCGAAATGGCCTCAAATAAAAAAAAACAGAGCAACCAAGGGCTAAAGCCCTAACCCGCAGCATATACTGCCCTCTTGCTACACCGCGAAGGGTGTCTCAATCTGAGACAATGCACTCTTGCACTTTCTGACTGTGCTACCTGCAGAGACTTGCTCCCAAATCAGAAAAATGAAAGCAACACTGGTCCTCTTACTAGAACACCGCGAACTTGGTTTGCTTTCTTGAGCTCCTTACCACGAACAAGGCTGTGATACCATGTCACGATTGTGGGAGAGAAGGAAGGAGTGTCACTTGTAGCTTTCTTGCTTGCACAATGGGGGAATACACACAAAGGTGGAGGCTGAAAACAATTTTTCTCTTCTTAGTTGTGTAAGCCAAAAGAACTCAAGTACATAGAAATAGAAGAACCCTATATATGGGTCTCAAACCAAACTCAACTAACTAAGATGGCATACTAACTGAGCCACGAACTAGAGTAGATAAGGATAGCTCTCATCTAGGTATTATTCATGGGTAGTGTACCAACCGCATCTACAGCTAACAAGTCGGTGACATAAATGCACAACGGTCACCCTGGCATATCACGAGTGGAGCTCGATATCTCAACAGACCTCCAGCACGAATAAACACCCAAAGCTGGTAAGAGTTGAAAATGGTCTAGACAGAGTCTCATCCAAATGGAATGTGACGGTTCTCGATTTTCTACAAGTTGCTGTACTAGAACCACTTACAAATCAACCACTTCTTGGATCCCATGCATATTTTTAAGAATGTGGGCAGCTTACAATGGGACCACATCATAGGAAAGAGAGACACTGTAGGGGCACGAATGCATTTGAAGGAGGTAGGCAAGATGGAGGCACTTTGCCATAGTCGAGCGCTGATAGTCACTTGCAACTACCTCGCGCTCCTTGGATTTTTTTCACTAAAAAAGAGCACATTATGAAGCAAATTATCAGGTCTATCTGCACTCTGACGGATATGATGCGTTCTATCAAATCCATGTTTTCTAAAGATGGCCAACTAGCATGGCTAAAATCCCATGATTGGCATAAGATATGTCAGGTTTGTACTATTAATGGATTGTAAGTGACCTATGTATTTTGCTATTTGGAGTGTAGTCGTTGTTCATAATGCTTCTTCATTTATGGCAGTTTGTACTACCGATTGCGATCGCAGGATGTCTTACTCCAAAAATACGTGGGGCGATTTATAGGTTGTCAAATTTAGCGCAACGGATTTCACAGAAGGAGATCAAGACATCCTCTATTGAATTCGCAAGGCAGGGAGTAGTGGAGACAGCCTGTTTCTTTGAGAAGTACTTGCCCACCAGTATGCTACGATACAAACCTACCTCCTAGTGCATCTTGTAGATGAAGTGGAGATTGCTGGGCCTGTCCATACGGGATGGATGCTATTCTTGGAGCACTTTATGAAAACCCTAAAAGGTTTTGTGTGCTAACGATATCGGCCAGAAGGTAGCATGGCTGAAGGTTGGTTGGTGTCTGAGGCGTTAGTGCATATTTTATAGTGGCTACCAATGGTGGATTCAGACAACAATATGCTATGCTCACTTGAAGATGATAATAGACTATGACCGGAGAACTGGTGGTTGAAAATGGGGTAGAAAAAAGGATGGATGTTGCAATGGAGAAGAAAGTGAATCGTTTTTGTATATTGCACAATGCCTCCATGGAGATGTGACTTGCTAGACACAAGCAAGCCAGGTAAGATAAAAAAGAAGCACGATCCGAATTTCAACGTAATATGCACCACCGATCGATTCGATATTCCGAGGGCATGGAGAAGATGTTGCGGTTTATGTCTATGCGATGGTTGCATGGAGCTTTGATCGCAACCTCTCGCGAAGGGGTGAAGGTCTCTACTGAGGAGTGGGAATTCTCAAGGGGATGTAGTCCAAAGGTGACCACATATTTTATAAGCTGTCGTATCTAGATTTTATATGTGACAACTAATTAACCGTTTCAATGTACAGTACAAAATATATTGTGCGGCGTGGTCACGTGGATGACACTTTCGCGTGGAGCGTATAGATTTCTCGAAATAGATTTTGAAAAAAGATGGACGGATTTGTGCGACACGTTTGTATTGCCGATCCATTGTGAATATATCCGTGGACTCATGTTTTTTAAACTTTTATTACGACATGGTATATATCACAAACATTAAATCTCTCTTATATGTGATTTTGAATATTTAATTTTCTATGCAAACCCCCGACAACATCGATGGTGGTATGTTATACCTTCAGCTCCCCGAAGTGCGAGAGTATATGATAAAAGCAATGTTCCTAGTGTAGATGAGGACAATATGCAGAGAGGGGTCAATATTACAAGGGGTGGAGGCCACCCAAAGCTTGGAGCATGTAGAGGAGGCAGAATCGGGTAACAATGATGGAAACTCAAGAGACTAATAATTCTTTAAGAACGAGATGGACTCATCCTTTTATGGTATCATTTCTATCGACCTTCAAGTGTATGCGGAGTTGTGTTAGGAGATTGACATGGAACTATAGGCTACGTCATACTTGGAGCATCCACCTATTCAATTCGTTGATGAATCACTTATAAGGGTACTCTAGAATATGCATTTTAAATAAGATCTTTCTTTTTAGAGTTATGTTATTGTGTTTTGGTCGAATCTTTATATGGATTATGCTAACTTTGTCTGTGCAAGTGATCTTTGTGGATATTTGGACAGCACGATGAGTTGAGGGATGAGCAATGAGGAGCTACAGGAGAACTTCACACATATGTCCCTAGATCAAATGGCTCAATTCAGAGATATGGCAGACCACGAGCTGTCTCGGATACCATCAGGCCATTTCGTTCAATCTACTTTTTGATGCTTCAGTTTCCAGTGGACAAGGTCGATGCTTCAGACTTGAGCCGGATGGAGGGAGTGGTTCTAGGGGATGTTGCGAAGACGTGGATATAGTGAGCGTGCGGTCGGCTCAAGATATAGGTGCTACTCCTCGCTCTCGTGTAGGTTTGAGAGAGGGTGGCTCAGGTGGTTGTTGTGGAGGTACTGACACAGTGTCTCTGTCTCATCGTTTTGTTGGATTTGCGTCACCTGTGGGTTTTGTCACACTTGTGGAGACGTCTACTCCAGTCACTCCATCTTTTGCTCAGCCGTCTGCAAGTGGCACCCCTATGGATGCTACTCCGAGAGATACCACCCTCGTGTGGGTACACTAGATGTACAAGGGTCTCTTGTATATTTCTAGGAGCACAATCATAGGTGGGAGATGACACATCTTAGACATACCCCAGTGGGGTATGGATACCTTGTAGATGATAGGACAAGAGCCGTCATCATGAATGATGAGTGGAGGAGGGTGATGGCTCGTATGAGAGAGTTCTACCAACAAGCTTCTCAGCACAACGTCTTGAATCATTGGAAGAACATACCAAAGGGGAGCAAGGACTACATAGTAGCATCCTTGCATGAGGAGTTTCTGGTATTCACCGCAACAGATAGGTTCTCCATAGGCTGGATGATGGAGTGCATGCATGCGTACATGTCACACATACGATCGGACATACGCAAGGCACTTAAGAGTGGAGCCTCAAAGCCCGAGTGGCTAGACGCAGATGACTAGCTCGACTCAAGGAGGAGGCTATAGATTCTCCAGGACGTTGGAGACAGCAGCGCGAGGCAGCAAGGGTATGACTGGATATAGGAGTGGTCCATCATCTTGGGAGTGGCGACCATAGGACTTATTTGGAGGACTTTGTAAGTTTTTCTTTTTGTTATTCTTGCTTATTTTTTTGTAATATCGCTTGTACTTATAATCATATTTCTAACAGCTATATTTTGTTTTTTTTGCAGCACTCCATTACGAATCGTGATCCCACTGGCCTAGAGACTCGATATGCAGAGAGACACGGTCTCACTACATTGATCGATAGATTGTATGCATGTGATGACCCAGTAAGTCACTCATCTTTCTTGTATGTAGTTATTAATTTTAATTAAAATGCATCATTGTATGGTGGACTGGTGTGTAGTTGTTTCTTTTTTGGCAGAGTCCGTTCGATGCTCCTTTGCAATGGGATGAGCTTTCGGATGGCGAGGATCTATAGCTCGCACTTGGATCCGTGGAGCGCAGATCCTCTTCTTTTTTGGTCCTGTGATTTATGTAGGCATTTTCTATGCATTATGTTATTATCATCCTTTCTATCTTGCCATGGTTCCATGAGTGCTTTCATTAAGCGAATTTGTATTTATTTTATGTATTAGTCTAATTGTGGATTCAAGTACACTTTGCCTTCATTTTGATGACTGTTGTACACCTTACTGTAACCCTTTTGTATAGCCCAAATACATCACATAGTGCTACATGTGGCAGGGCAGCTTGTTGCCTTGCCACAATTTTTTGTTCTTTGTAACCCTCTCTATTAGCGCCACAAATTTATTGCATGTGTCGCTATTAGCATCGCAGTCTGCGTCGCAAAATGTTGCTATTGGGGTCACTAATACCGACGTGTTTAGCGACAATGGGGGCAATTTTATTTGTGAACATTTTTGTTGCTTTGAATGTCGGTATGAGGCCTGTATCTTGTAGTGAGAGAGAGAGATTTGTATTAACATCCTTTAAGTTGCTCAAAGGTGCATAGAACAAGTGATATACATCAAGATCTTAGTTGCAGTCCACTTTGAGGGTGGCATAAATAAAAGAAAACACAACTATTAAAGCTACAAGAGTGGCTAAATATATTATGACCCTAAATCAACTTAGTACTTAGATTCCTTATTACACTGTCCATCTTGCCTTTGTTCCTAGCTACCTTCTTCTTGGCAATTTCACATGGTTGTGCTTTGAGTAATGTTGGTGTAAGCTCATTTGGAATCCACATTTTGGTTTCCTTGAAGCCTTTTTATTGCTTTACCATATCAACTATATATTGTATGTATTCAAAATCTAAAGGTTCTTGATTATTCCCTTGCTTGGTAATATGGCATGGTGTCCCCCCACTTGAACCCTTGCTTTTTCAATAATGGAGTCATTTTGGTCTCTAGCTTGTATATATTTGAATATGCTTTCAAGTTTTCATCATCTAGTTTCTTTTGTGGTTCTTCATGCCGCTCATTAGGGATGCCTCCTAAGCATCTATGGGATTAAATCTTCTTTGCAATGCAACTTCATTAAATGTTGAAGAAGATAGTGTTTGTTGTACATTGCTTATTTGCCTCGCTTTTTCTCACTTCGTTAGATACATCCTCTTGGACTCTATTTGTCATTTTCTAGATTGTATATTCAATTTTTTGATTAATTGTAGCCACCTATATTGCAAATTTTTCCTATAACACAGTCAATTGCTAGTGCAATTTGGCTAGTGAATCCTTCAAGTCCGTATTTTTTTCTTCTAACTTGCAAATTTCTTTGGCATAAAAAACCCTTCCATAGGCTTGGATGGTCCTATGAGTATTGCTAGAAAATTCTTTGGGTACATATTGCTAACCCTCTTCCCGAGGTACTATCTTTGGACCAAAAGTGGGTACATCTTGCAGTTAGGGTAGGGACTTAAGTCTAACCCTCTCCCCTAGATACTACCTTTGCACCAAAAGGGGGGGTGATGGAGACAAATAGGGCTCTTATGCTAGTTCACATCAAATGTGGTTTAGAGAGAGAGAGAGAGAGAGAGAGAGAGAGAGAGAGAGAGAGAGAGAGAGAGAGAGAGAGAGAGAGAGAGAGAGAGAGAGAGAGAGAGAGAGAGAGAGAGAGAGAGAGAGAGAGAGAGAGAGAGAGAGAGAGAGAGAGAGAGATGACTATTAGGATTGCCTTTTTAGTTTACAAATAAGCTCCTTGGCAAGCACACTAAACAAGTGTGTGTGGGGTTCAACTCCCCTTGAATTTTAGGTTATAGCTTTTGATAATGTAGAAGTCTTCCTATTGATATTATTATTAAGAGAGAGAATGGGTTTAGGTCATACATCTTGTGTGTCTACTTATCTTTTAGAGGAACCTTACTAATTAAATCTTCAGTCTAAATGGTCAAATGGAATAAATAAACTCATGGGTATACATACATGTTGTCAATGTTTGGTTATAGGTATTGGAGATTTCGTGAGTTGCAATCCAGATACAAGGTACTCAAATGTACTTATCATGGATGTTGCTATTACTTCTTCTTTATGTTAATTGAGGGAAGAGAGAATGGGTTTAGGCAATACATCTTATGTGTCTACTTATATTTTTGAGGAAACTTACTAATGAGATCTTTAGTCTAAATGATGAAGTGGAAGAAATAGATTCATGGGGATACATACTGGTTGTCAGTGTGTAGTTATAGACGTTAAGGATTTTGTGAGTTATCATACAGATACAAGGTACTTCATTTTTTCTTTAAACCACCCAAAATTGTTGATATTATTTTTTAGGATTATCATGAATAGATGTTGGTGAAGTCCCCTATGCAAATGGTAGATTACTTACTTAGACAAATTTTTGTTTTTAAATTCTTTTGCAAATAAAGTTTGAATATTCTTCTTAATGTTGTCCATTGATGCATGGTACAATTGAAAATAATGTGTCTAACTTCAAGGGTTATTTTCCACCAACATCAAGAGAGATATCTTAGTGTATCAAACCACCTATGAATCTTCAAATAATGGATTTTGCACAACCAAGATAAAAACTTTAGAAGCTATGATTGATTCCCATTTTCTCTTGCATTCAAAAGGGATTGTCTAGACATTAGGAAAAACTTGGACTCACTTCTAGGCCCTCTATGAAATTCCATCTCAGTGCAGAGAGAGGTAATGCAACAAGCATTAAAAATGGTATAAAATTAGAAGTTTCTCTTTTTCTTAAAGTTTGATGCATCATATCAAGATCGACCTTGATTAATTGAATAGTACTTTTTAAAATCAAAAGTTGAGCCAAAAAACCATGCAAAGACATGAGTTACATTGAGGAGATGGTCTAGGATGGATCAAAATTTAGGGATATAACTTTATTGATAAGCTTTCTTGGAGATGCGTACAATGATCTCTTAGAATACATTGAACATTTAAACACAATTAGCAATGTATATGAGCGAGAAAGTTTTTCTTGAGAGAAAGAACATCTAACCCACACCCACACACATGCACGTGTACACACATGTGCATATGCACGTGTGAGCACACATAGAAGATATGACAATGAGAGTAGCATGTGCAATCATATTTAAATACTTGGTATGGGCATGTGATGGACACATGCCACATGTGGGAAGTAGCACGGTGTAAATGAGGTTATATGGTCATTGATGCTAGCATCTACATAATATATAGCTAGACACCAAAAATCAAAAACATTTTAGAGTGATCAAAATTCTTTTGCCAACCAATTGCAAAATAATGAGTCTCTTGAACATATTATCAAGGCATCATAGCACGATAAAAGCTTCTTGGACCTATTCAAGATGTGATGTTGCATTATGCTAGCTCCATGCAAAGTTTTTTTTCAAGGCATCCTTTGTTTTGGATCATACAATGCAATGTTGTGTTGTTTGGCATTGTCTAGAAGGTCTTATCATGTTTATGTTTGTTAGGACCCGCATCACATTGTGTTAGTCATGAACCACACAATGTAATAATGGATCTCCAATTTAATGCATTGTATTAGTCTTGAACCACCATCATATTATGGTGGTTCAAGACCAATATAATGTGATAGGGGGTCCCCAACATTGTTGGGGATTCCTAACTTATGTTGTGCTATGGAGGAGCCCTCAAATTTTATTAGTCCAAGATTAACACAATGTGATATGGGATCCTTAACACTTTAACACCCATAATGATTTTTGATGCTCCAAAACCAACAGAGTGCAATAGAGGGCCTATGACAATGTCGGGGACCCCTAATCACATGATGGTTGTTTAGGACAATATAATGCAATCATAAGTTATTTACAGATTCAAGAATCACATATTATGTTGTGTTGGTCTTGAATCAACCCAAGATAGTTAGGGGTCTCAACATTGGACCAACACAACACAATTAGGGGTCCCAATAGTGTTAAGGATCCCATATTTCATTTTATTGGTCCTTTGGAGTCCAATTTGTGTCGATCCTTGACCTCTTCTTGCGTTACTTTGTTTAACACCAACATAACATGAGTAATCCTATATACTATGAAATCTACATTAACATAATCAAGGATAGATGTACCTTTCCTTCCAAAGCAAATGTGCATAGCTCTTGTATCATTCATCGCATGATACTCTTCACTACTTCCAATGCTTATTTCTAGGTTTTGCCATAAACTTGCTAATCACTCCCACTGTATTGTGTATAAGCAATGGATGTGTAGCTACCATAGCTTACATCAAGTTGCCAACTATGGATGCATATGGTATCTTTGTCATTTTTGTCTACTTATTTGACTTATGGTTGTCTATTGGTTGAATTTCATATATGGAGGCAATAGAGCACTTTTAATATCCTGCCTTGCCATATTGAAACACTCGAGTACTTCCCCAATGTTGTCTTTTTTTTAGAAAAAGAGAATTTTCCTTTGTTTATCCTTGTAGGTGCCTCCTAGCAATGCAACCCCAAGGGTATGTTGTTGAGAGGCACTTACACAAGGGGATGATGGCCTTATTTCTCTTATAATCATCATCAAGGTGATGATAGCCTTAAATGCTTCTTCCTTGATGCCGAGTGCATGTGCTTAAGAGCACAATGGCCTTAAATGGGTGAGTGAAAAGTTTCTGGGGACACTTGTAGTTTTTGGATGACTATGTTTGTTAGCATAAATATGGGCGGACAATATGTGGTACATGCTTATGTGGATTTACTATATAGAGCTTTGTTGGCAATGTCCTCCTTAGATGGAAGTACGAGAAAGACATGTTTGGTGTATTATAGAGATAAACCAATTGAAGTTCTTAGGTTCTTCGAAAATTTATGTGCACTCCATAGAGCTCTTTTTTTAAGGATACATGTCTACATAATCATTTATTTGACATTCTCACTATATTCTTCTTTAAATCTAGATTATCTATGTTTTTATTGTGTAAATAGTTTTTTAAAGTAGGTGAAATCATTTTTTAAATGTGTTATTCAACTTAACCATTTTGAATGAAAGTGAAGAAATGCAAGGAAAAAATGTGATCATTTGCTTTTGTAACACTTAGGCATATTGCAAGATTGCAATTTAAAATAGAGATTTCATTATGAGGATGAGATAGGAGATTACATGATCGTATTTTAATGCAATATGTATCCCTATATTATAGATAGGTGTGTTGGATGTAAATAGACATGTAACACAATATCCCATAATGGAGCATAGCAAACCATGCCTTTCATCATGGAGGAGGCTAGGACTTATTATGTGTTTTGGTTTTATTCATCCCTAACTTGTTAATTTAAATAAATTCCCTTTATATTTTATGAGATGATCTATTTCTAAGTTTTGAGATGCAAGATTCACCATGTGATCTGCTTCATTATAGTTCCACATAATCCTCATACCAAAAACATGACCTATATTTTCCAAGATCTTCATGTTAAAGGTTTCATGCAAGCCTATCTTCAATGCATCCACATCTAAGATAGATTTGTTGGGGGTTAAAGGCTGCTTGTGCCTAGCGCCCTACATTTACTTGTATATAGTACCCGCATACCTATACATTGTAGGTACTGGGCACCATTCACTATCACTTTATTCTTTATTCTTTTAGTGGGAATGGAATAAGGGAAGGTAGGTCACACATTGTGATTGTTGGAGTTCCCACACTCCCATCTCTCTTTCCTTGCTTGAATCTCCATACCTCTTGCTCTTGTCTTTCTTTTGCTTGTGCTTCTAGTTTTGCTCCACCTTTGAACTAGTATTAGAGCACGCATTCAAGGAATGCCATCGATCATTTGCTTCAGCTCGTGAAGAAGCTTCATTCCTATTTTCATGGTAGCTCCATTGATTCATTCATTTGAGGTATGCATTGAGTTTCTCCGTCTCCCTGCTTGTCTATCTTGTTCCATGACCTCATTGGGGGTGCATTAAGCACTACTAAGTGCTTATTAAGCTTGAGCACTTGTAACAAAGTGACCAATAGCCAACACATAAGTTGCACTTATTTTCCATACCTTTGCACTTCATCTACAAGCTACCCCTTCACTTGGCTGTTGCCTCCTTCCACTTGGGCAACTCTTTAGAGCATTCTCAAGACTCATTTTCTTTAGCTTGGTACTATGTCAAGAGCCGGTAAGGTTTTGTGTGTTGTATCAAATTAAACCACATGCTCCACCACTTGTACAAGCCCCCATCAATTCCTTTGAGTTTCAATCTCATGACCGTATTCCCCAGACAGAGTGTCTAATGCGTTAAGTGAGCTTTCAATCCTCAGTTTTACCGACCCAACCATAATATGTAGCGGAAAAACCTTTAAAACTAAAGTGAATTACACTTAACAGAAGCATAATCCACTTTACTAATAAGTGATCCTTGCTCAATGCTTCAGGCGGAGCCAATTCCCAAGGTGTGACGGGCGGTGTGTATGAGGCTCGGGTACATATTCACGGCGGCGTGTTGATCCGTGATTACTAGCAATTCCAACTTCATGTCCTCGATTTGTAGAGAACAATCCGAACTTAGACAATCTTTACGGATTCGCTCCACCTTACGGCCTTGCTTCCCATTGTAATTGCCATTGTAGCACGTGTGTAGCCCAACTCATAAGGGCCATGCGGACTTGACGTTATCCCCATCTTCCTCCATATTAAAACTATAGGCAAAATTTCTACTTGGAACAACAGATCTTAGCCATTGCCTCATTGGAAAGAGTTTATTGTATACTACATATTGACAACATATTCTTCATTGTGTAAAGCTTTACTAATACTAATACACCTATGTATTGATGCTCGAATCTTGTTAGATAATTATGGATGCTCTTTTGGATTGATTTGAGCTTTCTTTGCTCAATCCATTGAAGATTTCTTGTTGTAATACATTGTAACTAGAAAACTTATAGGTTGCAAGTCTACGCTTTGAATGCCTAAAAGTGCTTCGAGTATGGATGCTTGGCATTAACGTATGTACCTATGATGCACTTTGAGCTTCACATTTGAGCTCCATTGGATGTATTTGGGCATTTGGACATTCCTTTAAGTGATCCTTCATTTGCAAGTTGAAGATATACTGGATGTGTATACTCCCAAATGCACGTATCACATATCTCAATTGCTTGGATGTTATGAGCATTGTGTATTGAGCTTTATTTGGCTCTTGGAAATTCTGAATTCACTTCCATTGGGAGACACTTGTATTTATCTTTGCAGAGCTTGGGTCTTTAGAGACAGTGGGAAGTCTCTTGCCTATGTACATGCTCAGTAAATATATACATATACTATTCTTGCACATACCGACTCTTGTGGATCGATTTGCTTTTGAGCATTTGGATACCGTGTACCCCTCATTGTTAGTGGTGGATGCTTGGTATGCATTGTTTGTATGCATCTATGTACCTAACACTCCATAGGCTTTGACGATTCTTAGTACTTGGTTGTTGCATTGCTAGTTATATTTTATATCTCTTGGATTGCTACTTGGATATTCCTAGCAGTGGGAGCTTATTCCCTTGGTCATTTTACTAATCTATAGTCATTTATTGCAACTTTATGGATACCAATGCTAAATATTGTTTATGAGTAGTTTTTATGCCTTGTTTAAGAACTCTACTACTTATCGTTTGTGGATAGCTATGTACTACATGGTTCCCTGCCTCTTGCCCTCCCTTTTGGCTTAATTTTGGGGTTGTTTTGTTATAATCATAGTAGCCCCGTACTCTTGTACTTTTCAATCATTTGTAGACATAATGGCAGTTACTTTCAATGCATCAACGGCGGTGGATAGTGCTATTTTCAAGATTGAAAATCTTGATGGTGGTAACTTCCAATATTGGAAGATGCAAGTATGGCAAGTGTTGCTATAGAAGTAGATTAGGCCATCGAAATTCAAAGGTATAAAGACAAAAAATTGGGATAGAGAAGATTGGGATGAACTGGATGAGTTATGCAAGTTTACTATTATACTCTCTTTGTGTAAGCAGACATATTTTAATGTTACTCTATTATTGGTGGTGCATATGATTGAAGAAGATATGTGATTTTCATGACAAGAAAAGTCTTGTAACTAAGTTATATTGATTGAAGAAGCTTGTGGACCTTCACATGGAGGACACCCCTATGTCTACTTATTCGAATGAGTTCCACTCTATTTTTAGCTAGCTTATCTCGTAGCGTATCAAGTTTGAGGATAACATAAAGTCTTTGCTCTTGCTTTTGTCACACTAGTAGAGTCATGGAATACATTTCATACTACTATGAGTGCTAATCCTCTTGATGATGGCTTTAAATACAATGATATAGAGAGTGCTTTACTTACCAAAAAAGTAAACATAAAGAATATTGATGCAATCTGCACTTCTCATGCATTTACAGTTAGAGGTAGAAATGGTGAAAATGGTACTAATAACCATGGTAGAGGCTCGTAGCCCAATAGGGGCAAGTGCCAAATTTTTGGACAATCCCATAGTGAGTCCCATGGTCATAAGTCCTCTTTGACATGTCATTATTGTGGGCAGCAAGGTCACATTTGACTGTAATGCCATAAAATGCAGAATGCTAGGCATAATGGGAAAGGCAAGGGAAAAGTGTAGGAAAATGCAAAGTCCACTGAGATTGTACCTAGGTCTAGTGTAAAGATAAAGGAGATAAATGCTTTGGAGTACAATTCTGATGACTACATTCTTGCTACTTCCTTACTTGATGCTACTCAATTGATTGATGCTCCTTTTACTTACTCTCAATGCTGGCTTCTTAATTCAAAGGGTTTGTTAGAGTGGGAGATGATATTGCATTGGATATCATTGGCATAGGTGATGTTAGACTATAATTTGATATTGGTACTCCTTTTGTGCTTCATGATGTATGTCATGTCTTGGCTTTGACTAAAGGCCTTATTTCAATTGGACAATTGGATTATGACAAGTAACATGGATCTTTTGGTGATTCTTCATGAAAGGTCACTCATGGTAGTCTTGTTTTTGCTAGAGGTACCAAGGTTGGTAGCCTCTACTCTTTGCTTGTTTCTAGGTTTGTTGACCATATCTTGCTAGTGATCAATTTTCCATATGTATCTTTATAACATCTTCTTCTTAAATATATGTCTTTGAAAGAAATGAAAGTATAGACACATTTTCAATATCTTCCATCCTTGGATTATTCTTGTTTTGATTCATGTGATCATTATTTGCATGGAAAGTAGACTCCTAAATTGTATTAGAAGTCTGGTTCTACACATGTGGATGAGCCTTTGGCTCTTGTGCATTCAGATATTTGTGGCTCCATGCCCTGTTTGTCCTTGGGTGGCACAAAGTACTTTGTTACATTCATATATGATTATTTACATAAGGTTTTTGAAGGCCCTGAAGTGGAAGCACGGAGCGAAAGCAAGAGCTATGGTGAAATGAGCAAGAGCAAGAGACAGAGAGAAACATAAGATGTGGGAACTTCAACAGTCACAACATGTGACCAGCCTTTCCTTTATTCAAATGTCATTGAAAGAATAAAGAATGAAGTGGCAGTGATGGGTGCCTACCATACTTGCAGTGTACAAGTGTGTGGATATGTGGATATTGTCAGTGTAACTAATACACGAGCACCTAGGCACAGGTGCCTTTATCCCCAACAATCTCCCACTTTAAGGAAAATGTGCCCCTAGTGAAGAGAGAACAAGAAAAGAGGTGAAACAAAAATGTACATAAGTACGACATGATGAGAAAAGATATCATCTCATCCAACACTCATAAGCTTCCTAAGGAAGGCAAAATGCTCCACTGAGAGAATTTTAGTGAGAAAATCTGTAAGATTTTGGTTGGCTGAGATCTTGACAAGTTCAATATACTTGTCCTCAATGACCTCTCGAAAAAAGAGGTAACACACCTCAATGTGCTTCTTCTTCGCATGCAATACCAAATTCTTGGCCAATTGAATAGCACTCATAGAATCCGAATGTAGTGTAGGGACCACATTAGTAATGCCAAGGTCAACCAGTAGATGGCCTAACCAGAGAACCTACTTGCAAGCCTCAATGGCTGTAACACACTCTGTCTCTCTAGTAGATAGTGCTGTGCATTTCTACACCTTGGACATCCAAGAAACAACACATCTAGCAAAGGTGAAGACATAGCCAAAGGTGGAGTTCCTACTATCTACATGTCCTGCATAATCAGAGTTAGTGTATCCCACGACTCCTATATCTTGGCCACCATAACAAATGCACATAACTCTTGTGCCCTTCAGTTACATCATGATACCCTTGATAGCATCCCAATGTCATCTACAAAGGGTAGCCATATAGCATGCCACAACTCCCACTGCAAATGCTATGTCAAGTTGAGTGGCTATCATGGCATACATCAAACTGTTCACTACTATAGATGCATAAGGGATCTTGGCCATCTTGGCCTTTTGCTCATCAAACTACAGAAAATTGGATTAACTAAGCTTCATATGCAAAGGTAGAGGACAACCAATAGCCTTAACATTGTGTAGATGAAACCATTGAAGGACCTTCAGAATGCACTCCTTTTGTGACATGTAAAGGAGTCCCTTAGGACGATTATGCGTAATGCACATCCCAAGAATATGTGAGGCATATCCCATATCCTTCATCTCAAAGCTCTTCTTGAGCTAACCTTTCAAATCATCTAGCTCATCATGAGCACTCTCAGCAATCAATATATCATCCATATAGAGGATCAAAATCATAAGGTTGCTATCATGAGTGCGGGAATATCCCTGTGAATGCATAAAAGCATCAAACTTGTGGTATGATTCCCCAAGTGTCTACTTAAGGCCATAAAGACTCTTTCATAATTTGCACACTAGGTATTCCTCCCTACTAGGGATTGCAAAGCCCTTAGGCTACTCCATGAAAATCTTATCTTGCAAGTCTCCATGAAGAAAATCTGTCTTGACATCCATCTGATGAAGATCCAAGTCAAGCTAGGCAATAAGGATAGTCATCTTTACAATAGGAAAAAAGACTTCATCAATATCCACACCATGTTATTGCTTGAAGCCATTAGTAACCAATTTGGCCTTGTATCTTGGCTTGGAGCATCCAAGGGTACTTTTCAACTTGTACACCCACTTGCATGGCAAAGCACGTTTGCCATCAGGAAAAGTAACCAAATTCCACATACGATTTTTTTGCAATGAGTCATACTCTAACTACATGGTCCTCTCCCAAGAGTGATCATCACCTCTGTGCATGGCTTCATCATAGGTAAGAGGCTCATCAATATCTGTCACCATAACATAATCCATAGAGGGATCAAATCATGCCGGATGTCATCTATCTCTAGTGGACTCGCTGTGGGGCTGATACATCCTGTAGAACATTAGGAACCTAGGCCATTAGGGCATCTAGTGTGTTGTTGGATGTCTAGCTCGTTGTATAATAGTCGGAGGTTTCTCCTGAAATATCAGCTTGCATGCATTTTCTCCTCATAGAAAACAAAATCATGGCTATGGATAACCTTTGGAGCGTGTGGATCCCATAGGTGATAGTCCATCACACCTGTATTCCCATAACCAAGAAAGATGCATTTCATAGACTTAGGATCTAGCTTATTGCACTTGTCCTTGGGTACACGATAGAAAGCCTCACAATCAAGGACACACAAATGAGTATATAAGGGAGCATGAGGACTAATTTATCAAGTGTACGGTAGTAGTAGTAATTGCCTCAACCCCAAAATGTTGTGGTAAACTTGCATGACTAAGCATACTGTAAACTTGCTCCTGAATTGTCCTATTCATGCACTCAACCATACCATTCTAGGGTCACGAGGTATATGGGGCTGTCAACTAACGCTTAATACCCCTCTCATCACAAAAGTACTCAAAGGATTTAACATGAGGCATTTCGGCCTATACCTAGATTGGTTCTCAACCAAAGAAAGGCAACACTAAAATGTAGCCAAGACTTTCAATTTTAGCTTAATAGGATATGCTCAGACCTTATGTGTATAGTCATCAATGAAGGTAACGAAATACTTCATGCCACCTCCTAATGACTTGCAAGGCATGGGAGCACATACATCTGACTGAACAAGAGCCAAAGGCTTACCCATGCATGTCATACCAGAATTTTTATGTGTATTGCATATTTGTTTGCCATATAAACAATAATCACAAGACTCAAAACATTTATAGTCAAGGGGTGGAAGGTGCTATAAACATGTAAGCATTTTCATTCCTTTCAAGGACGTGCCCAAGGTGACAATGCCACATAGATACAAGTGAAATTGCATCCACTGCCAAAATGTGGTCAATTGACCTAGATATAAGCAAGGGATAGAGAGTAGTGGACTTAGCACCACATGCAATGACAAGATTCCCATGTGTAATCTTCCATGAGGAATCACTAAAAGAAATTACAAGTGCTAGCAGAGGTAAGGCTCTTCGTGAGAGCTGGTACACGATGTACATCATGAAGAGTATACATGCAATTTGAAGCAAACTATAGCTAGACATCACCAAAACCAACTGTCTACAATGCCAAGTCATTACCCAAATGGGCAGAGCCCCTCATACTGCGATAGGAATGAAAGCACTCTCTATGAGGGATCACATCAAAAGAAGCCCTTGAATCTATCAATCAACAATGAGTATACCCAGACAAAGCATCAGTCCGCTTAAAAGTATCAAGAGAAGCTACAAGTATGAAATCATAATTAGAATCAATTTGCACAATATTAATCTCTTCGATCTTAACTTCTGACTTGCTAGGAACAATGCTGCGATTATTATTGTTGTCATGTACTTTACCCTTGCTCTTTTCTTTGCGCTTGTCCTCATGCATCTTATGGCACTATGGCCGAATATGCCCTACTTTTCCACAATAATGACAAGTCAACGAGAACTTATGACTATGGGACTTACTGTGAGATTGTCCACGTGATTGAGAGCGAGACTATTGAGAGTCTCTCCCATGATGGTCATTATCGTTCCTACCATTATTGTCTCTAACTATCAAAGCATGAGAGGTGTGAGAAGCATAAATATTTTTTGTTAATCTCTTTAGTCAAGAGTGCACCCTCTACATCCTACAATTGTAATTGATCAATAGGTATGTTGGCACACATAGTAGTATGAAAGGTATCCCATGATTCAAGCAGTGTGACTAAGAGGAACAAGGGAAGAACAGTGCCCTTGAATTCAATTTCCTAGAAAAAGCAAATTATTGATAATGGAATGAAACTCATTTAAGTGAGCTTACATAGAAGTGCCCTCCTTTATGCGAAGATCCATGCGTTGCTTCAGCCAATATATTTGAGAAGCGGGGCTCTGCTTGTCATAGACATTGCCAATCTTTTCCCATAATTTCCATGCATATGGAACACCTGCTTAGAGAGGGATAATATAATGGTTGACTTACATAGCTTATCTAATTCAACCCAATCCTTTGTCTCAATAAGTTTGGGCTTGTCAACCTTATGTTTCAAAGGCCTAACTTGCATTTTTTACACTAAAACTTACTAGATTTGGGCCTTTCAGTAGTTGTAGTTGGTGCCATTCAACTTGTTCATATGAAAGATAGCACTATCACTCGAGCCACCAACCATAATGCAGGCAAAAAAGTGCACAAATTATCAAAGCAGGCTATTGTAATGATTGCAAACAATGCTAAAACCACTACCAAATCAATTTGAAAACAAGGGGTATTGACCAAGTAATGAACTATCCACAGAATCAATGCAAAGAATTGTCAAATGAAGATGATTGCTCACATAAACAGGGTAGTAAACTATAATTACAACATGCTGAAGATGAAGTGCATCAGTAAGAAATCAATGCGAAAGAGAGGGAATCATTGATATAAGACAAGTTACAATTGCCACGGGATAGCTCCATCTAGAAATGAGTGAAGATGTGATTGGCACCAAGAACTGTCAAAGGATTGGGGTGTCAAAGTGAGATACATCCCATAGGCATAACCATTGTGCATTGAATGGATCTCACAGGTAACACAAGAGACCCCAACTAAAGGCACGGCTGACTAAGCAATGTAATGGAACCTCAATACATAACCAACTAAGATGCATACATCACTGAAAATATCATCACAAAGATAGGTGCTAGCCCAAAAGTAATGCTAGATCAGTCCACTAAGCATCAATTGTATACATAAAGCATGACAAGAGCATGTGCATATCACCAATCAAATGGTCTCACTATAAGACCCTCAAGCTCAACTGTGTAACCAAATGCTCAATGTAATTTCCAAGTGCTAAGTAGCAGCTCACACTAGAATAGAAAATAGAATGCCAAATGAGAAAACAAAGCCCAAAACATCACGTGGAAGGTATCCATACATCCAAGATCCAAGTAACATATATTCGAGAGCATCCAACCCAAGTAACTTACAAAGCGCTTATTACTAGAGCATCAAATAACCATATATAATAGTGAATGAGAGTCCATGTCAAGATTCAATTCTCCAATCTCAGTTTAAAAGCAATCCAAAAGCATAACCAAGCATGTAAGTTTAATGGTATGCCCCAATATAGCATCCAAAGTGCTTGGGAAGTATCAAGAAGCAATAGGCATGAAGTTTCTTTGATAAAAGGGCATTGAGCCGCCCTGCTTATTACAACAATACAATTCTTATGTAAAATTAAGAAAAAGAGTGCTCAAATCTCAAAAATCGTAAGTGACCTCTAGACAATGAGTAAAGTGCTGTCCTGAACTATAGAGAAGTAGGATGTCATGAACTGTGAATCAATGGCTGATCTTGAAAAATTCAAATGATGTGTAAGATGATAAGACCAATGTCATGGATGGTTCCAAAGATTGCTAAGTGTTGGGAGAAGTGCCAAGAGTTAGATGATGCAACTGATAATGTTAGGATGTGGGCAACATCAAACAATTGCAATTCATGCTATTGCTTTCTCCTACTAATGGGGTAATGATTGTTATTGAGTGCTTACTAAAGCTTGAGCAATGGTCTTGAAGCTCCGAAACAAGCCTTGAGTGGAGGGAGCAATTGGGAAAGAAGTGGGAGCAAGATTCATACCTCATGAAGAAGAGGGCTAAACTACCATAGAACCTTCAAGCTAAAGCTTTTCTCAAGCTGAAGTAAACTGAAGGGGTTTAACTCCTCAATGCCGATGTAATGGCTTTGATACTAGTTGAAGGGAGTCAGCCCTGAAGTGGAAGTATGAAGTGAAAGCAAGAGCATGGTGAACGAGAGAGAGAGAGAGAGAGAGAGAGAGAGAGAGAGAGAGAGAGAGAGAGAGAGAGAGAGAGAGAGAGAGAGAGAGAGAGAGAGAGAGAGAGAGAGAGAGAGAGAGAGAGAGAGAGAGAGAGAGAGAGAGAGAGAGAAGATGTGGGAACTCCAATAGCCATAATGTGTGACTAGCCTTCCCTTTATTCAAATATCACTGTAAGAATAAATAATGAAGTGACACTGATGGATGCCCCCACCTACAGTGTACAGGTGTGCGGGTACTATTAGTGTAACTAACACATGGGTAGCTAGGCACAAGTGCCTTTATCCCCAACAGTTTTGGCTTATCGTATTAAGCATAAATCAGATGCTTTATCTATGTTTCAATGCTTTTTGACCATGGTTGAGAACACATCTAGATATAGAATGAGATACCTATGGGTTGACAGTGGGGGTGAATATGTCTTTAAGGCTTTCAACATGCAACTATGTGATGAGAGGGATATTAAGCATTGGTTAATCGCCCCATACACCCCACTCTAGAATGGTATTATAGAGTGCTTGAGTAGGACTATTTAGGAAAGAATCCATAGTATACTTAGTGAGGCAGGCTTAATGCAACACTTTTGGACTGAGGTAGTTACTACTATGGTGAATCTCTCTTGGTGGCTGAGTTGTAAAGGAGGTATAGTCTGGGAAAACTCCCTTACATACACACTTGCAAGTATTTGGATATGATACTTTTTTTCATATTTCCAAAGAGAAACACAATAAGTTGGAGTCAAAGTCCATTAAATGTATCTTTCTTGGATATGATGATGTAGGTGACATGTGCTATCATCTTTGGGATCCATAGGCTTGGAAGGTTATCCACAGCCATGATGTTATTTTCCATGAGGAAAAGATGTATACAAGACTAGAATAGGTGACTGAAATATGTAAAGTGATCTCTTAGGAGGAGAGTCTCACAATATAGCTAGCCCTAGTGAGACAACCTACTATGATTGTGGATGATGTAGTGACCTAAGGTGTGCCTATTGTGCAAGTTCATGATGTTGGACAGAGAGGACATGCCATATATGCCCCATAGAGAGTTTTGAGATGCTTCACTCGAGCTTCATGTCCTTTTGATCCCTATGAGCCCTCTATGGATTATGTTATGGTGAAAAACTCTCTTGAGCCACTTACCTATGAGGAGGCTATGCATAGAGGTGATTCTCATTCTTAGTAGAGGGCTATGTAGTTTGATTTTGATTCGTTGTAGAAGAACCATACATGGGACTTAGTTTCCTTGCTTGATGGAAAGCCTGCATTGCCATGCAAGTGGGTATACAATTCACAGAGTACCCTAGGCCACCTTAAGCTAGAATATAAGGCTAGATTTGTTGCTAAGGGTTTTAAGTAGGAAAAGAGAGTTGATTTTGATGATATATTCTCTCACATGGTCAAGATGACTACCCCATACTTGGTCTTGAACTTGGTTGGTCAGTTGGATTTGGATATTTATTAGATGGATATTAAGTTGTTTTTTCTACATGGGAACCTATATGAGGACATTTATATGCAGTAGTCTAAGGGCTTTGTAGAAAAAGGGAGGGAACACCTAGTGTGGAAATTTGAAGAAGAGTCTTTATGGACTTAAGTAAGCACCTAGGAAATTCTATCATAAGTTTGATACTTTCATGTATTCATAGGGATATTCCTGTATTAAGATGGATCCAGGTCTATACACAAAGAAGGCCCGTGATGGTAGCCTTACTATCTTGGTGTGATGATATGCTTATTTCTCGGAGTGCTCATGCTAAGCTAGATGCTTTAAATAATTAGCTCAAGAAGAGCTTTGAGATGAAGGACATGGGGTAGGCCTCACACATAGTCGGTATGTGCATTATATGTTATCGCTCCAAGGGACTTCTCTACTTATCCTAAAAGGAGTACATTCACAGATTACTTGAGCGATTACATATGAAGGATGATAAGCCTGTTAGCTGTCCTTTACCTTCTCATGTGAAGGGATGAAAGACCAAAATGGCCAAGGTTTCATATGTATCCATAGAGGGCAGTTTGATGTATGTTGTGATAGCTATTCAACTTCACATAGCATTTTGTAGTGGAAGTTGTGGCACGTTATATGACTACATCTGGCAAGCAACATTGAACACCAAAAGGGTATCATGAGATACGTTAAAGGCATTGCATGTATGTGTATTTTCTATAGTGTTCAGGACACATGAGTCATGGGTTATATTGATAAGATTATGTAGAACATCTAGACAATAGGAAGTCCACCTTTGATTATGTCTTTACCTATGATGGAGGTGCTATCTCTTGGATGTCTAGGGTGTAGAAATGCACAATCTTGTTTACTACCAAGGTTGAGTACATTACAACCATTGAGGCTTGCAAGGAGGTCTATGGTTAGGCCGTCTAGTTATAGATCTTGGTATGACTACGACTCCTACACTACATTTAGATTCCATGAGTGTCATTCATTTGGCCCATAATTTGGACTTCCATGTGAAGGCAAAGCACATTGAGGTACACTATCACTTTATGAAAGAGGTGGTAGAGGACAAGTCCATTGAACTTGTCAAGATTCCTATGGATACGAATCCTATAGATTTGTTCACTAAAAGTCTCCCAGTGGAATGTTATACCTTAGGAAGATGATGGGCATAGGATTAGATGATGTCTTTCCTCATCTTATTGTACTCTATGTACATATTGTACTTTTTTCACTTTTACTCACTCAAGCACATTCACCTTTAAGTGAGAAATTGTTGGGGATTAAAGGCCACATGTGCCTAGACACTACATTTAGTTGTATACAATACATGCACACCTATACATTGTAGGTGCTGGGCACCAATCACAGTCACTTTATTCTTTATTCCCTTAGTGGCAATAGAACAAGGGAAGGTAGGTCACATATTATGACTATTGGAGTTCCCATATGGCAATCTCTCTCTCCTTTCTTGAACATCCATGGCTTTTACTATCTTCTCACTTCTGCTTATGCTTCCATTTCCACTCCATCTTTCAAGATTTTCTAGCACAATAAGCAAACAATCCATATAAATGATCAAAATAAAAAGATTACGATCCATAGCATTCTTTATATAGAGAAAATAATCTTTCTCACTCCTTGTATATCCCAGTGATGTCATAAAAGCATAAAACTTATAGCACCATTCCCTTGGAGTATGCTTCAATCTATATAAACTTTTGTGAAACTTACATAGCAATTGTTCCTTGCCTTGCATAATGAATCCCTTTGGTTGTTGCCTGTAGATGTCATTATGTGAATTCCCATGTAAGAAAGTTGTTGTCTTTATATATATCTTGACAAGCTCCATATTCTCCTTTGGTAATTAGTTGTTCAAAGAGTGGTTGTCTTAACTACTAGGTGAGAAGATCTCATTAGAGTTTATTCTCTTTTTCTTCTTAAAGCCCTTGGCTACCAATTTTGCCTTTGGGCTATTGAACCGATTTCCAAGTTGCATCATTTTTCAAAGAATCCATCTGTGATTGCATAGCCCTTTTCTACTTATGCCTATTATCCCTAAACATCACATCCACATAACATGAAGGCTCTCCACAATTTGTCACCATGACATAATCAAGAGATGGAGTACATCTCTATGGAGGTCTAGACACTCTCATAGATTGTCCCACTAACACTTTCTTGACTTGAGCATTTTGTTGTTCCAACTATCCTACTAAATGAGAGGCAACATACCTAGTTGTGATATATCCACCTCAATATTTCCTAATTGTCCTAGGCTAGTACCATGTGGAAAAAGTCATGCATGTGACTTATATAGTGGCTATTCATCCTCGTGAAATACCACCTTGCATTTCTCAACGGTCTTGATGGGCTACTTACATAGCTTTTCTTCATGGGATATCACTTCATACTTGTGTAGTATCATTCTCACCTTTACAAAGAAATGTTGCATACTATCATAGTTGTACAAAAGGAAATTCATACCTGTGTAAAGGACAATGGAAACTTACGTATTTTTACAAAGGACAAGAGGAGTAAGTTTGATATGAAGTCAAAAGATGCATTTTTCTTTAATATGGAGATTTAGGAGAGATAGGACACTCCATTTACATGCCATTTACATTCTTGAGCACACATGAAAAACAATTTGCAAGAGATAAATGTACATCTCACACTTCAATAATGTCGCGCACATGGTCATTGCATAAACAAACACAACATTTATACCTACATTATACAACACAAAGCACTCCCTATGTGGAGTAACATGAGAAGATGCTCTAGAGTTAAGGATCCAATCGTATAATATGCCATCATTAGTAGCAACAAGAAATGGATCACAAAGTGTAGTGATATATAAGACATTATCATCATCACTACTATTGCATAGTGTTCACTTCCTCTATCTTTGCCTTGGGTTTCTCTTTGCTTTTACCATCACCATGAGGCTTTTTTTTTGCCTTTGCATCCCTTTGAAGCAATATTTCTTAATGCAACTCTTCTTTCCACAATAGGAATTTTCTACATCCTTGTGTGAGACTTGCTTCTAAAGCTTCCTCTTTCATGAGATTTCCTTGCCCATTACTCCTCTCTCTCATAGTAAATAAATAGTACTTGCATTATTATTCCTATTGACCTCCTTAATAAGTTAATCATTATCAACATTTGCATTAGTCAAACCACTCACTGGTGTTGAATTACTTATAGTGGACTTGAAAGTATCCTAACTTTCAAGTAAGGTAACAATAAAAAGTGTGGCTTGGATGGAGTCCTGAAACACAATATTTTGGGCTAAAAGATGGGTAAACATGGTATTAAACTCATTCAAGTGTTTAGATAGATATCCCCTCTTCCATGCAAAGATCAATGAGATTTTTAACCCAACTCACTTGAAATGAAACACTTTACTTTTTATAGAGATTACAAAGCTTTTTCCATTTATCATAAGCACCACCACCACAAGCTATCTCTGGGCTTAAGCATCCCCCATGCTTGCATACACCAATACATGTGTTATAAACCCAATATCTTTTGGAATGACCCCAAAAACACACCGATTGCCCTTAATAATAGCCTTCAATGGCTATCTAAACATTTTGAACTTGACTTCGACATCCCCTGAATAAAGCCTCAATAGATCCCTTAATCAAAGCACTTTTTTTTATTTAAATTGAAGAGCTTAATAATATGATTTGTATGTTTTTTTAGGTTTGGGTAGCAAGCATTAACCTTGTGGTATGTTGACTTGCACTCCATGCTCTAATCACGAGTTCAATTTGAACTACTTCAAGTACCTATAGTGTGGATCCAACTTAAAAAATAACTAGTTCAGAAGTTTCAAAGTGTGAACACATCTCCTCAAATATTGAGTTACATTCTTTAAGTGTGAGCATGTCTCCAAAATAGCTAGTTCAATGGGTACTAGTGTCAAAAGGGACTTTTTAAACAAAAGTTTAAGCTTTATCAATAAGACTTATTAAGACTAATAGCTGTATCCAACTAGTAGGGTAGTGGGAATTTGTGTTACTTGATATGACATGCCAAAGTATCTTTTCAATAGTGCTTAATTAATTGGCCACATTGTTTTGTAGCACAAGATGAGACATGGGATATGAAAATTACTATAAACAAGTCACACACAATCAAAATTCCAATCCTTCTCCTCTCTATTTGATAGACACAAGATGGCCCCTTGCTTCTCAAAAAATGAACTGCCCTTCTCAATCTTTGTGGTAGACATGGATTCCTCACACTCTACACTCTAATCATGAGCAAAGCATGACACTCTAAACTAATTGATAGGATGAGGAGCCATAAGCATGAGAGAGAAATAGAGCAAGAAAGACAAAAGACCAAAATTTTTGTGGATACTCAATTACCCCTTTTCTTTATTATCTCCAATCATACATGAATATACAATGTATACATATACAAGGGATGATGCCCCTAGCCTTTGGATATTGGCCTTTATCCCAACAATTTCTTCATCTTTAAAGGTTCTCAAGGATATTCTCTATCCAAACAACAATTCTCTATACTCTATTTACATTGTAGGTTCTCAAACCTCTCCTATATTGCTTAAAGAAACCACTTATAGACCATAAGAGAAAATGGGGCTTGTACATTTATGTGGATGAATGGGCTATAACAAATATCCCTTTCAATAAACTAATTGTTGCTTAGCTGCTATTGATATTTATTTTGATGGTTTATTGTATCTAAATTACCCTAGCACATGACTGGCAAATAGAATACATATTCGTAAGCCATCAAAGCTCACTCAACGCTATACACTTCTAGGGCAACCATTCACATTCATGCCATGGGAAAGATTGGGAGATCCCAGGCTTCTCATGGTATGCCATCTCCATTTCTACCTCCATTGTGATATACCATACAAAATGGGAGAATACATTATCAAAAAAGTATAAGGAGAAGAGGCATCTATAGGACAACCTTGACCAAGACACTAAGGGGGATGAGGAATACTAACCTACTTGCCATGAGAGGAGCATAGGAGGGTGGAGCTGGCAAACGCAATTAGGGTTGAAATGACGAGGAGAGTAGAGATAGTGATGGAAATGATTACCATAGTGATGGTAATGAAGACTATGGTGATGGTGATCATGACCACGATGATGTTGACATCAAAAGGATAATAGAAACACAAGTAAGCTAGAGAACCAATGATCTATTATTCAAGTAGGGAGAGGGCAGAAAAAGGACATGTGAAACATCCCCCTCTTCTCCAAGAATATTTGCATCCATCTCAATCACTCTACTATCACTTTTTTCTCCCAACCACTTGTCCCACGACCATAAGCACCCAAGCAACAATAACCTTTAGTAGCACGTGTATCTAAGCAAAGGATTTGAAGGAGAAAAGACTAGCACTCAGTTACTCTTGCGAAGATCAAGTATTAAAAAGCACAAACTTGTTGATTCAACGAGTACCTTTTGCTCATACCATACAGACATTATGATAATTAATTTAGTTTGGTTTTTATGAAAATTAAGTGAATATAGTTATTAGATTTATATTATGGATTTCTATCTTATTTGTTGTATAATAGTGACTTGTAAAGTACGAATAGAATACATGAAAAAAGATACATTACATTCAAGATCATCGAGTCAATATACAAGATTGTAGGTTCTATGCACTAATATAGCTTCACAAAGACCATAGAACATAACATAGACCATTGCATACCACTCCATTGGTTGTAGCTTATTGGTTGAAGTAGTAGCTTGCTTCTAGGCATCTTAGCTATTGGCCAACACCTCCTTCTTTGTTGCCTTTGAGGCCTTACCTAGGATAACCAAGATTACGATTCCCTCATAAATCCACTATGCAAATGTGTGCAAATATGTGCCTCACCAAACAAGGATGACCTTGTGGCCATTCAAGGTAATGGTAGGGACATAAATCACCATGGGAATGGTAGAGATAGAAATCACCCTGGTGAGTGCTTTTGATATAGTTAGTTGTGTACAAGCATTGGGGGTAAACTCAAAATGATCTACCATAATATTTCGAGGATAAATCCTTCAATACACTAAGCCAAGGAAACATCCTTATTGAAAGGTTCTTAACCCATTAATGACTAGGAAACTCATCAATATCTAAGATAGTCTATATTAAAACTAATTGACTTTTCAAAGAAGAAATCAAGGACATGTAAATGGAATATATAATTACTTGTTGGGCCTCATCAACTATGATCTCTACATGTTTTTTCAAGTTTTAACTAGAGTTGGCCTCATCAATTGTGCTTGGGGGAGGTTGGGGGGACCTAGGTGATATGGCTAGCTTCCTCCTGCCATGTACCATAGGATGAATGGCCTCAAATTCATCGATGGCTACAACAACATGCCCTATACTATAATCAAGTTACACCAAGGTACCCATAAAACATTCTAGCTCCTCAAGCTTGGTGGAGATATGGCATGTGGCAAGGTGCCAGTAGGTAATTGAAAGCACTCATCCTCTCATATAGCAAACATTTTCTTCACATTGTGGCGAAACAAAAATTTTGACAAGCCCTTTAAAATGTTGGTGGTTGGAGGAAGCCTACATTTTCACTCTTGTCTAGTGCATCCTCCTCATTCCCTCCTCACTACTAGGCATGCACCACTAATGACACAATCTCTAGGGAAGCCCCCTCCATATGTTCTCACCCACATGCCACATAGTAAGGAAAGGATGGAGAAAGAATCAATTCTAATATACAAAGTAATACATCCGAGACCCTGACGCCATTAGCTTCTGGCATACAGACGCATAAATTTGGAAGCCCAGCGCTCCTACCTGCCATGGAATCGCTGACCTTGGTTCCTCTCAAAATGCAAACAGCTGCGCCGTCTGAATGGCGGTGCGAGCCGTCGGAAGGAGGCCTTCTCAAAGACCTCAGTAATGGCTGGGGCCTAGGGCCTCCTCGTCAGCAGCCGAGTTTGGCCAGCCGGAGCTCCCAAGATCTTCCTTGCTTGAACCACCGTTGCAGGCCCGTGCAGTTCGGGCCACATCTAGATTCTCACAACCGTGACGCTGCTCCGGATAAGCGGTCCCGGTCCTGCCAATCATCCGACGTACGGCTTGAGGAGGTACGCTTGTCCCATCACAGTCAATGCCTGTATGTTCATGGTTGCATGCTTTAAATTTAATGAATAGATACATCAATGTCAAATCACCACTGCCCTTTAGGTTCCCCATATGTTGTGCTGTTAATTTCATGAACAGATACATCAATGTCAATTCACCACTGCCCTTTAGGTTCCCTATATGTTGCGCTGTATGAATGACTGAATTAAGAAGGCTCAATGCATATCGTGATCACTATATTTCATCTCCGGTTTTGATTGCTTATTCAATCATGCACAATAGATTTTGCTGCTGTATGAGTTGGCTTGTGCAAGTTCAAATTCGTATCTTAGAGGGACTGGCCTCGTGGCCTCTTAGCCTTGCAGTAAAGCTTTGAAGCCTCAAAGAGCAGAATCAATTGACATTGGACTGATGGGTCCTGTTGGACTTACCTCGGGGTTTAGATTTAACATGAAAAAAAACCTACTTTTCATGATCTTCTGATTCCTGTCTTCCGCCTTCAGCATAGTCGCATAATGGGCTTGTTCTCATACATATAAATTTATGTAGGAGCCCACATCTAAGAGATTGAGTGCTGAACTTTATACCTTATGCAAGGAAGGGCATCTGGATAAAGCACTGCATGTGCTTCGTGACATGGATCAGCAAGGTATAGTTCCATCCGACCACTTATATTTGTCTCTTTTAAAGTTGTGTAACAAGAGCAAGGCTGCAACCCGGGTCAAACAAGTCTATGGGCACATTACCAGAAATAAATTACAGCTCTCTGGTGGTCTTGGTGAATATTTGGTAATTGCATTGATAAAGTGCAGGGCTTTTGAAGATGCAATGCCGTTATTTCATGGACTGCCACATCGTACAGTCTTTTTATGGACAGCTGTTATCTCTGCGCACGTGGATCGCGGCCGCTACCGTGATGCCCTGGTAATGTATGGCTGTATGCAAGATGAAGGTGCTCACCCAGACGCATACACTTATACTAGCCTCCTTAAAGCATGTGGCAGCATACCTGATCTTAAAGAGGGCAGGAAGCTACATGCTGAAGTTAAAGGGAATGGCTATATATTGGATGTATTCATTGGAAGCACTCTTGTAAGTATGTACAGTAAATGTGGTACTATTGTGGAAGCTGAGATGGTCTTCACTGAGCTGCTTCATCGGAACATTGTCTCTTGGAATGCCATGCTCTCTGCTTATGTGGACTCTGGTCAAGGAGAGAAGGCTATAAGGCTATACAGACAGATGCTAGAGGAGGGCATGAATCCAGACAAGCAGACATTTGTTTCTACTCTTCAAGCATGTAGTCTTCTTGGAGAGGTAGAGGAAGTGGTTGCTATGAAAGGGCCCTTGATGTCAAAGGGGGCTTTTGAAATCGGACAAGCTTTGCATTCTGATGCTCGAAGGGCAGGCTTTGCTTCAGATATGACTGTTGCTAGTTCTCTAGTGACCATGTATGGAAAGTGCCTCAACATGGTAAGGGCAGAGGATGTCTTTAGTGGATTATGCCAGCATGATATTGTGTCATGGAGTGCAATGCTCTCAGCATATAATGAGCAGTGTCAAGCAGGGAAGGCTTTGCAGTTGTATAGGCAGTTGCAACTGGAAGGCATGAGACCAGATCAACAGGCTTTGGTGATCGCCCTTCAGGCATGCTGCAGTCTTAAAGAGATGGAAAATGATTATGCTAACGAGGGATGTTTGATGAGAGCGGCATCTTTGGAAATTGGTCAAGCACTACATGCTGATGCTCAAAAAATGGGATTTGCTTCAGATCTCTTTGTTGGTAGTGCTCTTGTGGGCATGTACGGGAGTTGTGGAACCATTGCAGATGCAGAAAACATATTTACCAGGTTGTCTGAACGCAATGATGTGACATGGCATGCAATGCTCAGAGCATATGTTGAGCAAAGACATTTTGACAAAGCTTTACAGTTTTTCAGACTGATACAAAAGGAATTCAGAGCTTTGAATGATGTCACTCTTGTATGTGCTTTGCAATTCTGCAGTGAAATAGGTTACCTGGATTTATGCAGGGAGCTGCATTTTGCTATTGTGTCTAATGAGTGTCACATGAACTCTTTGCTGATGACCACTTTAATTCATGCTTATGGAAATTGTGCCAGCATGCCTGATGCTAAGGCAGTCTTTGATGCACTTCCTCAGCCTGATGTTGTGTCATGGAATGCATATATTGCTGGTTATGCACGTGAAGGGAATTTTTCAGCATGCTTGCAAATGTTTGAGGAAATGCAAACATCAGGTCTTCAGCCAGATACCGTCACTTTCTGCTCACTACTCAGTGCTTGCAGTCAAACTGGCATCATTGGCAAAGGTGTTCAGTGCTTTGAATCTATGAGTAGAGATTATAGATTGACTCCTGACTGGAAGCATTATGTCTGTATTATTGACCTTCTTGGCCGAGCCGGAGACTTCTCAAGTGTGTACAACATCTTGTTGCGGATGCCAATGCAGGCTGACTTTTCTATTTGGTTGTGCTTGTTGAGTGCATGTCGCACTCATGGAAATATAGAACTAGGAAAACATGCATTTGATCATGCAGCATACCTTCGAACTAAGGAGCCAGGTGCTTATGTTTTGATGTCCAACATTATTTCTGATTCAGGCCTGCAAGATGGCAGTCTTGAGTATGATGAGGAAGATTTTCAAGCTGATGGATCACTAGCATTTAATGCAACATCTGTTGCATTAGGTTAGATATGAATATCAGAACAGCTGTTCTCAACAAAAAACTCTTGGTATGAAGCTTCTATGAAGGGCTTCTCGTGCATGGTCAAACAGCCACATTGGAGAGGAAACCGAGTTACATAATTCTATTGCTTCAGGCTGAGGTGAAAAGACGATCTGAAGGGCTTCTTGTGCATGGTCCAACAGCCACATTGGAGAGGAAACCAAGTTGTGTAATTCTATTGCTTCAGGCTGGGGTGAAAAGACGATGAAGCATATCTTATAGAGGACCTTTATTTTTTGACTTTGCTATCATCAGCTTACACAGATGCTGTCAACCATTTCTGATGTACTTACAGGAGGGATGCACGGCATTAAGTTTAAGAGGTCAGTCGACATGAGCATTCAGTTACCTTTACAAACAAGTTATATCTTACCATATCGCCTTGGGCTCCGGTGAAAAGGTCATAGAACAAATAAGGGCCTTGCTTTTTCTGCATTCTTGCAATCAGCTTGCATCGATGCTTTGAATGGTCTTTGAGTAGAAGTTCTTGCAGGAACGATGCAGCAATATTGAGATATCATTTGACAGGTGTCAACATCAGTGGAGAGAGCAACAGCTTCCACTGTCACGTGGCTGGCAGCTCAACCATGTCTACTGACACATTGGCAACCATCTCAAGTCTCCTCCACCTCTGCCTGCTTTTTGTTGAGCATTTGAACCACCTTGTGTAGGGTATCATTGAGAGGCACACTTTTACATGTACAAATAAAAAACACATGTATTCTCACACACTGTAATGAACGGGGATCATGGGAATATGGCATGGGAACCTGCAATGTGAAAAGCAACTCCGCACCCGTTCCATACATGAATACTTGATCAAATGGCAAGGCCTACCAATAGAGGAAGCCTCTTGGCGCCCAGCATCTATATTGGATGAATTTCCACACCTCAAGGAGGCTGTGTTGGCTGGCACCTCACCATGACCCCTGTTATGGGCTGCAGTTTGCATCTGGACAGCCACCTGTTTTGTACCAGATTTGGTCCTGGTCCACTCTCAGCCCCATCCTCCATACATGGCCAGAAAGTACCTCAAGGGCTCCGTGCCGACACCTTACTTGCCCCGATCGGAGTTCCCTAGTGGAAGTTATGGCTGTTTTTCTCCAGCCATACCATCTGGGACTGCACACTAGAAATTCCTGGACAGCCCTTTATTTTGTACCAGTTTTGGTCCTGACCTGATTGCAGCCCCGCCTCACGCACATGGGCTGAAAGTACATCTCATGGACTCCGTAACGACACCTCAATTGTCCCATTCGGAGTTGCCCACACAAAGTTATGGCTGATTTCCTACAGCACACTCTTACAATCCATGACTACATTCCTTGTTTTTGAGGACAAAAACTTTATGAGACAGGATAGTTTGTAATGAACGGGGATCACGGGAATATGGCATGGGAACATACCAGTCACACCGACGGTATATAAGGTGTAAGAGGGTATTTTGAGCATGACAGATATTATCATGAAACTCTCTTTTCACCTTCTCAAGCTTCCATGGGTTCCTCTTCTTCTTCCTCTCTTCCTCTTTCTCTCTCTTTTTCTTGCATTTCTCTCCTCTCCCTTTTCTTCTGCAGTCCTCTCTCTCTTTCCCCTTAGTTAGGACAGTTAGGTCTCCTCCATTACATACACATGTACATGCACATTTGCATGTGTTAGTTGCGTGCACACACACACACACACACACACACACACACACACACAGAGAGAAGAAAGAGAGTTATATCAACGTCCTAGCAGGCCAAAATTGACCTTAAGGACAAATCAAGTATGTCAAGCGTCATTTGTACATTTCACTCTGGGTTGACAAGGCATATTCAACTAGAAAAACAAAGAAGAAAAAATAAAACTAAGCTCTAAGATCAGCCTTATCCCTACAAGATAGGAGTACAATATATCAAAGGATCCATCCGAGCATTTTAGATAGTAACTTTACTTTTGATTAGGATAAAACTTTGCAATGATAGCTCTACCTCGTTTGTAGGCTGTTCATTTTTCCTTTATGGGATGTGAAATTTAAGAGCTTTAATCTTGTTGATAACATTTGATGTTTAGCATGTGATGCTTATGGCAGTTATTTCATCGTAATAGGCCAAGGACCTAGAGGATGTAGTGGGTGTCAAAGGCAAAAGTTGTGATAAGTTATGTCAGTTGGGCTTTAGGGGTTGGTATTAGTTTTGACCCTAATACAATTGTTTTGGCCAATAATTGTCAGTGGTGACACTAGGGATTGGCATTAATTAATTAATTAATGCAAATCCGGTGAGCTTTTGTGTCAAAGGTGATACTTGTCATAAAGCGTAAGAGCAATACTAGCAGTGATAGAGTGGTTACACTATAGCACATGATATCTTTTATCATTGATTACTTTTAATAGAGCAATACTAGCAGTGATAGAGTAGTTACAGTATAGCACATGATATCTTTTATCATTGATCACTTTTAATTCAAAAATATTAAAGTAAAAGAGCTTAAGTATGTTAGTTAAGTTTTGTGTGCTTATGTTTTGTTTAAGAGGAGGTTCAACTATATTTAATTCAACTTTTGTAATAATCAATTATAGGAGCTAGGTCATTGATCTATACACAATGTATAAAGATTTATAACAAGGAGTGCGTTGATAGACCCCTTTTAAAGGTGTCTTTCATATAAAAAGAAATTCAATCATTAGTACGTGTAGCCTTGGCTTTCATATCAAGTGAACACATAATTCTCTCTTTAATTTGTAACCATATTAGGTAATAAAATTATGCATACACATGTATATGGAGAAAGTCAATTAATCTTGTATAGAAACTTATAGCCCATGAATATTCACTTAGTTATAATAGATTTTTTAATTTTCATATATCCACATTGAAGCAAATCAAGCAATATTGCTTGAAGTTTAATAGCTTTTGCTCAAACTTTTAGCTAGCACAATAAGTGCTTATAAAATAAATAATAACTAATATATAATGTATTGTGATGTAGTTTGCATATGACAAAATGCACATTGCATGTGCTTATATATATTGGAGCAATGCACAATCTTGTATATGCACATGTGCTCATGCTTTATCATCTAATGATGCACATGTACATGGTATATTATTCAATAATCTACATACATATATGAAAGGATGATGTCTAGCCTATCATTTACCAATGAAACTAATAGATGAAGTAGACTTTGGAAGGGAGATATGATTCACTTTTTAAAATTAGGGATGATGAAAAAACAACGGTTGTAGTTAAGGAAGTGAAATACATAATTTGTTGTCAATGGTGAACATTAGAACTCACTTAAAGAGAGGAACACAACTTCTAAATATACTTAGTATACGAAAACACAGATATTGAATACCTTTCTCAATGGTCCATATATGCCTTGAAATCCTCATGGTCCTTGGGCAAGCCCAACCACTATAGTAGATATTAATCATTATATTAGATAGAGTTAGTTTTTCTTATTTTAAACTTCTCTAAGTATAATGAAACTAAAGAACAAATCTCTTGTAGCTCATCTCCTTGAAGTTGTATATGGAGCAAACATTAATGGACTTGCTCCAATAATTTATTGATCTCTTTGTGCACATTGAAACTTGTCTAAAATGGGGGCCTAGGTGAAATTTTCTATTAGCAGCAATGGTTGGAGACTCCCTTCCACTTTGATACTAATTGTTGAGCTACATGCCAAACAGAGATTGCACAAAGATGGAGAAAGAGGGAGAGAGAGAAGATGCTATGTTTTTGGTATTTGTAATAGATCTCTTGTAAATAGCACCTTATTGTCTTATCACTTTAAGAATAACATATATTTGTGTACATATATAGTTAGGGCTAGTGAGTAAGATCGGTGGCGGCTAACCACATTGGCCTTTACCTCAATAGCAAGCATAACATACAATCTAGTATTTGGGTCTCATACAAGATTATGAAATAGAAACATAGCAGAAATCCATTAAAAGTAAGAGAGGACATTGAATAAGCATTTTTAGTGGACTATAAGATAGTATACAATTTAAGAAACAAGGTTTTACAAAGGTTTCAAAAGTTGAAAAAGAACAAGAAGTATGTTACCCTAGTAACCTTGCTCTACAATTAGCAATGATAGCATAGTTCTCTACAACAAGTATACATTATGTTATAGTAAGAAAAAAGCACAATACATTGCAACCCAATTCAAGATAGTTTAAGTTTATTATGAACATAATAAGGTATGATAGGAAGAAATGTGGTTTATTTGGTATGACTTTAAGCCTACAATCAAGGTGTTAGTAACCATCTATAATCACTTTTTAAGAGGTTACATATGATTTTCCATTTTAAAGTTTTAACATTAGGAATGGCTTTAAGAGCCTCCGTATAATTTTATGTCTTAGAATATATGGAAAAAATTCTAGTTTAGGCTTTAAAAAGTGAGGGTTGTCTTCTAAATCAAAAACATCTTTTAATTGGTTGGGTAAATACTTTTTATATGACAACAAAATATATATTTGATAATAAACTAGCAAAATCATGGAATGAAAGAAGGTTCAACTATGTTAATGGAAAGAAAATATTATGATTGGAGTACATTAACTCCCTAAATATATAAACATCAAACCTCAACTTTTTGCAAGGAAAAACCTATGGATAATGTATTGATTAGCTATAGTGCACATTGGGTTGCATTGTTTATATAGATCTCAACCATCTATCTTTGCTCCAATTTGAGTTCTTAGTCTCAAGGTGCTCACAATATGAATATTAAGCTATCGCTTACGTTTTTAAATCAATAGAGCTATATTTATGTTAATATTTGATGTGATAAGACTCTTGAAATATTAGAATGTTCTACCCATACATAATCAATCTTAGTCTCAAGGTGCTCACCACATGAATATTAAACTATTGTTGCTTATGTTTTTTAATCAATAGAGCTATATTTATGTTAACATTTGATGTTATCTTCTCTTGAAATAATAGAATGTTTCTAACTATACATAATCAACTAGTCATAATTTATGTATGGGTAGAATGTTTCTACCCATATATAATCAAATGATAATAGTTTATATAAGCACTCCAAGAAAAATCAAGAAACACAAGAAGTGTGAAAAAATCCTAAATCAAGGAGAGGCACACAAGAAAAAGTGCAAGTCAATACTTGAAAAGAGCGCAAGGTGCACCTTGATTTATTTTAAGAGCGTTAGGCTCTGACTCGTGCAAATTGTAAAGGTAGATGGGCGGTAGGAAGGAAGCTAAGAAGATAGAAGAACAATGGAAAAAAGGGCCTAGGCTATGGTCAGCCATGTAAAAAGTGGATGACCGCCCAAAGGGGATTTAGGGCTTTGTATATAAAGTTCAAAAGATGAATGAGAGCTCATTCTTTGGTGTGTGGCAAAGTGGACTCAAGCGCCTTAAATAAAAGATATTGTGGTAAATACTTTCACATTGATCCTAAAGCTTATAAATATTAAAATTTTTTTAACCTATTTTCTTATATTTTTCTTTCGTGTGAAGGACATAACCTTCCCACTCATAGAAGTGTTGGCCAATACAAAATCTCAAAATTATAACTCAACTTTGAACACAAAATTGGAAATATATAAGATTTTAGTCAATTGGCAATATTAGCCACTAAAATAATCAATTTTTAATATTGTTTCTTTTTGTTGACATGCCCATAAAGGAGCTCTGATGGTGTCAAGGAGATGAAGACCATAAATGTGTGTATCACAAACATTTGTCTACACTTCAACTAAGAGGTGCATTGCTTCTCTTTTTAAAAGAGAGGAGAGTGTATAATTATGTACTAATAATAAAGGGAGAAAAGATAGTCACAACAAGGTGGTCTTACAATGATTTCTCCCAAACTAAATAGGAAATACCAAAGCAACTACATTATAAGCCTACATTAATTCATGGGATTTTGGGCATTGACATGGACCCCTTCAACACTAAAATGGGATATGTAACACAAGAAATACAATGTAGTCTTGCTATACTAATTCATGATCATAAGTGGCAACTGCCCTTGCTTTATGAATGGTCCTTACATTTGCCTTGAGGTCAATATTTCAATAATGATCCTCACATAGCCTCCTTCCATTGTTGTTAGACTTCTCTTCCAAATTTTCCCAATTTATCATTGATTTTTTGTATTATCCATTCCTTGACAAATTTGATTTGCATACGTATAGTGCTAAAGAAGATATGAGTGTATTGATGGTATTACCTAGCAAGTACTTGACATTTGCCAAATATTCTTGAAAAGATCAGTGATCAATTATGAGACAAAGACACATGCCAACAATTAGTTACTTTTTCTAGAGTCATCTTTTCTCTCCTCTAATTTAGGGTGTCTTGATATTAATGTACCTAAGGGATGGCTACCATAATTTTCTATCAAGAGTCTTATTCTTTGGCTAGTGTCAATTCCTTTTCTTAGTCCACCTTGCTTCTTGTTTTGGTACCACAAATTTCTTCCTAATCTCTTTCATTGAAAGCTACTATCTTCTAATTGGAGAGTAGAGATAGTTCTAGCATGATATCCCTTTCCTATAAAGCCCCCTTTCTTGATCTCATCTTTGTTAGGTAAAGTGTCTTTAGGGTGAGGGAGAACAATGGAAAATATGATCCTACTCCAATTGCTTGTATGAACTTAAACCCCCTCCATTGAGTTCTAATTTCATTATAAACCAATATCTCCAAATTTGTTTGGAAATCTTGGTGTGAATTGGAGTAACTAGTATAGTGCCCAAGATTAGCATCTAATCCATTAATCATTCCATCTTTTGCATGTTGTGATGTGGAATTTGAATTATTTCTATGCAAGAGCTAGCATTAATCTTTCTATGGGTCTTGTAGACTTTACAAGTTTAATTTTCCTGTAAGTATTTCCACTTTTTCTTTTATGTTCAGGATCCCTAGCCCTTCAAGATGCTTGGGTTTTATGCCAATTGACCATGCCACATTTGCCATTCTTTCCTGAGGTGTCACTATCTTATTATCACAATAAATTTATGCATAGTTGTTCAAATTCTTGATTTGCATAGTTGTCCAAATACTTGAATATAGTACTCTACCAATTTTAAGCAAGCTAGAAAGTACAATAGGTGGGGGTGGATGTATGTTTGATGGCAAAGGCTCTTCCCCATAATGATCTTTGAGACACATTCAAAACTCTCAAGCTTATCATTGATATTTTCATTATCAATCTCCATTGTTGAACCCAAGACTTAAAATCCCACAGGGATTCTAAAAAATCTAATCACTTTTCTTTCTAGGACATCTTCACATTCTTTTTGTTGTAATAAATCTAGGCTATTTGTTAGAAATGCTTTGACACCTATTTTTGTAGGATTGACAATCCAACTATAAGCCAATCAAAACACTTTAAGCATGTTCCATAAAGTTTGAACTCATTCTCATTGTTTCTTAATCAAATTGCTTGTGACATCGTCAAACTATTGTAGAATTAATTTGGATTGATTATTAAGGGGTGTGATTTCTTTAATCAATCATTTTTATAGGGCATCTTCAATTAGCCATCCAAAAGTGTCAAAATTCTATTGCAAATAATAATGAGACTAGTGGGTATTCTTGACAGATTGATCAAGATAGAAAGAAGGGTTTTAAGAGCCTACCATTCTTTGAGATATTGACATTTATTAACCCTAGGGCAAGAAAGACAAAAAAAAGGAAAAAAAGTAAAAGAAAATTTTAAAATATAGGGCAAAGTGGAAAAAGGTGGCTTGATAGTAGAATTGAGAGGAAAAAAGTCCAAGAGCACAAAGACACCTTAAAAACCCAAGGTAAGTGCAAAAATGGAAGAGGCACATTTTAAAATGAAAAGGTGCCCCTAAATCTTTGTAAAAGAGTGCCAGGGTCCCTCCTATGAAATTTGTAAAGAGTAGATGGACATAGGTGAAACCACAATGTAAATAGAAGAAAATAGGAAGATAGGACCTAGACTAAAATGGCCGATCATGTAAAAAAGGGGTAGCTGCCCAAAAGGGATTAGGGCATGTATAAAAGCCAAAAAGTGAATAGAGAAGCTTATTCTTGTGTGTGGCCAAAACTAGCTCTCCTTCTCTTCTTCTTCTTCTTGCTCTTGCATGCGCGTGCTTGTGCTTGAGAGAGGGAGTGCAAGAGTGTGAGGGAGTGAGTATGTGAGGGTAAGGGACCGTGGTGGAGAAGCTCTATATCTGAGTCCTCTCTTCTTCTCTTCTCTTCTCTTTTCTTCTCTTGTCTCATGTGCAATAACGGAGCATGGAGCTTGGAGCTTGAGGATCGAGCTCGCTTGAAGCATGGAGCTTGAAGCTTGAGGATCAAGCTTGCTTGAAGCTTGTGCTTGGATCATGGAGCTATTGGAGTGCTTGAGGGAGGAGGAACTCGATTGAGCATGGAGGTAAGCTCATTACACTCGTAGGTGTGAGAGCGCATACGGTTATGTGAGAGGTAGCTATTGCGCTTGGCTTGAAACAATAAGTGGTACGTGGGTCTTGGTGGTTGAGCATGAGCTCCCATATTTTGGTTTTGTGTCGGGACAATTGATTCAAGCTTTGAGGGCTTGCATGCTTCGAATTGAGCATTGAAGTAGGGTTTTCCCTGAATCGGGGTGCTTGAGGTAGAGAGGTAGGAAGTGAGGGAGTTTGAAGAGGTTTTAGATCTCCTTAGCAATAAGTTTTTTGATTTTTTGGATCTAGATGAGTAGATTGGATTAGTGTATACACTTGGATGTGATTTGAATGCATTAGGATAAATAAAAAATAAGGAAAAGAAGATTATACACATTAGGGTTTCTGATGTTGTAAACATGCCAAACAGAGAAAAAGAGCTTTAATATATAATGCATCAAAATGAAGAAAGGGGAAAGATCATAACTGAGTAGAGAAGGGATTTAATAGGCCAGGAACATGTGAGAGAGCTCATTTTCTCATTTGAGAGAGAGAGAGAGAGAGAGAGAGAGAGAGAGAGAGAGAGAGAGAGAGAGAGAGAGAGAGAGAGAGAGAGAGAGAGAGAGAGAGAGAGAGAGAGAGAGAGAGAGAGAGAGAGAGAGAGAGAGAGAGAGAGAGAGCTACAAGCACGAGGGGAGATTTTGCTTGTTGGTGATCTTCATTGCAATGCGTTTTGGCCCTCCAGGTATGTTCTAGATGTTGTCTGATGCTTTTTGATCAGTGTCAGCACCCTAGTTCTAATCATTAGCAAGGTGTGTGTAGGATTTTTAAAGATTATTCGTCGTTCTATAACCCACTGCCGCAATTGGACGTGCACCATAGGGTCTGATTATTAACCGGATTTTCGTCCATTCGGACACCATTCCCTCATCCAAGTCATCAAACTTAGACACTCGAACCATTTTTCCACTCAGACATGCTCATTTGTTCGAATCTCTAGACTCGGACATTAGGACCACTTGTCCACTTGGACATACTCATTCATCCAAGTCTCCAGACTTGGACCGCCCTGTTTAGACCATCCTACTTGGACTTGCCGATTCGACCATTTGACTCGGACGTAGTCCGACTCGAATGCTCGAAAATCAGGTACTCAAACTTGGACCGTTCGAGTCAACCACTTCGATAGAGCCAGAATTGGAGAGTTCGATTCTAGGAATTGGATGACTGAAACTTGGACACCAAAAATAGAACTTGAGAGATGACAAAACTAGCATACCCTAGACTAGACAGAGCCCATGAGCAGACAACATATCCTAGACCACCAGACAGAGCCGGACTAGAGATGAGCAACACCCTTGTAGACCTCTAGACACCTCAAACGACTCATAGAGCCTCCAAACTCCAAAAATCATGACTTAGCAGCCCACGAAGCGATTGCAAACACAACCTCTTAGACCACCCATCCAAAATGTCTTAAAGGACCCAAACGAACTTGTCAAAGTGACCACTACCACTAGGAGCAGACTACGAAAGTGTTTGTGGCACCATATTGTTTTCATCACAGTCACACACTGGCAACTGCATCAATCGCCACTTGAAGTGCACCTAGAAAGCTGAAAGTGTGATTTTGCACCACACATGAAAGGAAGCACCCCACAAGCACCTGATTGCACTTAAAATTAAGAATTTTCTAAAATAACAAGGAACACACATGCAAGATAAGAAAAACTGAACAAACCCACCAATAGGAGAAGACCCTTGGATTGAACGTGCAACTGAGGATACTAAGCCTTAGAGAAAGCCTCTTGGAGAGAAAAAGGAGCTGACACGATTAAGGACTCAATCTTACCCGAGTTGATAAGCTTGATCAACACTCTAGCGGCGACAAAATGTCAGGATCCAGCACCAATCTCGAAAACGGTGAGCTCGACTTGGGAGACTTCCCAGTCCAACAACTAGCAAATGATAAATCAGTATGATTTGTAGACCAAAATGGAGCACCATGGTAGATCAGTTGAGGACATCATAGCAAAAAGAAGCCTACATTTTCATGGACAGCTTCTTCGGCTATAACCAAGTTCAAGTGTACCCTGATGATAGACACAAGATGGCATTTTCCATGGAGTGAGACTTATTTGCTTACATTGTCATGCCATTTGGGCTGACTAATGCACCCGCCACCTTTTAGTGTCTAATATGTGCCATCTTCAAGGACATGCTTAGGCAAGAACTAGAGGAATTTGTTGATGACCTATGCATATACTCTAGTTGGACGGAACACTTACATAAGCTTTGCACAGTCTTTTAAAGGTGTAGATTGTATAGTCTCTCTTTAAGCCCCTTAAGGTGCCAATCCTAGGTAAAACACGGATGTATCCTAGGGCATGTGGTGTCCAAGAACGGCATTGCCAAATACTGACTTCTCCAAAATTAGGGTTATCATTGACTTGCCACCACAAACAAACTATAAGGGAGTTCAATGCTTCCTGGGACACATAGGCTATTATGAGCGCTTCATCTTAAATTATGCATTGATTGCTAGACCACTTTGCAAGTTGTTAATCATATTCGAGTGGATCGAGGAGTGCCTGCGCGCTTATGAGGAATTGTAAAAGGCTCTCACTACCACACCAATTCTATGAGCCCTAAATTGGAGCATAACATTCCATGTGCACACTGATGCATCAGAGTTTGCCATGGGAGCTGTTTTATGCCAGAGTGGTGAACACATCTTGACTATCCTATGAGCTTTGCTAGCAAACAACTCATAGATACATAGATGAACTATTCTATGACAGAGAGGGAAGGCCTAGCCATGGTATTTGCTATAAAGAAATTTCAGAATTATGTTCTGGCTATGCCTTTCACCTTCTTTGTGGACCATCAAGCTTTGCTTTATCTTGTAAATAAACCCTACGCTACAAGATGCATAACTAGATGACTGCTTTTTCTTTTAGAGTTTGACTTCTTTGTGGTTGTATGCAAGGGGAAGCAACATTACATGGCCGATCGCATATCTCGCATACCCACAAGAGAAGTTGCTCGGACAAGGGGTTGTAGATGACCTACCCGATGCACACTTGTTTAGCATGTCCAATGAAAAATACTTGTTCAGGGCAGACTTAATGCCATATTGGAAAAATAACATAGTCTAGATCTTAGAGCATGGATAACTTGAGAGACCTATGGAAAAGGCCAGGCTAAAGCGCCTTATCCTTAAGATTCAACCCTATCAATTAATTTCTAGCCAACTCTATAGATTGGGGATGGCTTATTGCAAAGATGCATGTGTGAGCATGAAATGCATGATGTGTTGACTGAAGCATATGCTAAAATCATTGGAGGGCACTTCAGCGAAGATACCACAGCTCATAAGGTGCTACAATCTCAATTGTGGTAGCCCACCCTATTCCGCAATGCTACCAATTTTGTAAAGCATTGTGATGAGTGCCAAAGGACCAAGGTCCCTATTTGTAAAGATAAGATAAAGTTGACCCCAACCCCGACCTCGATCATAGCATGACAACGCTTTGAAAAATGGAGAGTCAACTTCATTGGACCTATCAATCTTGTGGGGCAGTACTCCCAAGCTAGGTACATCATAGTAGCCATTGACTATCTCACAAAATGGGCCCAAGCTCATGCCACACCAGGAATAATGACACTAGGACTATGGCTAAGTTCCTTTGAGAGCAGGTGATCTCGTGATTCGGCTGTCCCATTGAGCTAGTTAGCGACCAAGGCATGCACTACATTAATGAAGTGATTGCTCATTTGCTATCCACATTCCTAATCATCCATAGGAAATAATCACCTTATGTTGACCCCGATGCAAAACTTGAAAAAGGAAATTAAAAAATGTGAAATAATGCAAAAAAAGATAGCCCGAAAAATGAATAAGAGAGGAAAGGCCAAAAGCACAAAAGGTCAAGTCGAAGGAAAAGGCACATCTTAAAATGCAAAGGTGCCACCAAAACTTTGTAAAAGAGTGCCAGGCTCCCTCTTGTGCAAATTGTAAAATCTAGATGGGCATAGGTGAAGGGATAAGGCAACTAGAAGGGAATAGGAAACTCAAAAAGTGAATGAGAAGCTCATTCTTTGGTGCGTGACTTGTTGGAAGAGAGGGAGAGAGACAGAGTGGAGCAGAAGATGAGCCTTAGCTCATTGTTGTTCTTCTTCCATTATTCTTCCATCATACTTACTGAAAGAGACTTACACACATATGTATGACTAACCAAGACTAACTGTGGTTAAGTCACTGACTACACCGACTTATTGAATGTCACACATGTGTACAACTGTATCTAGCTAATGTCGGTCACACACATAAAGATAGACTGACTGAAGAGTAACGTGAGCTTGATATTCTAACACTCCCCCTCAAGCTCAAACCATCTGATAAACTCCAAGTAGCTGTCTGAAATATATGAACTTTTCTTTACCAAGAGACTTGGTAAATATATCTGCTGCCTGGCCTTTAGTCTTCACATGAATCAAGTCAATCTGTCCTGTAAGAACCATTTCTCTGATGAAATGGTAGTGAACCTCAATATGTTTGGACCTAGCATGGTAGATTGGATTGCTAGCCAGCATAACATTGCTGAGGTTATCACAATGCAATCTCACTCTGCTTTCCAGCAGTATTCCCAAGTCTTTTAGTAGTTTCACCAACCAAACTTCTTCGCAAGCCGCTAAGGTAGCTCCTTTGTACTCAGCTTCTGTACTAGACAATGCAACAATAGGCTATTTCTTACTCTGCCAACTGATCATACTGCTGCCCAATCCAAATGCATAACCATTTGTTGACCTCCTATCATAGGCACAACTAGCCTAATCAACATCAATAAACCTTGTTAAGTCAAGGGATTTTCCATATGCGTAAAACAACCCATAATCTATAGTACCCTTTATATATCTCATGATCCTCCTCACTGTATCTAAATGTGGTTTGCGAGGCTTCTGCATGAACTGACTAATCAATCCCACTGCATAACATAAGTCAGGACAGGTAATAGTCAAGTATATCAAGCTGCCCACCATATGTCGATACATTGTCACATTCTCTATGTCATTCTCAACATCAATCTATAGCTTGACATTCTGATCAAGAGGTGTCTCCATAGGCGTGCATTCAGCCATACCATACTTTTGTAACATGTCATGAGCATACTGCTTCTATAGCAACCATATACCTTGAGGCATAGATACTACCTCAATTCCAAGAAAATATTTCATCTCGCCAAGGTCTTTGACTCTGAATTTAGCCTGTAAACATGATTTAATTTCAGCAAGGCCTTCTTCATCATCTCTAGTGATGATAAGATCATCTACATAAACCACTAGAAACACATATCTATGATCTGTCTTCTTCGTGAACAGACTATGATCTGCATCACCCAATCTAAATCCATGTTGCTGTAAATAACTGCTGATTCGAGCATTCCATGCTCTAGGTGCCTATTTTAGTCCATATAAAGCCTTTTTGAGCTTACATACATGTGTAGGAAAGTCCGGGTGAACATAGCCTTCAGGTTGCTCCATATATACTTAACCAAATCATCATTCAAGAAAGAATTCTTGACGTCCATTTGCCATAATTTCTAGCCTTTGCACGCTGCCAAAGCAATGACAGTTTTAACTGTTTCTACTAGCCTAGCCTTATACCGTTCTAACAGACCATCTGACTTGCACTTAACCTTGTACACCCATTTGCAGCCAATGGGGACTTTACCTTCAGGAAACTCAATCAATTCCCATGTCTCATTTTTAGCCAGGGCTGCATACTCCTCATCCATGGCAGCACACCAGTTATTATCTGTAACTGCATCATCAAACTTTGTAGGTTCTTTGTAACCTGTCACATTAGCCATATATGCATAATGGCGGGCTGAATAACTAGTGTATGTAAACGTATCAATAGGTTTTATGACTCTCTCAAATCTCCATAACTGTGGCTCACTCTGAGCTTGCCTCTCATGAGGCAGTACATAACGACTCTGCCTTGCTCCTGGCGTCATAATAGACGGAATGCCCAACTCACTATCCAAGCTATCACTGGTATACGACTCATAACTTGTTGTAAGTGGACCTATCACATCCTCAAGCATATTTTCTTTTCCCTTATCCAATCTCCCCCTCAATGACATATTCATATCAGTGGACATAGAAGTACGAGTCTGCAAGCGTCTTGAACAAGGACTTACTGTAGGTGACCCATCACCTATAGGACCACTCATAGATGTACTCATTGTAGGTGTATTTTTAGCATTACTAGTGCTGGCTGATCCATTAGTAGCCACTGCAACCAGATTACCATAGCACGATGCTAGCTCATCAAAAACAACGTTTGTGCTAATCAATGTCTCATGTGTAGATGGTACATAACACTTGTAAGCTTTCCGGTCTTGTGCATAACCAAGGAATAGACTCTTGGCAGCTTTAGGATCCAATTTCTTTCTCTTTTCATCGGGAACATGCACATATGCAATGCTTCCAAATACCTTCAAGTGTGAAATGTCAGGCTTATGACCATACAACCTCTCATATGGAGTTACATCATGAATCCTTACTGTAGGTATTCTATTTAGCACCATTATGAGATGGACCCCATACGTCTGAATGTACCAATTGCAAGGGTCGTGAGCTATTCCATACATCTCTCATAAATGAAAACCTTACCTTCTTTCCAAACTAACATGCATCATATACATGTCCAAAGTCATGATACTCGAACTTAGGCAGTCCAAGCACAATCTCCTTCTACTGCATAGATTTTAGCTTTTGTACATTCACATGGACAATCCGCTTATGCCATATCTCAACATCCCATATAGCACCATCATCATGTGCAAACATGGCTGCTTTCAATTCTGGAACAGACACATCAAGAGTAAACATTCTGCCATCTTTTCGGCCTTTAGCAATCAATTTGCAGCCATTTCCATATTCCTCAACAAAGCATCCATCTCTATTAAATCTCACCTACAGATTCTATTCTGCTATTTGTCCAATTGACAAAAGATTCTTGGTTATTGTAGATACATGTAGTACATCATGCAGGCTCTTTTTCTTGCCATCAGGCATCAACAACGGAACAATTCATATGTGCTGAATGTCATGTTGGGTTTCATCCCCAGTACACACATAACCATGTGAACCTACAACCATCTCATCAAACCATTCTCCATGGGGTGCCATATGATTTGAAGCCCCTGAATCAATGTACCATCTCTCATCTATGTTCTGCCTAGATGCATTCTTAGACACATGATGCATGGTAAACAATTTGTCAACCTGCTCATCATGAGCACAGCTAGAAGATGCATAGTCCCCATGCTGTTTGCCCTTTGCCTTCATATCTCCCTGCTTCTTGTAACAATCCTTTGCAATGTGTCCATATCTGCCGCAGTAATGACAATCCTTATCTCTGTTTGACTGATCATTTGATTGCCATGAACCAGATCCACCACCTGTACCATAGGGTGATCTCCCCTAGTCTCTAAAGCCGCTAGATCCACGCTGGCCCTGTGCATTTGTGCCATGCCAGGCATTTTGCTGATGCTATCCATAAGCATTTCGAGTGTCTCCTCGACCTTGAAAAGAGCCATGGTCTCTGCTGCCTCTAGCATGTTGGCTAGAGTAAAGAACAACGTCTTTGGTTTGAGACATACTAGAACTAGTATTCAGCCGAAGCTTAACTTCTCGTATAGCAACAAAGCAATCATCTCATCCCAATCAGGGGATTTCGCTCTCACAGAAATAGACGTATCAAATGCTTTATACTCTTTGCCAAGTCCATTTAATGTCACTGCAATCATATCATCCTCAAACACTAAAGATCCAATGGTGGCAAGCTGATCTGCTATGTTCTTGATCTTTGTAGTGTAGGCCGGAATGCTTCTGCCATTCCCAGACATGTTATTGAACTACTGCTTTAGCTGAATCTTTCTTGCATGTGTTACATTTCCATAATTCTTCATGAGTATGTCCCATGCATCCTTTGGGGAATTGCATCCATTAATCTATATAACCATAGCATCTGATATACATAAGGAAAACCAATGTAACACCTTGCATGCTCTCTCAATCCATAGCTTATGAGCCCTTTTTTGATAATTTATTGGATTCCTTTCATACATTTCAGGTTCAGCCTCATCACCTGTACATAAGTCCCAATAACCTCTACCATACGGAACTTCCATAAAGCAAAAATTTTGTTGTCCAGCTTTTCTTCCACAATTTGAGTGATATTGTTAGTGCCTTGAGCATTTGCCATAGTTGCAGCTTAGGTATTTAGTGATGTATACAACCTGTAAGCATTTAACTCATTTTCCTAAAGTTTAGGACCAGTTTCTTGCTATTCAGGACATTCTTCTGCAATTCAGGATAGTTTCCATGACAACCTGCTTGCTATAAATTATATTCCAACAATGAATTAACATAATCAATTGAGCATAAACCAAGCTCAAATCAGTTCAAAAAATTCTATGGTAGTGGCAAAACATCCTAGCAACAAACTATGTCCATACAAGTATCAATGTTTGTACTGTATGCAAGTAGCAGTACCAAATACAACCAGCCCACTACTATAACCAACAATATTTTCTCTGTTAAAAAAAGAGTATTCAGACTTCAAAACAGCCCCAAAACATCTCATTCAGTTGCCACTCTATGCAAGAGTTGATACATGTCCAACTGGTCAGAATATATTGCATGTATGTCAAGTGAAGATGATAGGTATCCTTCCTGCAGACAATAACCAGTCAATACCTTGGTATAACCATCAACAAATCAGTCTAAAATTTGGACTTTCAGCACTCACAATATCTCAAAAAACATCTACCACTCAAGCGGTATGATCCAAGCATTTTTCAGTAGCAAATAAGCATCATAAATACTTCAACCTTGTAGGTATATTATTTCCAAATTCAGGATAACAACCAGTTCATTGTTTCCAGCCTACAAAATAAGCTCCAAAATTGAGCATTTAACACTCCAATATCATGCTCAAATGCATGTACATTGTAAGGATGAATGCCACTAGTGCCATGGAATCACTTGCTGTTTACTGCAGTAAACAGCCAGTCTGCACAGGTCTGTCATGAATATCTCAAAATCTGTGAGGAATTTGAAAAAACTTTATTTATGCAAAGTTGTAAACTACGTCGAAACGGTTAGGAATTGCGGGCTGTCTCTCCAAAAGCCATTTCTGTAGTAAGATACAGCTTCTACAAAAAAATAGGCTGGAGACACAGTCTCCTTTGATGACGTTTTCTTCAGATCTAATGTCTTGATGTCAAATGGCCACTGCCAAGCCTTGAGGCTTCAGGCATTCAAGCTCTGATACCATGTTGGAAGAGAGGGAGAGAGACAAAGTGGAGCAGAAGATGAGCCTCAGATCATTGTTGTTCTTCTTCCATTATTCTTCCATCATACTTATTGAAAGAGACTTACACACATAGGTATGACTAACCAAGACTAACTATGGTTAAGTCGCTGACTACACTGACTTATTGAATGTCACACATGTGTACAACTGTATCCAACTAATGTCGGTCACACACATAAAGATAGACTGACTAAAGAGCAACGAGAGCTTGATATTCTAACATGACTAAAGTGGTTTCTTCCTCTAATCTTCTTCTCTCCTTTTTGCTCTTGTGTGTGCTTGTGTGTTTGAGAGAGGAAGTGTGAGAGTGTGAGGGTGAGGACTAGGGTGGGGAAGCTCTCAATCTTCTTCTCTCTTCTTCTCTTCTCTTCTCTTCTCTCGTCTTGAGTGAGGATATGGACGATGGAGCTTGAAGGAGGAAACTTGAGATTGCTTGAGCTCGCATCTAGGATCGTGGAGCTTCCGGGAGTGCTTGAGGGAGGAGGCTACTCATTCGGGCATCAAGATAAGCTCAGTACACCCGTAGGATCAGAAGCATGTTGGCTAGGTGAGAGATAGTCATTAGAGCTTGCTTGAAACTCTTGAAACAATAAGCGGTCCATGGGTCTTGGTGGCCGAGCGTGAGCTCCCACTACATTCTGGTTCCATTGCCGGGACCAAAGGATTCAAGCTTGATCATTTGCATGCTTCAAATTGAGTGACGAAGTAGGGTCTCATCCCCAAATCAGTGACAATTTGTACGGTTGTTTTGATACTAGTTCGGCTCCAGGAACCAATTCTATTTCATGATCAACCTCATGATTTGGAGGTATTTGAGTCAATTCTTCTGGAAAGACATTCTTGAAGTCATTAATCTAGGAAGGTAGAGTGCCTTCATTAGTCTTTTCAACCTTATTCAACCGGATCATATAGATTGGTTGACCTTTCTTCAATCCTTTCTTAAGTCGGCTTGCCTTGGCTAGTTGGACTCTAGTTCTTCTAGATTTCCCATATGCCTTTACAGTTTCTCCTTCCAAATCTTGAAAGATTATTTCCTCTTTAGCACATAGAATCTGGGCTTTGTTCTTCTTGAGCCAATCCATTCCCAGAATGCAACCGTAGCATTCTAGTGTTAGGATTTAGAATTCTGCTTTAGTTGTATGTCTGTCTAACTCAAATTGAAGTTTTCCTACAGTTTTAGTTGAGGCGATTTCCTTCCCGCAAGCCAATTCTTCTATCATTTTCCTTGTCTCCCCTCGGATTCTAGATGCAATATTTTAATTGTTTTGGGTGCAAGAAAGGAATAAGTGCTACCACAATCAATCAAGATTATAAAAGATATACCCTTTAAAGTAGCTGGAGATTGAATTACTGAACATTGGTGGTCCACTCCTTTCCATGAATGGATCCTCTTTCAATTTCTTCACCTAATGTACATTTATTGGGCTGTCAAATCATGGTATTTACTTGGGCACCAGTTGCTCTTCCACGTCCACGGCTTGAGTTGTTATTGCCATTCCCTTGCCCTCTTCCACCAACCTGGTTCGGGTTAGGGTTTTGAGGATGGTTAGGACAATTTTCCCTTAGATGTCTAGTCCTTCCGCACTGGTAGCATTGCATGTTGCCTATCCCATTTGGTCCTTGAGTGATTGCATTAGCTCTACATTCCCTCTGGCATTGGCCATGTCGACACCATAGTTTGGATAGCCCCTTCCATAGTTGTTTATTGGGCAGTTCCTTTGGTCATTTCGAGCGATTTCCTTGGCCATAGGCTTTGATCGCATAAGAGCATCTTTGAGAGTCATTGGTCTCATTGATTCAAGAAGCGAGTGTCCAAGGGTGGATTTAGACCTTGGCAGAACCTTGCAATTTGTTGAGACATTGTCATTGGGGGTGCATATTTGCGCAAACTCACAAACTTAGAATAGTATCCTTCCAAGGTTAAGTTTAATTGTTGTAAGTTGTAGAATTTATTCATCTTGATTGACTCAAAAGATGGGGTAAGATAACATCTTTTCACAGCTTCTTTGATTTGCTCCCAAGTTTGGGAAGCTTTTGTTACCCCTTTATCTCGGAAAAGCTATTTTCACCAAAGCTTAGCTTCGCCAATAAGATGAAGACGAGAAGCCATGGACTGATTTGTAGCAGTAGTTTTAGCGGCTAGGACATACTCTTCCATAGCCTCAATCCAAGCTTCTGCATCTTGCTCTACCTTGGGTCCTTCACTGCTAAACCTAGGTGGTAGTGTGTGCTTGAGAAGAAACTTCTTCTCTTGGAGTTCATTGTATGTTTCATCAATTTGCACTAGTTGGTGATTTTGATCACCACACAAGCCGAATCTTAGTCAACTTTAGAAAATAAGGTAATATTTATTTATCAAAAGAAGAAATACAAAGGAGATCAGTCATGGAATTCGTGTAATGGTACATTTACAAATTCAGGGGGTTTCTTATCTGTCTCTAAGGCTCTATAAACTGAGATAAAGGAGGGCATCCTTTGACAGAGTAGCCATTTCGGGCATGTCTCCCATGGACTACTATACGGTCAAGATGTATACTTTGGATGACTTGTTTATACATCTAACGATGTAGGGTTATTGTCTCCCCATTAATTGTCACAATATAATTAACCCTCTGCCCTTCAAATAAGAGAAATTGAACTAGTTTTAGTTCTTCAAGCCATTTCAACAACTTGAGATGGACTTTCACATCTTCGTAACAGAGTTGAGTCTAAGTAAAAGTAAGGGTCGTCTTGTCCCCAGGTTGGGCTCTAGTTGTAGCCCCTTCATGAGCTTAAAAAAATCCATAGACGAGTCTTCTCTAAGATAGCCATTATGATCTATCTTAATTCCAACATGTTTTATTGGTAAGCAGTGGAATACATGATCTCAAAAAATCAGTCGCATAAAGTGTACATCATTAACCTGTCAAAGAAACTCAATGCATGCTCTTCAAAAATAATAATGAGACTTTATAATTATGAAAAGTATTTACAAAGATATATTGATCATATTATAATCTACTAACACACCATCTCATGGATCCTTTCCTTATGAAAAATATCAGGGTCTATACTCTCATATCTTAGTGGATTCTCATGTACATGGAAAACAAGATAATATGGTGACTCTTGGGGGTAATCAAAACATCCCATGCAAAAATAAGGCCTTCTTGGTATTACAAAAACTCTCTCGAGTGGTACTATTTGTAGCACTTTTTGATATATCCACAAGGTTTCACGTATAGGCTCATTCCCAATGTCTAGTAACCGTTCAACAAAGGCATTGAACAAAAGTTATATCTTAACTATCCTTAGTTGTTCAGCCCATCGAATCCTCCATAGCTCATAATGAAGAAGGATGTTACGCCCATAATGTATCCCCATATGTGACCTATTCCTTGGCTAGAAATCGCTCATGTACCATGAGCTAGGATAAGGTTGCAATACGATTGAAGGAATAAAGATCATTTCCATGATCTCAAAGATAGCCTTGGGGTATGAGAAATTATTTGACCCTAAGGCTACTTGATACATGATGGGAAAAATATCCCGCAAACGTGTAGCTTCCTCATCGCAAAGTTCCTATGGGCACAATGTGTATGCAAGATAATCAACAACAATTTTCTTCAAACAAGTGTGGTTCTTTTTATTAATTCCTTTTATATGTTGACTGCTTAACCGTACACTAAAATATCTTTTGAAACCTAGGCTCTGATACCACGTGTGAGGTGCCTCCTCCAATAGACCTAGAGGAGTCCTCTTAGTAGTCAACCAAAATTCATATCCATGCACATCACCATCCAGTCTTCCCATTGGGAAACCTGGGACTTAGTTGAACATGGGAATCTTAGTTTGCATGGACAAGTCACCCCTAATAGCAATCTAATGCCCACCTAAGAAAGACCACTTTGTAATCAATCAAAGGCAGGAGTGAGATTAACACCACACTTGGTTCAAAGAAAGTGAGAGATGGGGGAGAGTGTAACTCAATCCCCCTACCCATAAGGTAAAATCTCAGCTCCGACCCCTAAAACGATGTTAAACTTGGTAACTAATCCTACCGATATTGGGAGGGTCACGATTTAATAAGCTTTATCTAGTGTTGGAAAGTTACTCGACTTATCGGATCCACCCAGCCATAGGCGTTCGATCATCATGATCGAAGCCTTCCACTTTCCTTGATTGGGTTTGTTTTAGTTTTTTAATTAGCAAAGCATACTACCACGTTGTTTGGACATATTAAAAACAACTTTCTTTTATTACTATGTTAAATTGGGTTCATTAAACTCAATCTTTAGCACATAACAAACAATTCAAAAATCAGATACTTTATTTCATAATAACAAGTAGAACCGTCACTCTGTAGAGTGGTCAAATCCACATCTTTTCACAGAAAGACACTATCTAGGACCTTCCAATCCCTCGAGATTGGGATGTATGTGATTGCACTCTGTCCGTGGGTCAACAGGGAATTTACTGGCTCAGAGCCCGTCTAAGCTTCCTTGAGCCCTAAGAGCCATCCTACATAATAGGGTCACTTATCATTGGGCCCTTTGCCTTCTCAGGTGCTTGAGTAATCAAAAACCAAAAACACCTACCTCCCTCGAAAGCATAGGACCCCCACTCGCAGGTGAGATTTTCTACACTCTGCAGAGTGTTAGGGGGCATTGGGTTGGGGACCCCAATGTCCCAAACCACCACAATCTATAACTTGTCCACGGTTAATACAAGCACAAAATCATAAGATACATAATTCACCATTTAAAAATCCAAAATCAATCATAACCATAAAACATTTTTAACACACTTGTCAATGTATGCGATGCATAGAATCTATCCCCTCATCAATTCTTGTGTTCTTTCCTAAAAAGCAATTGATAATACTAACATGTTTTTATAAGTTTAAGTACGTTCTAGCTAATCATAATCTATGTAACAGACTTATCCTATGGGCTTCTCTAACATTACTAACTTATCCCTAATTTTATCGTAAGATGAAAAAAAGCAATAACATAAAATAGTAATCCTTTCCTGATTATCTCCGTTCAGCCATCCATCGTGATTACGGGCCATGACTGCAACCTTGATTTGTTGTGGAATAACCTGTCCTTCCGGTTGAATGGATTCATGGGTAACTTCCGCTTGCGCTTCAGCTAGCGACTACTTTCTCGCGTTGGGGAGCTCTCTGAGCATGACCTCGCTCAGCATCTCGATGTCTCCTGGGAGCGATGGAAGAAGCTTGATGGATTTGAGCAATGCTTCCGCTTAGGTGTGGAGAGAGAGAGGCTCGGATGATTGTAGTAGAGCCTCATCACATCAACAACAGAGAGACTTCTGCATGGGTTGTTGTTTTGATGTGATGCTCTAACCCGATTTATATAGTAATTGAGGGGGAGGGGAGGATAAAGAGAGAATGCTTGATTTTTAGCTTTTTCAATGACATCATCGATGATAAAGAGAGAATGCTTGATTTTAGCGTCTTCGATGACATCATCGATGACATTAGAGAGAGGGCTCCGTTTTTATAGCGTAAAGATAACAATTTATGAATATATGGGCGAGCACTGTGTCGTCAGTGACGTGTCGTTAGTGGGTGTCACTCCAAGGCTCACAACCAAGGCGACAACCAAGGCATAGACCTTGGCATACTTGGCAATGGGCTACAAAGGCTTTGTTTTTGGCGTCGTTGGCTTCGCGTGAGAAGCTCCCACTAGTTGTAGGAGAAGCTTCTCGGGAGGTCAGCCATCTTGGCAGTGTCGTCACCCAAGTGCACTTAACTACCAAGTGACTATCCACTAGGTTAGTTCTTTTTGTTGTTCTATACTACAAACATAGTTTTAATAAGCTTGTCTTGGGAGGGTTTCCCAAGACTTCCTTCCATGAATTGGCATATAATACCTTCTCAATTGATTTCAAATGTGCAATTTTGTTTTCAACATAAATCAATTTTTGGAATGTATATGCATATTGTTTATAAAAATAAAATAAGTAATGGGGACATTACACAGAATATGAAGTTTAGGGGATTAGGGCCTTTCCAAGTTTGCACCATGAGCTGAATCGGCAATGTGTAGCTGGAGACCCTAGATGGAGAGGGCATAGGCTTTTCCAATGGTAGCTGCATAAAGAAGTACTTCCCTCCCACACATCCACTACATGAGCCTCCCATGCTAGAGTCCCTTGTGAAAGTCCGAGTTGCCACAATTATAGAAATTGAAGACGAGGATGAAGAAGCAGTGGAACTTGTGCTTACCTCTGCATAATAGTCACTATCGAGTAGCGAATACATACTTTCAATGCATTGATCGATGAGAAAGCTGATTTTAATATGTTAACTCATGATCATTGGACTCAAATTGGCCGACCACAACTATAGCCCATGAGCACTAAACTCAGCCCTTTTGAGGGCCTATCATACGCACTTTTGGGAAAGTGCAAAGTTGGAGTCTCTATTCGAGTCTGAGAGTATACCCGTGATCTTTTATGTATTGCTGAATACAAAAGATGCCAATAAGGAATTGCTCTTAGGATGCGCCTTTAAAAAAGAGGCCCATTTCAATGTCAACTATGAGTCACAGCACATTCACCTTGCCATCAGTAATGTCCAAATAGTGATAGCTTTCAGCAAAGGCAGGGTGGCTCCATCAAAGCCCGCAAAGCCCACCGATAGAGAAATCCACAACCAGGTCTAAGGAAGGGGGTCATGACTTGTCACAACCTACCAAGCCCCAATGCCAACAAACTACTGAGATGAAAGCCAAAGCCCATAAACCCAAGTCCAAATGGGTACCTAAACATCAAGGACTGCCACCTAAAAGCAACCAAACAGGACCTCACAAGGCTAGGAATTCATACTCAAAACCTAGGAGGTAGAGAAGACTCTATAGGTATCGACGAATAGTCAGGCTGCGATGGGTCCCCAAAACCTTATTGCAAGCGCAAGGTTATTACAAGGGCAATACCTAGATATGGGTGCCTAAAGCCAAGAATGCCAAGTGCACTATTCAAATGCAACATTTGAGCTTGTCCACACAAGCCCGCATGACAAATCAAAAATCGAAATCCTAAATGATTCAAGTTGTGGAGCCCATAGAGCCCAAACCCACTACGCTTGTAGAGCCTCAACAAGTTTATTGAACAAAACTGTAGCTTGATACCTCCAAACAGCCTCAACCTAGCTAGTGCCCCTAAGGCCTCACAAGAATCTAGCAACACAACATCTACATCACACGATATGCCTAATGCGCAAGTGACTGAACTGCTTCCTCAGGAGTAGCTAAAACCGCAAACCTCAGCTACTGCTACAGACCTATCTAGCCTAGTCAAACCTCAACCTCATGTATGCCTAAAACCCTCTTATGAGCAATGATAGTTTTTTACCTTGGCCTCGCACTCAGTTGAAAATACAGGGGATGACTTGGTTACTTGCCTTTGACGTTTGGACACTACCTTTACTACACTTGCTAAAAGCTATGACCTAGGCCTTTTAGAAGAGCCTTTAGCAACGGAGGTACGTACACTACCTTTCTCTTGGAAAGAATTAGAATTTGTATTCATTAAGGATCCTAGGCAGCCGAAGAGCTAATTGCCACTGAGATTTTTTTCGAGCAAGCACACAAACAACCTCTAAGGATTCTTCGCATTTCCAAGGGGAAAGGGGGTAAGGTATGGAACATAAAAACAAATCCTAAAACTCAACTAACTTCCAAAAGCAAAAAATAACAGATAAAAATCAACTTATGATTGAGGAAAAATATCATAAAATATTTGGGGAATGCATGGACTTTGAAGTAAAATTCTCTTTCTGTACTTAAGTATTTCAATTTTCCATAAGCAAACAACCATTTTCTACGTGTCTTTCCACAAGAAATTATCTGAAGAACACCAATAGTGAGTTGTGGCTTTATGACAAGCACCTACAATGGCAAGGTAGGAGAAAACCAACAAGTTGCAATTCTCAGTATGGCCTCTTAGTGGAGACAAGGGCTTTCAACCAATTCAAGTTTAGGCACATCCTGAATTTGGAAGATATAGCCATGGAAGAGTAGGTCATAAGGTAGATTGTGGATCAATGCAATCTGCAGAAGTATGTGGAGAAAGTTGGCCAAGCGGTGGACTATGGTAAGTGCGCAGAGTTTCTTCGTACCTTCAACAAGAACCATGGCTCCGTGGCTATATGGCGAGGAGAGGCCACCTACAAAGTGGAAGCTGAGTTGACCCCAAAGTTGGTGGAGAGAGTGTTAGGCCTCGCCAAAAAAGTTGAAAGACGACCGAAAAGGGATGTGTACAACATGCTGGGAATGGACAAAGTTCTGGTCCACACTAATGATGGTAGCTGATATCCTTAACCTAGAAGTCCAGCTATAAGCCAAGATGGTGCATGCCTTATTCTCCAGCCAAAGGTACAACGCTCTAATGAGTAGGATCAATGTGCCGATGTTGGAAAGCATCGGAGCCAAATCTTAGGTGAAGTGAACTTGAATAGCTTTGTGGGGAAGACAATTGAGACCTCAGCAAAGGCACTAGCTACATGTGGAAGACCCGTAGGTTGAGAGTCCTCGGCCTCTAAGCAAGAAAGAAGTCATCATCTAAGGCCTCGACCATAGATTTGGTGGGGTCTTGCATACCATCATTAGGAAGGCATTGGGGGAAACACAAGGCAAAGAAGAAGTTGGTGAGACACGAGACATGTCACCTCCCCACCATGAGTAGGAATAGTCTAGTGAGAGAACTGTGAATGACAAAGAAGGAGAATATGAAACACATTCTAGCCACAGAGGGGCTAAAAGTCCAAGAAGAAACCCCCCCAAAAGAATGCGGAAAAAGAGAGAAGGAAGAAAGAGAAAGTCGACTTATAGAAGACACAAAGAGAATCCAAGAAGACTGAGGTAGAAAGGAAAAGAAAAGAAAAATATGAGTTGGAGAAGATAAAAGAGGAGTCCAAGAGAGCCAAGGAGGAGAGGAAATGGAGAGTAGAAGAACAAACATAAGAGCTACGGAGGAAGGAAGAAGAGGACATAGCTCGAACCACATGCATGTCAATAGAGCAACAATCAAGCTAGGAGCAGCTGGCTGCCATGAGTCCATACAAAGAAGAAGGGGTGGGAACAAGTTCCCAACTGCCAAAAATCATGCCACCCCCAATAACAGAAGGCAAGGGCAAGGGCAAGGACTTGATTGATCCTATTGTAGCTATTCTAGTGCCTACCACCCCAGTCTATGCCTCCACCCAAGGAACTTCAACCACAGTAGATGCCACTAATCTTATGGCTTGGGTGAAGTTCTTGGTCAATAAAGAGATAGCTCAAGATGCAAGTGGAGGAACCCCAATGACAAGAACAAAGAGATTGGCAACTGTGGATGCTGGATCAAGACAAGATCCCAAGAGATAGAAGATAGAAGCATCCACAATGACTATCCCCACAACACTATCGTCATCCACTAATTATGATGATTACGCCAAAGAACTCCTTTCGCAGTTAGAGAGAGTGAAGGAGGAAAAGAAGATGGAAATCGCCGAGTTAGAAGCTAAGAAAGAGAGACTAGTGGCTTTCTAGCTCGAGAGAAACCCCAAATGACCGGTTATCAAAAAGAAATAAGTGGGCTAAAGGCAAAGCTCAGGGCTGAGGAAGAACAAGAGGAAAGCTCACAAAAAAGGCTTGAAGACAAGAATCAGAAGCTAGTGGAAATTCAAAGGAAGTATAAGCTCCTAATCCTGCAAGAAGAAGAATTGCAAGGATAGATGGAAAAAGTCCAGAATGCCATGGAGGAGTTCACAGCAAGGAAAAAAGAGAGGGCCCAAGGATATAAAAAAAACGTGGAAAATTTGGAGAAGTGGGTAGTTTCAGAACTAGAAGAGCAGAAGAGGGTAGAAAGAGAAATCGTGGAACAAGAGTAGAGAATATTGAACTTGGCTTAAAGGCATAGTGAAAGTTTGGAAGAGATGAAAAGGAGAGCAAATGAATGGGTGGGTAGGAGTGAAAGAAAAGTAAAAGACCTAGTGAGTCGTCTAGTCCTTGTAGAAGAAGGTGACAAGGTGTTAGCAGAAAGTAGGGCAGAGACCGCGTAAACAAGCTTGAAATCCCAACAACGTGCCTTCCTCAATACTATCTTGGATGTCACACAATCAGAAGAGGAGGAGGCCATTGAGTCACTAAAGAAAAACCTAGAGATCTCGCTCGTAGGGCTCTAAAACATGGGTTGCACATCCAACCACAAGTAGTAGGAGCCATCCTAAACCTAGAAGACCAAAGAAGCTACTTGCTAAGGGCAAGCTTGACGATTCAAGAAGTAGACTCTCTAGTATTCAAGGAAGGAGAGCCACAAGAACACATGGGAGAGGAGGTGCAAATGCTGACTGAAGAAGCATGAACAAGCTTTGAAATGGGGCATCAAGATGAGGAGCTAGTCCACTAGCCTCCCTCTCCACGACCAGAAGTACAAGAGAAGGTAGACACCATTGCTAAAAGAAAAGCCCAAATAAAAAAGAAGAGATTGAATATGCTAGACTAGGCATGGAGGATGCTGAATTTCAACTAGTAGTGGCCCCAAAAATGCCCATCCCTCCGAGAGAAGAGTGTTTCCTAGTAGATTAGAATGTAGAGTTCATATTATGGGACCAGAAAGAGAATGGCTATGAACCCTTTGACTTTAATTTTTGATTCCCCACTACATTGATCAAAGTGCTATCAATCAAGGTGGTGGAAGAGGTGATTAATGTAGGAAGAAGGCTATGAGACAGGTGGGTTCCTGAAAGGGAGAAGAGTCCTACTTTATGGGGAATAGAGGCTCCTAACTACTAGGAGAACAAGGTCATGGAAGTGCCTAGAGTAGTGAAAGGCTATGAGTGCCAACTAAAGTGGAGAAGGAGAATTTGGGACGGAATTATGGACGCTTGGATGTCATTTCACAACAACTATCATGGAGCTATTAGAGTGCTTGAGGGAGGAGGCTACTCATTTGGGCATCAAGGTAAGCTCACTACACCTGTAGGATCTTGGCTAGGTGAGAGATAGCCATTAGAGCTTGCTTGAAACACTTGAAACAATAAGCGATCGGTTGGTCTTGGTGGTCGAGCATGAGCTCCCACTACACCTTACTATCCTTAAGCCAATTGTTAGGTAGAATCCACGAACAAAATCCTAGTGAATGTCTTGGCCAAAGTAGTCTTTTCCTTGCAAATCGATTGGGATAACAAGCTCATGGTAGTGCTATGGGCCTATAGGATAGCCTACAAGATGGCAGTGGGCAAACACCCTTCAAGCTGACCTATCTGATAGAAGCGATCATGCCAGTAGAGTTTTTCATTCCAAGATTGAGAGGAGTAGTACAAGAGAGATGGGATGGAAAGGAGGCATGGATGGAATACCTAGTAGAGCTAGAACATCTTTTTGAGGCTCGACTCTTAGCTACCCATGCGCTAATTTGTAAAAAAGCATGATGCAAGAATTGGTTTGACAAGCATGTCAAGCAGGATGAGTTCAAGCAAGGTGACCTCATGTTGCTATACTCTTGGAAGGGCAATAAGCAGAAAATGAAATTCAGAGTATTAGGACCCTTCAAAGTCCTCAACATTAGTGGAACTGGCAATGCTAAGCTTGAGACCTTAGAGGGTGAGGGCATAGGCTTCTTAAATGGTAATCACCTCAAGAAGTACTACCCTCCAACCCATCCATTGCATGAGCCACCAATGTTGTAACTACTTGTCAACCCGTGAGAGTGGCCACTATCACAGAGATTGAGGACATAGATGAGGAAGCAATAGCACCTACTTACTTGCAAATAGCAGTCACTGCTAAAAAAATACACATCATTGATGCACTTATTGATGTGAGGGAGCTGACTTCAACATCCTTATCCACGAGCATTGGACTAGAATTGGTTCGTCCCAATTCTAGTCCAATGCTAAGCTCAATTCGTGGGCTAGAATTGGTTAGCCCCAATTCTAGCCCATGAATGCTAAGCTCAATCCATTTGGAGGGCAATACCCACTGCTGGGAAAGTGCAAAGTAGCAGTCTCTATCAAGATTGAAAGCCTCCTTATGATCTTCTATGTGTTACCTAACACTAAGGCCGCTCGTAGGGAATCGCTATTGCTAGGCCTCGCATTTAAGAAGCATGTTGACTATGACTCACAATGCATTCACCTTGCTATTGGCAATGTTTGCACAGTGATGGCCTTAAGCAAGGGCAATATGGCTCCATCTAAGCCCGCAAAGCCACCTATAGGGGAACGTAGCGCCAAAACTAAGGAGGGGGATTGTGACTCGTCCCACCCCACCAAAACAAACCGACCACAACCTGAAGAAGTCATAACCCAAACCACTGAGCCATATCTCAAATGGGTACCTAAATAACAATCATGGCCATCTAAAAGCCAATCAACATGGGTCCATAATTCCTAAACATCATGCCTAACCAAATGAATGGCCAAGCCGCAATGGGCGCCTAAAGCCCTATTGCATGCTCAAGGCTATTATGAAGGCAAAAACCAAATTTGGTTGCTTGAGATTATGAGTGGAATGCACGCCCCTTAGCAGCCAACTCCTATCTCCAAAACCTTCTAAGCTTCTTAGAACCGAGAAGCTACCTGAACTGAAGGCCATCAAATCCATAGAGCCTCAACAGGTCTATTGACCAAAATCATAGCTTGCTACCCCTAAACCAATGCAACATGACACTCCCAGTGTCCCTGCCATTCCAGAAATAGGAAGAAGTGCAACCTCAAAGCCCCAAGACAAGCCCCTCACAAGTTGTTGAGATGAGAGCTCTATTGACCAATCCATGCACCATGCATCAATGGCTAAGTTATATAGCCTAGTCAAACCCCAACCTCCCACAGGCCTTAGACCCTCTTATAAGAGTGTTGATTTATTCTCACTTTGGCCTTAGATTTATCCAAGAACATAAGGGATGACTTGGTTTCTTGCATTAGATGTTTGGATGCCACCTTTGCTATGCTTGCTAAAAATCTATGAGCGGTGGACTTAGGTCTCTTAGAAGAGCCTTTACAATTGATGTATGGATGTTGCCATGCACCTGTGGGAAGAATCTGAATTCATGTTCATTAAAATCCCCATGGTAGCTAAGGAACTAATCACCAATGAGATTTCTCAAGAGCAAGCTTGTAAACGGAGGCTAATCACCTCCTATAGCAAGAACAAAGTCTCTACCACAAGTCAAGAGAGCTAGAAGAACTTAAAAATCTGGCCGACACTGACTCTTCCTTTCTACATAAATGGTATACTCTCCATCTCCAATGAGAACAAGAGAGCTGCCCAACTATGACCAATGTCAAGAAGAGTCGCACCATCAAAACCGCTGAGTACGACCCTACCTATGTGGCTCCTACCTCATTCAGAGTCTTGGCTAGCATGTGCAAATGAAATTTACAGGAATATGTCATGGCCCACTCCAATTTTGATTGAATCGTGACTAAGGAAGAACTGCATAATGCTAGTAGAATGAACTCCAGTGACTTCCTAATTGATGTCCTGACTTAGATTAGATAGTAGTTGACCTCATGACATGGACCGACATGCTCAGTTGGAGTATAACCCACACTTCTACGCTTGGCTCATGCAAAATTGAAGCACCACAACATGCACTTAATGCCCTAACCCTTCATCTTCCAATCCTAGGAAGGATTCACATCATTCCCCGGGGGAGGGTAAGGTGGAAAAGAAGGCATAGATAGAAAAGAGCAGAGTTAAGAAGGTTCAAAATATTGCATGATGCTCAAGGGGGAGGTTGCATCTCCATTCCCCTAGTGATGGATGGCTTCTCCATGTAGTGGATCTTGGATGTACTGAGTTTACATCCAAGGTACTATATGTTGATAGTACTTCTACCATTGGGATCACTATTCAATGTATTAGTCATTGTGAGCTGGTATGCAGATGTGTATGGTTTGCACCTAGGCTTTAAAACTATACATTTGCAAGGCTTTTGACATGTATGGCATGGAATGTTCATTTGGATGTGATGTACGTTTGCAATGCATGTATACGACATGTCTTAAAATCTCAACGAAATTTTAAAAGCTAAAAAGATGGATGAAGGTCAACTTATGATCATGAAAAAATTCAAGAATTTTTGTTGGAATGTGTAGACTGCTTGAAGTAAAAGTTTTCATTCTAGGCTTAATCATTTCACCTTTCCATAGCTTGCATTCATTATCTACTTATCTTGTCGAGAGTTGTCTCAAGAGAACTAATGGTGAGGTGTGATGTCATGATAGGAATTCAACATGGCAGTTCAAGACAAAAGCAGCAAGCTTCCATTTGCAGAAGAAGAGCAAGCAAAGTATGGCCTAACAGTAGAAATAAGGGCCTACAACCAGTTTAAGTTCACAGAGGAACATCCTGAACTTGGAAGACATGGCCATGGAAGAATAGGCTATGAAGCAGAGTGTGAACCAATGCAACTTGAGCAAGTATGTAGAGAAGGTTGGACAAGTTATGGATTACACCAAGTGTGCATAATTCCTATGAGATTTTGATACTAAGAGAAACCGCGGTAGTGTAACAATGAGACAAGGAGAAGAAACGTGCAAGGTTGAAGTTGGAACTGAGCCTTGAAATGGTGGAAAGAGCATTGGGCTTGGTCAACAAATGTGAGAGGCAGCCTAAAAGAGATGTCTACAGGATGTTAGGAATGGACAAGGCTCCACACCAATGATGGAGTTAGCCTAGCCAACATTTTAGACCTTGAGGTTAGGAATGGACAAGGCTCCACACCAATGATGGAGTCAGCCTAGCCAACATTTTAGACCTTGAGGTTAGGAATGGACAAGGCTCCACACCAATGACGGAGTCAGCCTAGCCAACATTTTAGACCTTGAGGTTAGCCACCGCAAGCAAAGACAATCCATGCTTTGTTCTCCAATCAAAGGTACAATGATTTAATGAGAAAGATTGGAGTGCCATTACTAGAGAGCCTCGCAACAAAGTCCTTAGACAAAGTGAATTGAAACGGCTATGTGTAGAAAATCATTGAAGCTTCAACAAAGACACTAGCCACAGATGTAAGATGAGCATGTGGGGAATCGTTGAATTCCACAACGGGGAAGGCAGGGAAGAAACCATTGGCCAACAAGGTTTCAAGCATAGGGTTTGGAGGTGTGATCACCACAATTATGTAGGAGGCCATTGGAGACCTGGAAAAGCCTAACATAGTGGAAGAGACTGTAGAGTGCTTCCCTACCCAAGAGTCACCGGCTCAATCACCACTATAGATGCAGAATCCAATCTCCTTCTCCACAGGAAACCTCCAAAAGATGAAGCAGATGACTATTTATTAGAGGTAGCTGAATGACCTGAAGAAGGAGTTAGAAGTAAAAAAGGAGGTAGAGGTGAGAAAGGAAGGAGAAGGCACACAAGAAGTCCAGTTGCAAAGGACAGAAGAGCAGGTTGAGGAGCTCCAATTGGAGAAGGTGGAGGATGAAACAAGCTTGGAAATGGATTTTTCAAGTCTCATGTAGGGACATAAGGACATGGAAAAGGTCCTTGAGAAACTGAAGAAGATCACGGATGAGCTCATAGAGGAGGTGAAACGAGTGAAGACTCAAGCTCATGCACAATACCATAAAGAGAGAAGGCAAAAGGAACATCTGCTCAAGGAGTTGCAGGAGTCCAAGGACCAAAATGAAAGGGAGTCAACCAAAAAGCTGATAGAGGTGGAGAACCAACTCCTTGAGACTCTCCAAGAGCAAGAAACACTCCAAGAAGAGCTGAATTGCCATAAACAAGACAAGGAAAAAATGCTTGACATGTGGAAAGAACAAGAAGAATTTGTGTGGGAAAAAATAGCTCTCCTCCTCTTCTTCTTATTCTTGCTCTTGCTTGCTTGTGCTTGTGCTTGTGCTTGAGAAAGGGAGTGTGAGGGTGTGAGGGAGTGAGTGTGTGAGGGTGAGGGACTGTGGTGGACAAGCTTTCCATATTCTTCTGTTCTCTTCTCTCATATATGCAGTAATGGAGCATGGAGCTTGGAGCTTAAGGATCAAGCTCTCTTGAATCTTGCACTTGGATCATGGAGCTACCGGAGTGCTTGAGGGAGGAGAAACTTAATTGAGCATGGAGGTAAGCTCACTACACTCGTAGGTGTGAGAGCACATACGACTATGTGAGAGGTAGCCATTGCACTTAATTTGGTCACCATAATCCATATTCTCTAGGAATATAAATGGACACTCTAATATGTCACATGCATTATTGAAGTCCTTTAAAAAAAGGAGTTTTGTCTAGACTCTTGAGCTTATTCAATGCATTTCCACAAGGCAATGAGTGCATCAAAAGAATCCTTTTATTCCTTCCTGATCCAAATTTTCACGTGATTTGAGAATTGAGGTGTCATAGATTGCATGGTGGGGGGACTTAATTGAGCTACTACATCAACCACACACAATGCACCCAAGAAAAAGATCACTCAAGAAAATAAGAAGAGAGATGGAGACTAAAATGTCTTCTTGTTGGTTTTTCTTTCTTTTTCCTCTCACAATGCAATGTACAAAGAGATAATATACAAAATGAAGTAAAGTGGTCTACTAAGTTAAATAGTGTGTAACTAATTATACTAATCAAGTGGTGCTATAGGTATGCCAACTGTAGGCATGCTTAACTAACTAGATATAAGGAGTGATAAGTCAATGGCCATTTGAGAATCATGATGACCACTTACATACGTAGTGTAGATGTGCAGATCCATCTAACCAGGCTGTCCATCTCATCAATGTCTACACATGTTGAGCTTGACATATGAATACTTCTCCTCAAGCTCAATGGCATATTTGCAACACCAAGTAAGCTTTTAAATCCTTTAAGCTTCTCTACGCTCAATGCCTTTGTGAAGATGTCAACTATGTGATCTTGTGTGTTGATATATATAAGTCAATCTCTCTTGAAAGTACCCTCTCTCTCACAAAATGGTAATGCACCTCAATGTCTTTTATCCTACCATGGAACATTGGGTTCCTAACCAATTGTATACTGCTCATGTTATCACAATGAATGATAATTGGATAGATTTTTGCATGTCCAAATCACCCAATAACTTTTTTAGCCATACCACTTCAACATCCCACTTCACATGCTACCATACCATCGCATGTATACTCAATCTCTACACTCGATAAAGCAACCACCATTGGTTGCTTTATACTTCTCCAAGTAGCTATTACAATACTAAGGGAAAAACAAATCCATTAGTAGATCTTCTATCAGACTTGCTACTACCCTAATCTGCATCTGTGTACAAAAACACTTGTACATGCTTACTTGCGTCGTAAGAAAGTCTATAATGCAAGGTGGACTTCACATATCTCAATATGTGTTTGATTGCATTCAGATGAGGCTTCCTAGATGCTTGCATAAATTGATTCACAAGTTCAACAACATAGCTCAAGTTTTGCCTTATGATGGTCACATAGATAAAACTTTCTACTATCTTCCTCAACATAGTAGGGTCTTCTATCTTATCCCCAATATCAGCACTTAGCTTTACATTTTGCTCCAATGACACTAAAAGAGGGTTAGATACCATCATACCATACCTAGATAAGAAATTTGAGCCTTAGCTCACATAGATCCTTCATCTCAAACTTTTGTTTGAAAAGGCCCTTGACATTAGCAATCCCATTGTCACTAACATCTATAAAATTAAGTCATCCATATAGATAGCTATGATGACCAAACCTACATCACCCTTCCTTATATAAAGTGAGTGATCTGTATCAGAAACATAAAAGCCAATATTGACAAGATACTCTTTGATCTTGTCAGACCATGCTCTAGGTGCTTGTTTTAGCCCATAGATTGCCGTCTTTAATCTACATACACATGTGGGATGCTCTATATCCTCATAATCTACTAGTTTCTCCATATATATCTCTTCTTGCAAATCACCACGCAAGAAGAAATTCTTCACATTTATTTGTTGTAAACTCCAAGCTCTGCTAAAGCAATCACACATTTGATAGTTGCCATCCTAGCAACTAGATGGAATGTCTCTTCATAATCTATGCCATATGTCTTTGCATAGCCTTTTGCAACAAGAATGGCCTTATACTTACTAATAGAACCATTTGCATTATTTTTTACTTTATAGACTCACTTACAACCAATAGCTTTCTTACCCTTGGAAAATGGTATTGGATCCCAAGTCCTATTGGCCTCTGATGTAGCCGTCTCCTCATCCATTGTTGTATGTTGGCCTCTGATGTAGCCATCTCCTCATCCATTGTTATATCCCAATGATCATGACCAACAAGCACTTTAAAACAAGTGGACTCAATATCATCAACTACCTTTACCATATAAGCATAATTGTGAGTTGCACAACCCTCAAAACCAAATATTCTAACAAGGTATCTCACCCTTCTAGACATTTTTACCACTGGATCACTCAATGGGGCCTTTACATTATCCTTTTTTTTTTCTACAACTCCAATTTGTCATGGGATATACCTACATGTAAACTATCACTTTCTCCCATGAGAGGTATTTGCCTCCCTCCATCTCACCTCAAGCACTTAACTTTCAAGCTTATTTTTGTTTCAATGACAACCTTGAAAGTTTTGAAGTACTCAAATACTTCACTCTTTTAATTTATGAAATATACCCAAAGTTTCTTAGAGCAATCATCAATAAAAGTGACAAAATACTTGTTGCTACCACCAAGGAATACATTATGGCTAGGGCCCCAAATATCTGTATGTACCACACAAGTATATTCTTACTTACATCTCTATCATGCAAAAATAGTTGATTTTCTTGCTTTCAAACTAACATGCTTTGCAAACTTTATGTAATTCTATAACTCTGAATGTAGGTAAACCTTTGTAGATTTTCCTATCCAATGTATTTGTGCCATATTTCAATGACTCCAACCACAGCTTTGGCAGCATACATAGTAGCATTTATAGCGAGAATTCTAGTATCCAAAGTAAACATGTGGCCAACTCCTCTTCCTTTTGTAACCAACTTGTACTTATTATTGAAGTTTTCAATAAAAAAAACCCTTTGCATTAAATCTAACTTGTAGCCCTTGTCCTACCATTTGATTGATAGATACCACATTCTTTGAGAGAGATGTCATATGTAAAACAAATGACAAACACTTTATCTTACTATCATACAATGACAAAGGAACTTTTCCAATATGTGAAATCAATGACATGAATCATCACCTATCTCTACATAACCTAGACTTTTTAAATCATACATCTCTCCAAACCATTTAGCATGAGTAATCATATGATTAGATGCAGTTGAATCAACATACTATACATAATCAGATGTCTCCTTTTCTATAGCGTCATTCATCATATGCTACACAACAAACAAACACTCATTTTTACCATCATTTTTTCTTGAAGAGACAATGAATAATTTACTAGCTACAATTTGCCATTGCGAATGTCGTCCTTCTTATCAAAACAATGGGCTAAAATATAACACGTTCTTCCACATTAATGGTAGATAACATTAGAATTGTTAGAACCTTTGTTCCACTATCCACCTTTTTCTTTATAGCTTACCCTACCTCTAGAATTGACATGGTCTCTCAAAATCTGCATGCCACCAAACTATTGATTTAACTTATTTTTTTGGTTACCATCAACACGACCCGTACCATAGCCTCTTGAAGAGGATCTACCATGTCCCCTTCCTAAACTTGAACAAAATGCTTGGACTTTACCACTTCTTTTAGATAATTAACCTTGCATATTGATCTTTCAATGATCATGAGAGAGACCAAGTCATTAAAATTTGGAAATGGCTTTTATATATACACAAAAGTAACAAAAGGTCCCTAGGCCTTCTCATTACTAAGGCCACTCAAAGTGGATAGAACCAAATCATCATCATTAGCCATTTCATCAATAGCTACTAAAGCATCTGCAATGCTCTTCACCTTTAAACCATACTCATTTATATATATCTTTAATTTCTTTAAAGTATTCAACTCTTGCTTGATTTGAATCTTTCATACATTTGTATTCATTGAAAATATATTCTCAAAGGTTGTCCAAGCTGCATGAAAATTTTTGGTATTTTTAATATGCCTCAGTATAGTGTTATCATACAGACGATCAATATATTATCTTTTTGTCTTTTGAATTCCATTTTTTCCACTCCTTTAATTCTTCTACACTTGTAGAATCACTTAGCTCTGGTTTCTTTTTTGCACTTGCAATAAACTCGCAAAGGCCTTTTCCAATAAGTTCATCACATGGAACTTTCATGATGGTTAATTGTTCTTGTCTAGCTTCTCTATAATTGGATTTCTGATGTTCTTAGCCATTATGACACAATTGAGTACCAAATAATAAGCAAAACTTTTGTAACTCTTCACAAGATGTGCATAGCAATGAATTAGATAGTCATTTTTACCGATGCTCAATACTACATACAATCTACAACTTGTTGTAGAGTAACCTTGTGTTTGCTTCTTGACAAACATCTCAGAACTTAAAAATTTGAAATCTATGTCTTGTGCATTAGCCTTCAAAATCAACCTCTCTCAGCGGCACCCTTCTAATACCATGTCATAAATTGCATGGTCGGGGACTTGCATGGGACTTGCATGAGCTACTGTACACATAATACACATAAAAGGAAGCTCACTTAAAAACACAAGAAAATAGATGGAGGTCAAAATGTTTTCTATCTTTTATTTCTTCATTCCATATTACAATGCAATATACACAAAATATAAATAAGTTATAATGTAAAGAAAAGTGGCCTATTAAGTTAAACAATGAATAATTGACTATACTATAAGGATGCCAATTGTAGATAGGTATGTATAATAACCAAATATAATAAGTTATAAGTCAGTGGCTACGTGGGGATCATATAATAACCATGGATATGCTAAGTGTAGATGTGCAGATACATCTAATTGGATGGTCCATCATCAATGTCTGCACATGTTGAGCTTTCCATCTCAACATGTTATACTTCTAGCAAAAAGTTTAGACATATATTCAACATTCTAGCGAGTCTAAAATTACCAATGAGATTCCTTTCCTCTTGTTTTTGTGAATAAGCTTTATCACACATACATTAACCTCTAGAGGTAATAAGACTATTTTTTTGAATAAGCTTTATCACACCGACAATCATGTGTAGAGGCAATAACACTATTTTGTTGGCAAAGTTTTGAATTTTTACAAGGGGATCCTTAATGATGGATTAGAACTCCTTGTAAAATTCAATTGGAAGGCCACCAAGAATTGGACTTTTCCCATTCTTCATACCTTAAGTCTTTTCAATTCTTTGACCTAATTGATTTGTCTAGCCATGTTATTATTTGTTTTGAAACTATTCTCTTCCTAGTTCTTTGATTTGTTGTTTGGCCACTAGTGCTTTAACCAAAAGCTCATGGGGAGGTGAAAAGAATTATTTGGAAAATATCAATTGCTATGTTTAGGTTATCCTCATTTGATTCTTACCAAACTCCTATCTTCTCTTCTAAGAGGTGCAATCAAGTCCCTTTCTTTAATCTTTTTTAAACAATTGAAATGTTCTTTCAGGGGATGTTTTCATTTCCCTACCTCCATTCTCTGAAATAAACTCCAACAATTTGTTATTGAGACATTTCATGCTTGCAACTAAGAGATTTGGGTATGATGAGTCTACTTCTAGATCCTCCTTTTTCCTTCAATGCTACGAGTCCCTTATAAGTTGCATCTTTCTTTTTTATATCTAAACATGATTCATCTTTTCTTGACTCTTTATTTCTGTACCTCTAAGCAGTTGCCCCATCTCCAAATACTTGTTATATGATCCACAATATTAAAATCCCCTCCTATATTTCTTGATTAGTAAATACCACAATTAAAGATTCTCATACTAGATGTTGAGGGAGCTCATGCTCAACCACCAAGACCCACGGACCGCTTATTGCTTCAAGCGTTTCAAGTGAGTTCTAATGGCTATCTCTCACCTAGTCGATGTGCCTTCGAACCTACGAGTGTAGTGAGCTTACCTCGATGCAAAAAAAATTTTCCTTCTCCCTCGCACACACCAGTAGCTCCACGATCCTAGATGCTAGCTCAAGCATCCTCAATCCTCCTCCATCGAGCTCCATCCACCATAGCTGCACGGGTGTGAGAAAAGAGAAGAGAATAGAAGAGAAGAGAAGAGGAGATGGTGAAGAGCTTCACCCTCTTGATCCCTCACTCCCACACACTCACTTCCTCACACTCTCACACTCCCTCTCTGAAGAGCACACACAAAAGCAAGGAGAAGAGAAGAAGAGAAGAAGAGAGGACTCTTGTTAGCCACACACAAAGAATGAGATTCCATTCACTTTTTGAACTTTATATACAAACCCTAAAATCCCATGGGCACCCATCCCTTTTTACTTGATTGGCCGTTGTGGCAAGGTCCTTTTTCCTATTTCCCTCTTCTTGCCTCATGCCTTAAGCCTACACCCGTCTATTCTTTTACAAATGGCACAGGAGGGAGCTTGGCGCTCTTTTACAAGAGATTTTAGAATTTTTTGAGACACCTTCCATTTAAAATCGCACTTTTTGCCTCGGCTTATCTTTAGGAACCGCCTCTATGCCTTTGCTCATTTTCTATCATTTTTCTGCTCTTTGCTTCATATTTCCACCATCTTGAATTGAGGTTAACATTATCCCCCTCTGAGATGGGTGTCAATCCCATGGCACTTTGAGATCTTTATTGTGGAAGGGTGGGCTCTGAGCAAGTGGCTGGTGGCGTGATGATAGGGCCACATGTTGACTCCGTTGATTGGAAAGCTTGGTAATGATTTGGAAGGAGAACCCAAGGCATGCCGAGTGAATGATGGGAGACCTTCAAAGTTGGTGGTTTGCATCATCTTGTTGTACCTAAAAGGAAAGAGTGCTCTACTTAAGAGGAGTGTCTACCTCACCATACAGTGCTCTGTGCTCGTGCTAGTGGAATGGGGAGCTGGGTCTAACCATAGGCAAGCCTAGGTGATATCCCACACTTGAGGACCTCGTTTGTGTGAAGAGAGGTGTGGTGTGTGTAGCTTAGGGTGACAGGTCTAACCATAGGCGACTGTTACCTCCCTAGGTATGTCTTGCCCTTGAGATGCCCTAAGTGTGAAGTAGGGAGTTGAAAAGGGCTACGGGGTTAGGAATAGAGCTGGCCGATTGAGGCCACTGGACGTGCCTAGCTTGAGGGCCCTTAGGTGCACTGACTATGAGCTATGTGCCTGAATTGTGTTCGGACATGTCATGTGCTCCTTTCATTGTTATTTGTTTGCTGTCTTTGTACTTAGCCTTTTCTTTTCTTTTCTTTGCTTTTTTCTTTAAGTTACATGATTCGGGTTGTAGCTAATTGCTAGTTACCATCATCAGAATGTGGTGGGGGAAGGGATTTAATGGAGTGACTCAAAAATTTATAGCTCTACATCTAACCCTTAAAGTTCAAGCAGACATGGAGAGAGGTGGTGGAGAGGAATGGGTGGTTACAGTGGGTGAATTGGCTATCACTCATATCCTCAAGAATAGCTAAGCAGAAGGAAGGTAGAAGGCTAGCTCACATAATTAGGTGGGTCATTGTGCAACTATCTATGGTGTTAGGATAAAAAAAGAGTGGGGAGAGACCACGTTCTACCGAGGATAAAAAAAAAAGAGTGGGGAGAGACCACATTCTGTCGGGGTGGGATCCTGCTTAAGTAAGATTTTTAATAGCCTAAGGTAGTTGCATGTTGTAATGAAGGCACGATCGGGATAGGAAGAGAAGTCAGCAATGAAGCGGGTCATGGTAGCATCTAGGTTGTCCGAGGTGAAAGTGAGGGCTTGTGCTAAGGTAGTAGTACAGGGGTTATGTATGATGGGAAAGTCATAGTAGCGACCATGGGTGTTTGTATCAAAATCCACTCCTACCATATGAGGAAGGTGGGGTTGTTTCTCTAAGAGGGGAGGATATTGCAAAAAGCCATCAAGGAGAACAAATTGTCATCGCAAATGCATCTCTGCCACAGTGGTGGCTGGCACTCGTATCTGGGCATAGACCAAGGCACTTCAAAAACCTTATTTTTCCAATACTCCGCATCCTCAGTGCCCCAGAGGTTGGGATTCTTCTCTCTTTCTTCTAGCCATTATTGACCTAGCTGGCTTCCAACGTCGATCACATGTTTCACTACTTTAAGGGGAAGGACTCTGCGCAGGCCATTAAGGAGGAGGAAGTTGAAATTAAAGTGTTGCTTCTCTTTTTCTTGTCTCTCCCAAACTACGAGTTCTGCATGGAAGTTGGTCGGTAGGTCATTTGGGCATGGTGGAAGAGGTGCGGAGGATGACTGTGCCATAGGTTTGGCATTCAATCTTTGTCTGGCTTCTTCCACCATTTTCTTTCTTTTGCCTTAGGGCGGTTTTTCTTTCCGCAGATGTGCCTATTGACTGTTGTTGTTCTTCAGAATGGGGTGAAGTGTCAAGATTGTGGGAGAGAAGAAAGGAGTCTCACTTGTAGCTTTCTTGCTTGCACAATGGGGGAATACACACAAGGGTGGAGGCTGAAAACCAGTTTTCCTCTTCTTAGTTGTGTAAGCCAAAAGAACTCTCATACAAAGAAATAGAAGAACCCTATATATGGGTCTCAAACCAAACTCAACTAGCTAAGGTGGCATACTAATTGAGCCACGAACTAGAGTAGATAAGGATAGCTGTCATCTAGCTATTATTCATGGGCGGTGTACCAACCGCATCTACAATTGACAAGTCAGTGACATAAATGCACAACGGTCACCCTGGCATATCACGAGTGGAGCTCGATATCTCAACACTCCCCCTCGAGCTCAATCCCAATTCCTGCACACCAAGCAGGTCTCTGAACTTGCGCAGCTTCTCTGCGCCCAATGCCTTCGTGAATATGTCAGCTACCTGATCCTCTGTGCTGACATAAACTAGATCAATAAGACCTAGTAAAACCCTCTCCCGCACATAGTGATAATGCACCTCAATGTGCTTTGTTCTAGCATGATAGACTGGGTTATTTGCCAAGTGTATACTGCTCATGTTGTCACAATAAATGACAACTGGCCCATCTGTAGGCTGATGCATATCATAAAGTAGCTTATGCAACCAAGCTACCTCACATGCAGCCATTGCTGCACCCCTGTACTCAGCCTCTGTGCTCGACAAGGCAACTGTAGGCTGTTTCTTGCTGCTCCAAGTGACTGCAGCACTCCCAAAAGAGAACACATATCCACTGGTAGATCGTCTATCAGAAATGCTACCAGCCCAATCAGCATCAGTGTATCCATGCAACTGTATCTGAACCCCAGTCTCATAAAATAGTCCGTACTGCAATGTGGACTTCACATACCTGAGTATGCGTCTAGCCGCATCCAAATGCGGTTTCCTTGGAGCCTGCATAAACTGACTTACCAATCCAACAACATAGCTCAAATCTGGCCTGGTAATAGTCATATAAATCAAGCTTCCTACTATGCGTCTGTACATAGTAGGGTCTTCCAGAAACTCACCTGCATCTGTGCTCAGCTTCACATTCTGCTCCAAAGGAACTGAAATAGGCTTATAGCCTGTCATCCCATATTTGGATAGCATGTCCAATCCATACTGCCTCTGCAAGAGCTGTATCCCACTTGGTGATCTAATCACCTCAATGCCCAAGAAATAACGCAGCTCTCCCAAATCCTTCATCTCAAACTTCTGCTTCAATAGCATTTTCACATGAAGGATATCTTCATCACTGTCACCTGTCATAATCAAATCATCAACATAAATGACAAGTAGCATAATACCTTTCTCTGTTTTTCTCACATAAAGTGAGAAATCTGCCTTGGAAATCTGAAAGCCAATATGACAAGATACTGTCCTATCTTGTCAGACCATGCTCCAGGTGCTTGCTTCAAGCCATACAAGGCTTTCTTCAACCTGCAAACAAACTCAGGATGAACAGCATGCACATAACCTGGTGGCTGCTCCATATAGACCTCTTCTTGCAAATCACCATGCAAGAAGGCATTCTTTACATCCATCTGATGTAAAGACCATCCCTTTGATGCAGCCATAGCAATGCCTGATCTTACGGTTGCCATCCTTGCAACCGGACTGAATGTTTCTTCATAGTCAATGCCATATGTTTGTGCATACCCCTTGACTACTAATCTTGCCTTGTATCTATTCACAGAACCATTTGCATTGTGCTTCACCTTATAAACCCACTTACAGCCAATTGCATTCTTACCTTTAGACAAAGGTACCAATTCCCATGTAGCATTTGCTTCCAAGGCATCCATTTCTTCATCCATGGCTTTCTCCCATTTTTCTTTTCCCATGGCTTGCTCAAAAGAAGTGGGTTCTGGTTCCTGTATCACTTTGACCATATATGCATAGTGAATGGCTGTAAATCCATCATATTTCAGCCTATCCACAGGATGCCTAGCTCTCGTAGACCTGCGCAAAATAGGTTCACTCCCAGGTGCTCTCAAAACATCCCTGGTTTTCCTTACTCCAGGTGTAACAATAGAAGGAATACCCAACTCATCATCAATGCTCTGTTCTGAGCCACTGGATTCACCATCCACATAAGAGTGACCTGCATTCACATCAAACATGGGCTGATCTACCTTCTCTTTTCCTTTTCGTGATACCTGCATACCACTATCTGCATTGCTTTCAGAAGATTCTCTTGTTCTCAATCTGCCTGTCCATGGCGAAAAATGTGAACCACTGCTAGAGGACGCTCCAGGTCCACTAATATCTTGTGACTGCTGCTGTGAATTCTGTGCATCATTACCATTTTGTGCATCTACATTATCAATCACATTTACTGGTTTATACCAGCTACTCATCTCATAAAAAACAACATCTCCGCTCACTGTAAACTTACGAGTAGAAGGGTTATAGCATCTATACCCTTTCTGCTGCAAAGAGTAACCAATAAAGATGCACTTCTCAGCTTTTGGATCCAACTTGGATCTCAACTCATCTGGCATATGTACATAGGCAATGCAACCAAAAATCTTCAAATGAGAAATATCTGGTTTCCTACCAGTATACCTCTCCTCTGGAGTCATTCCATGTATTGCTGCAGTGGGAGTCCTGTTCATTATATAGACTGCTGTAGGAACTGCTTCAGCCCAGTAAAAATCTGGCAAGTCTTTTTCATTGAGCATGGCACAAGATACCTCTCCAATATGCCTATTTTTCCTTTCTGCAATTCCATTTTGTTGTGGGGTATGACTGCATGAATATTGTTGCTTTATGCCATGCTCCTGCAGGAACCTTGCAAACTCATTTGAGAGGTACTCTCCCCCTCCATCTGACCTTAGGCATTTTATTTGCAAACCTGTTTCTTTTTCAACCATAGCTTTAAGAGTTTTGAAATGCCCAAAAACTTCACTTTTATTTTTCATAAAATACACCCAAACTATAGTTATCAATAAAAGTGACAAAATAATGACAGCCTCCAGGAGATGCAGCTTTAGTAGTCTACACATCAGAGTTGATTAATTCCAATGGCTTCTTACTCTCTTGAACATGTCTAGGAAATGGTTTCCTTGCCTGTTTTCCAAATTGACAGGCTTCACATATCTTATGCATTTCTGCAACCTTGAATTTAGGCAATCCTGCAACAATATTTTGGGCCTGCATTGATTTAAGTCGCTGTACATTAACATGACCAATGCGTTTATGCCAGATATCAATATCTGCAACTACACCGGTCCCATGTGCAAACATTGCTGCACTCAATTCAGACATGTCTGCATCCAACGTAAACATTCTGCCCTTCTTCTTTCCTTTTGCTATCAAGCGACCTTTATTTTTCATATCCTCAATAAAGCATCCATGAGGATTAAATCTGACCTGCAAGCCCTGCTCAACCATTTGACCAACAAAAACCAGATTCTTGGTGATATTCGGGACATGAAATACATCGGACAGGTATTTCTTTTTCCCATCCTGCATAGACAAAGGAATTTTTCCAATCTGCACAATAGGATGTGCAGTATCATCACCAATCTCCACAAATCCTTGTTTTTCCATTTTCCTTGCATCCTCCATCCATTCTGCATGACCTGTCATGTGGTTTGATGCACCTGAGTCAACATACCATACATCGTTGCTTTCTTCTGCACTTGTCACAGAATTGTTCATGTGCTGCACCATAAACAAATGCTCATTTCTGTCATCACCCTGTCTACTAGAAGATGCATAATTCCCTTGTTGCAATTTTCCATTCATGATGTCATTCTGCTTTTTATAGCAGTCTTTAGCCATATGACTTATTTTACCACAGTAGTAGCATTCAACATTGTTGTTTGCATTTTGGCCTCTTTGCCATTCACCACGACCTCTTTGGCTCCCCCTGCCTCTAGAGTTACCAAGTCCTCCTCCATAGGACTGGTTTTCTTGAGTTTGCTGCATATTCTGATTTCTACCACGGCCTCCAAATCGGCCTCCTCTACCTCTGCCTCTACCTCTTCCAGCATTTGAGTAGAAGACAGCTTCTTTTGAAGTTCCTCCTGAAGAAGATGCACCACCATTTCTCTGCTCCTCAGAAATTAGAAGAGCAATCAACTCCTCAAAATCAGGAAATCTTTCACGGACGGAAATGGATGTTCGGAACTGTGCATAATCCTTTCCTAGACCATTCAAGGTCACAGAAACTAAATCATCATCTTCCACTGGCGACCCAATGGAAGCAAGTGCATCTGCAATCTTCTTCACCTTCATGTGGTAGTCATTGATGCTCATATTTTCTCTTTGCACATTGTGCAACTCTTGCTTGAGCTACATTTTCCTGGCTTGCGTATTTGTGCTATACATTTTTGACAAAGTATCCCATGCCTCCTTTGGCGTACTTGCATCCTGAATATGCACAATCATAGAGTCTGAAATGCTGATAGACAGCCAGTACATAACTTTCCTGGCTCTCTCATGCCATGCTTTAAATGCCTGTATTTGCTGTTGATTGGGAACATCAGGAAGAACTGGTTCTTCTTCATTTCCTGCAACAAATTCCCAATATCCTTTTTCCATAAGGAAATTCGTCATTCTAAACTTCCATGCTTGGAAGTTGTTCTTGTCAATCTTTTCAGTGACAATCTGTGAAAGAGAATCAGACGCCATTACAGAACATTGCAAAAAATTCTGTCACTGCAAAGAACACAGCTTCAGCCTCACAAGGGCAAATCTGCAAAACTGGCAAAAGTGGTATTTGAACCACACAGTCACTTCCTAGTGACGATTTTGCATATACAGGAACCAAGGATGATTCTGTAACTCCCAATGTCTCTGCACACGAGCATACGATGCAATATCTGTGGTAACTTTTCACCGACCTGTAGAACAGTGGTCGCACATCATAAAACATGGCTTTTTCCTGAGTGCGTGCAGAAAACTTCCGCCTCCAAAATAGGCCCCGAAATGGCCTCAAATCAAAAAAACATATATTGCCCTCTTGCTTCACCGCGAAGGGCGTCTCAACCTGAGACAATGCACTCTTGCAATTTTCGGCTATGCTGCCTGCAGAGATCTGCTCCCAAAACAGAAAATGAAAGCAACACTGCTCCTCTTACCAGAACACCGCGAGCTTGGCTTGCTTTCTTGAGCTCCTTACCACGAACAAGGCTCTGATACCATGTCAAGATTGTGGGAGAGAAGAAAGGAGTCTCACTTGTAGCTTTCTTGCTTGCACAATGGGGGAATACACACAAGGGTAGAGGCTGAAAACCAGTTTTCCTCTTCTTAGTTGTGTAAGCCAAAAGCACTCTCATACAAAGAAATAGAAGAACCCTATATATGGGTCTCAAACCAAACTCAACTAACTAAGGTGGCATACTAACTGAGCCACGAACTAGAGTAGATAAGGATAGCTGTCATCTAGCTATTATTCATGGGCAGTGTACCAACCGCATCTACAACTGACAAGTCGGTGACATAAATGCACAACGGTCACCCTCGCATATCACGAGTGGAGCTCGATATCTCAACATGAAGGGGGTTGTGGGATTACTTCTTCTTCGAATCTGCCCATGTCAAATTGTAGTTCAGCTTCACCCCTTTGGTGATCTTCTTGCTATACCTCCTCTACAAACCCCATTTTATCAGTCTCCTGGGTGGGTTAGGATGGCCAACAACAATTGGTACTTGCATTGTTCATCAAGGCTCATCCCAACTGCAACGGGTTGTGGTGAAATGTGTAGTCCTGCTTGTAGAGCTTTGCATGCTATGCTCAGCTTTTTCTTTACCACCTCAAGGGACTCCCCTTCCTCTATGTGAGTGGAACCCATCAGAGTATTCATGAAAGCTCGTTGTTGAGTATTGAAGCCCACTTGGGTTGCCTCTACTCTGCTTTCTTCTAGGACTTTCTCTTTTTTCACGAGAGCCAGGCGACACACCAAGGTCTTCACTCTTCGTTCATTTTGGATTGCCTTCGGCTCTATTTTTCATCTCCTCCATACTTTCTCCTTGTCTTTGTACCAAGGCCATGAGTCTCTACTCTTGGTCTTCCAATTCCTTGCTCATTCTCTCCTGCTATTTTCTTTCAAGGCTCAACTTTTTGGTCATGGTTTCCATCTCTTTGTGGTGCTGCTCCTCTTCTTGCTTCCTTTCTTCTTCCCTTGGGGCAAGCTTTTCCATGTCTCGTTCAATTTGATTTGTTTTTGCTACCAAATCCTCATGTTTCATGATTAAAAGTTTATATTCTCTCTGCATTTTCACTAGCTCTTGATTTTCATCTTCGAGCCATTGCCGCCAGCTTTCCTCCTTGTCGTCTTTGGCTTTTAGTTCTTGTTTTAGATCAAAGATCTCCTTTTGCATAGCTATTTGCTTGGTCTTTTCCAGTTGGAAGGTTGCCATCGACTCCTTTTCCGCTTCCAACTCGGCCACCGCTATCTTTCTTTCCTCCTTTGCCTTCTCTAGCTGAGAGAGTAATTAAGCAACATATTCATCATAGTTTGCTAGTGGCATCATAGTAGTAGGGATTGGAGTGGTCGAGCTTCCACCTTTTGGCGTTTCGGATCTTGCCTAGAACCAGCATCTGTGACTGGTCTTTTCTGCCCAGTGGCCATAGTCTCCACACTCTTTCCTTGGGCCAGTTCCTTATTAATGAAGTACTGCATCGATGCCACAAAATTGTTTACATCGGTGCTGGCTAGGATGCTTGGAGTGAGAGTGGTTGCTTCGCTAATGGGGACCAAGAGGGGCAGTATGGGATGGATGGGAGCCTTGCCCTTGCCTTTGATGACCACAGGTGGTATGACTTCAGGTACCTGAGTGCTTGAGCCAGGTCCCTCATCCCTGTGCGGACTTAAAGCCCCTACGTCATCTAGTCGGCTTTGCTATTCTATGGACCGGCGAATTTCTTTGGCCATGTCTTCCTCCTCCTTTCTCCTCAACTCGGCCTCCTTTTTCGTAGCTCTTCTCTCTCTCTCTTCCTCTATTTTCCTTGATTCTTATACTAGCTTTTGAGCTTCTTCCTTCTCTTTTTGCTTTCTCTCTCCAACCTCTTTTTCGACTCCTTCTTGGCTTTTCTGGCTTCTTCTCTCAACTCCTCTGCCTCTTGCTTTTTCTTCCTCTCCCTCTCTTCAACCTCTCTTAGGGATTCCTTCTCTAGATCTTCTTTTTCCTTCTTTCTGCCCTCATCCTCTTTCTTCTTCTGAGCTGTCTTTTTAGTGGACTTCTTTGCTTTTTTTCCTTCAGGATTGAGCCTCCTGATCCTCCTTCTTTGTCTTGGGTTTTGTCCTGTCGCTTGATGGCACTTTCTCCTGGTGGATCGGTGACCTATTTGCAGTCTCATCCTCCCCTTCTTCTCCTTTTGTTAAGATTCTTTTATAGCCTCTTGGATGATGGATGTCAGCACACTTCCATATCCAATGAAAGAGGGCTTCGAGGAAGGTCTCTTTCTCTCGGTACTTTTAGAGGCTGGGGACTCTTCGACTTCTATTATGCTACCCAGGGATAGTGCTTTGGCTGCTTGGTCTATAGTCTTGCGCACATAGTTGTTCTAGTCTACCTCATCCAAGGTGTGGACTGCCACATTCTCCAGCAGAGGCGCACTGATTTAGTGCATGAGGGAGTTATAGCGCTTCGGAGAAGAGTGAGTTCACCAATTTTGCCTACATGCAAGCCTCAACATCGAGGATATCCTGTATGCTGATGTCGTCGTTTGTCAAAACATCCTCCCTCTTCATCTTTAGCATAGCATACACATCTCTCTGATGTTTCTTCTCCACCCTAGGTTCCAACCCCAGTGCCTTCTCCACCAAGGCCTAGTTCAATGGTGTTCCACCGCTCTCCTTCCAACCTCCTCCTTGGCTACCACCTTCTCGAGGTTGTGGATACTACAGAATTTCATTTGATTATAAGCACGGTGTTCTAAGATGATGCTGTACTACATCTTCTTCTCCTCTGTGAAAGGGAGTAGGTGAGCATGATCTTGCTGCAACATCATTCATTCCTGTCATGAACCATGATTCTCATTAGTGCTTCCAAAACAATTATTTGTTGAAAAGAAAGACTTCATGTTTGTTGAATGAAAATATTTAAGCTCCAAAATAAACTTTCATTTCAGAACTTTCACTCTTTATTTCAAAATTTTTGTGATATTTTTCCTCAATCACAGGTTAACATGTTTCTTTTCTTTCTACATTTAAGTGTAGACTGAGGTTTTCCCTAAGGTTTTTCCAAGGGTGTGTTTTTTCTTATGTGTTTATGCATTTGCTTGATTTTGATGGGTTCTGATTTGACTCACCTTACCCTCTCCCTTTTCAAATTTGAGAAGAATCCTTCCTAGGATTGAAGGTTAGCCTGCCAAGGGCATTCAGCGTATAGGTTGAGTGTTTACCTTCGCATGAGCCAAGTATAGAAATCTGGATTGTACTCCAACTGAGCTTCGCCATCCAGATCGATTGTACTCCAACTGAGCTTCACCGTCCAGATCGAAGGGTTGGCTACCTACGTGTGTGATGTAAGTAAGGACATCCATTAGAAAGTCATTGGAATCGACATGCTAGCAATATGTAACTCTTCCTCGATCAAGATGTGATCAAGGTGAGGGTGTCTTTTGATGTGCTCTTCCAGGGGTCGTCGACCACCACAAATAGTTGTTAACAGCCTATACGAGGTTGGAGCCACATAAGTTGGGTCATATTCCGATGTCTTGATTGAGTGTTGCTGCTTAGCATTGGTCATTATTTGGCATCCTTCAAGTTTCCATTGCAATCATAGAGCATACCAGTTCCATAATAACATGGATTTGATTTCGGAAAGCTATTTCAACTCCTTGATTTCTTGGTCAGTGATAGCAGAAGTAGCTCATTTATCATATGACATAATGAGACGATGTTTGATGGCCTAATCTCTAGATATCTCAGTGCGGAGAAACTTTGCAATTGAGTGGGGTTATTTGACAGATGCAAAATCGAATGTGTCCCATGAACAAGGCATCGTACAAAATTCGGTTGCTAAGGGTGCTTGCAATAGGTCCAAGTCCAAGCGGTCATAGCTCAGATCGAGTGACATGAATGTGGCATCTAAGTGTCTAAGCAAGCAATCACATAATCTCTTGTGTCTTCAGCTAGATCTGCGGCTAGTGTCAAGAATGATTTCCACTCATAGGAGGGTCTAAGACCTGCGTGTGGTTGGGGTTTGACAGAACTAGAGAGTTTGGTAGTAGATGGTTGCAGTTTCGATTGTTCTTGAGATTGTGATTGGGTCCCTTGCACAATAGTTTGCGAATGGGGCACTGCTACTTGTGGATGCGACTTCATGAGTCTTGATAGAGTTACATGGTACTGGTTTGGGAGTAGCAGGTTGAGATTTGGGAAGATAGACTTGGTCGGTCTTCATGGGCATAATCAGTTGTGAGTCCATGGGCTTGGTGTCTCGAGGCTTATGCGGCTTTAGGCCTTGACACATTGTATGGCTAGGTATGGTTAAGCATGAGGGTGGCGTTTGATTAGTGCCTTTGGCTGTTTTAGCCTTAGGGATCCATATCCAGGCATTACCCTCATAATAGCCTTGCGCTTGCAATAGGCTCTTAGGAACCCCTCGCGGCTTGACCGTACGTCGCTGTGTGTGTAGCTTTGTCTTGGCCTCCTAGGTTTTGAGGTTGCATTCTTAGCCTTGCGAAGGAGTGGCTGATTGCTCCTCGGTGGTAGGCTCTGATGTTTAGGTATCCATGTGAAATGGGGTTCACATGCATTGGCTTTGGCCTTAGTGGGTTGCTGGAATAGAGGCTTGGCATGCTGTAACAAGTCACAACCCCCCTCCTTAGACTTGGCTGTAGGTGTTTCTACTAGTGGCTTTGCGGATCTTGTAGGATTCATGCATCCCTTGTTGAAAGGCGCTACTATGCGGACATTGCCAATGGCTAGGTGGATACCCTGCGACTCATAATTGACATTGCAGTGAGCTTGCTTTTTAAAGGTTTGGGGACCTAGTAGCGACTCCATGCCTGCATCTTTAATGTTTGGCAACACATAAGAGATCATTGGTATGCCCTCAAACTTGATAGAAACTACGCCCCTGCACTTCCCCAGGAGTGTGTATGATCGGCCCCCAAATGGGCTTAGTTTGGCAGTAGTGGGCTGTCATTGTGGTTTGCCAATGTGGGTCCAATGATCGTGGGTTAAGACATTGAAGTCTGCTCCCTCATTGATCAAGGCATTGAAAGTGCATGTCTGCTTGGTAGTGATTGTGATGCAAAGGTAAGCAAGTTCTACGGCTTCCTCATTTTCATTGTCAATCTCCATGATTGTGGCTACTCGTACCTTGACAGGGGGTTCTAACATTGGTGGTTCATGCTGAGGATGCATGGGAGAGTAGTACTTCTTGATGTGACTACCATTGAAGAAGTCTATGCCCTCACCTTTGAGAGTCTTGAGTTGGACATTACCAATTCGACTAATGGCACAAACCTTGAAATGCCCTAGACCTTTAAACTGCATTTTCTATTTATGCCCCTTAATGAAGTACAAGAGCACTAAGTCTCCCTGTTCAAAGTTACGCTGCTTGACATGCTTGTCAAAAGTAGCTTTTGTATCATGCTTTCTCGCATATGAGTGCATTAGTAGCTAGAAGTTGAGTTTTTGAGAGGCATGTGAGTTCAACTAGATGTTATGGGTCCTATGAAGTCAATTCCCCATTTTTCAAAGGGTTGTCGTGCAATTTTGGGGTAAGCTCCATTTGATCCTTGAGAATCGGGACCTTTGTCAGATGACACTTGTCACAGTGCTTAACGAATCGTGCCGCATTGTGAAAAAGTGTGGGTCACCACAGTTAAGCTGCAGCACCATGCGGGCTGTTGTATCTCCACTAAAGTGTCCTCTAGTAATTCCGCTATGCGCCTTTGAGAGTGCATCGTGCATCTCATGCTCCCATATGCATCTATGCAACAATCCGTCTTGCCCTAGCCCATATAATTGGCCTGCTATCAACTGATAGGGTTGGATCTTGAGGATAAGTTGCCTAAGTTGGGCTTTCTCTATCAATAGTTCAGGTAGTCCATGCTCAAGCACTTGGACTATGTCGTTTGCCCAATATGGCATCAAGTCGGCTCGAAATAAATCTCTCACTTTGGATAGGCTAAACAAGTGCGCATTTGGAAACTCATCAGGATGCCTTGTCCAGTAGCCTCTCCCGTGGGGATCACTACCCTATCACCCTTCTTGAACTTTGTAAATCTCATAGGGAGGTCCTATGGTTCTCGTTGTTTGTCTGCTTGTGCGTCCTTAGGATGTTTTTCCCTTGCTTCCTTCAACTGTCTATGCCGCAGGTGCATAGGTAGATCCTCCTTGGTACCTCTAGTCTTGGAAGGCCTAGGTATTTCTGGGTCACTCTTTGAGCTCACTTTTGACTCAGAATCAAACTCCCCGTCTTCGCTAGAAGAGGTAGTCTCTCCCGGTGTGGTCGCAGCTGAGAGGGTGTCTCTGTTCTAAGCACTGGCATGGTACCTGGTTGAGTTAGGCCTGCTTGTTCAAATTCTATGGCTCCTATATGTTCCAACCAAGTGTAGTCATCACAATCCATGCACATGGTCCCTCACTCTATCCTGAAGGAGGTCTTTGTCTATGGCTTGGAGTATGTTCATATCTGTTTTATCTCTCTTCCTTGAGTGTCGTATTCTATTGTATCTATCTCACCCTCACTATCATCACTAAAGGAGCAACATTCTTTGTATTCATCATCGAAAGCATCTTCGTATTACTGCTCGTCATCTCCTAGGTCTTGGTAGGTCTCGTGTCTTTGATCGGGGACTAGGGCCCAATTGTACATGAGGTTTAGGTCCATGGTCCATTGCCACCTTGGTTCATCTAAGAGATCTTGGTTCAATTGATCGGGGACTAGGGCCCAATTGTACATGAGGTTTAGGTCATGCACCCTGGTCCATTGCCACCTTGGTTTATCTAAGAGATCTTTGATCGGGGACTAGGGCCCAATTGTACATGCAGTTTAGGTCATGCACCCTGGTCCATTGCCACCTTGGTTCATCTAAGAGATCTTGGAGTGGCTTGAAATTTGTTGTTGGATTGTCAACTAGCTTGCTGATCAAATACTCTAAAATCTCTTAGAATTCCCTCTTGTTGTTTGGCACTTGGAAAGTGATAGGGTTGGGTCTTCTGTGAAGGTTTCCTACCATCATGTAGACCAGTACTACCGAGGATGTACCTTGGGCTTGCCGATCATTTTAATGGCCTATTCGTACTCCTCATTGTTTTAGAACGGCAGGTCGATGGTAGCGAGGACATGCATCCGATCTCGCTTGTCTTCAAGTCATGAGATGTAGTTAGTCAGGGGCCAGTAGGATTTCTTGATCTGAGCATCACCCTTAAGCATCGTGGAAATGATGTTGAGGTCGACTAGTGTAGTCTTCCAGGAGTCCATTTCTACCCTTATGGCTTCTATTCTATTGCCTAGGAAGTTGAGACAATTCCCCCAATCTTTGATCACTCTCGCATTGCATATCTAGGGTCAGCCCAATAGGATATCATAGTCCACTCCCTTTGTGACTATAAAGTCAACTGAGAATTGGACTCCTATGATTTTGACTGGCCAATTTTTTAGCACTCCGAATGGCTTTGCTTTCACTCCATTGGCTAATGTGACATTGAATCTAGCAGTCTTGACTGGTGGGTTACCCCAAGTCTAGAGCATTGCATGGTTGAATACACTAACTCCCGCTCTTGTGTCTACAATCCCTTTCCTTGTTGTGTCACCTTAAGACTGGTAAGACCGCATGCATGTCAGTGCCTTCCCAAAAAGCATTAATGTGCAAGGTCTTAGGTGCGGAGGGCAACGTCAAACTCGATATATGCGTCTCTGCCTCATGTTCTTGTAGGTCTGCAGCAGCAGCTTGCTTTCGTGATCCTTCATCCCAATGCTTCAAGTCTTTCCATAGGGTTGGATGCTGCCTAAGTAAATCTCCCAGGCTAAGCATCACAATGGTGGTCACTAGAGTGGTGAGGAGGTAGTTGGCTACTCATCTTTCTCCTATTCTGGATTGTCCTGGCCAGTGGTCGTGCTGACTGATTTGCTGGCCCGTAGCGTTAAGGCTTTGTCTAAGCGGTACTGCTTGTGGTGTAGTTGCATCTCTCAATTTTGGTCGAGGGGGTGAGATTGGCGTGCTCATGCTGGAGAGATCCTCGATCTCATCCTCTAAGATGGGGGCTCAACATCTTTCAAGTGTTCTTGGGCCTCCTTTACCCACTCCTTCACCTTCTTCATGGTCTCTAGTTGGCGCTTTGGGTTGGGGTACTCCTTGACCTTAGCACTTCCCTTTTCAGCCATCTTTGGGGCTGGTGTCTCTGCCTTAGCATCAGTGACTTTCTTTCTAGCAAGTAGTGTTCTGGAAATCTTAGTTTTGAGCGTGACTTTAGCTTTGGGTCTCTTCTTCCTTTGCCTATGGCTCTTCTTTCCTATCAAGCCTGCGTCAAGATTGCTAGGACTTGGCAATGGTATGTCAGCCTGCTTCTTTTGTGCATAGGTCATGACATGCAATGGGATAAGTGTTGCCTCCCCATCAAGATTCTTGACACCGAATAGCCCCAATGGGATGGATGCCACATTAGCCAAACTTGAGGATGGTTTTCGCTTTGGACAGTCAACAAACAAATGAGTGATTCCGCATTCAGGGCATTTTAGGTCAGTCTTGTCTCTATTTTGTTGCTCCCATTCAAGACAACGTGATGAGATGTGTCTTGGATGACCACAAGTCCCTAGTTCTTAGGTCTACCCTCCTAGGCCTCTACCTTGTCCCCTACCTAACGCCATCACCGGCACTAGGCAATAGTCCATAAGGATTGTGTTGCCCTCATCGTCATACAAGACGTAAGGGTATACGTAAGTCTCTTCCTCATTTGTCTCTTCCACATAGTGGATTGGACCATGCTTGATGGATGGGTCACATAAGGACTAGGTGGTCTAGGTATTCCAGTAGGATTTATGTCCATTCTAGGAATTGTCGGCTTAATGTCATTTGGCGTGGGAAGGGCCAATGGGAATTCCCTTTCGAAGAATTGTTGCAGCCTATTCGCTAGGTAAGGCTAACCATATGGTTGTGAGTATGAAAGTTTTCTAGGAAATCTACAATGCGCAATGTTGTGACCAAACCTACTGCAATTAGTAGAAGGTCATGACCTGGGGTCTTGACACTCAGTTGGCAAGTGGTTCCCGCCACAGTACACGCATTGGATGTGTGGGCACGTTGGTCATCTTAGCATCTCCTACATCTTGGCTATTTCTATTTTTATGTCAACCAATTGTTGGTTGGTGTCCGTGGCCTTTCCCTTATCTTGGGTACTTGTGCCTAATTGCTTGTTGGATGCTGAAGCTCTCTCCAAACTTCTAGAGTTGGTCTCTTCTTGGTTTGAGTTCTTGGAGCTCCTCTCCTTCAGCTAGTTGTCTAGTCGAATGCCTTCTTTGAACCCCCTAGCTAGTGTGTCTCTCGCTGCAAGCTCAAGTTGCCTGCCAAGGCTTTATAAAGCTCCTCATTTTGTATTCCACTAATGAATACCGTCGACACTGCTCTTTCGGTCGATGCCCATCGGGATTCTCTTGAAGAGACTCCTCACATGGGTTATGTAGTCACGGATGTCCTCTTTTTCTTTCTGCTTGACATTCATAAGTTGTGTTAGTAGGTTGTCAAAGTATTCGAGCTCGAAAAATCTCTTAATTGAAGAGGTTTTTGAGGCCATAGAAGTTCGCTCGCTTTGCGGCATCTAGACTGGTGTACCAAGTCCGACCCTTGTCGCCTAAGCAAAGCATGAATGCTTGAGAGTAGTGAGTCAAGTCACTAAGACCATTGGCCTCGCAGACATGCTCGATGAAGCTGTATGGATCATCGTGGGGCTAATACTTATTAAGCTGCTTAGGGACAATTTGTATCTTAGGCTGGCTCTTGGAGCCATGGTTTACCCCTAACCCTGCTAGTAGTGACATTGCTAATGCTGCAATGCTCTGCTTGGCTACTATGTTGTCTAGCAATCGCTTCATGAGAAGCTCACTGAGTGTCAAGTCTCCTTCTAGTGCTCTCTCATGGTTAGTTCAATTCCTACTTGCTAGGTTCAGCACTCGCTATATCTCTCGCATCTTTGCATTCTGCCTCAGGCTCCTAGTCTGCTGGTCTTGGTTGTATTCCACTATATGCCTTGCAATGCTTTATGGGCTAGCTTCCTTTCCTCCTCTAGGTCAGCTATGATGGCTTCTACCATTCTATCGTGGTGCTCATACCGAACGCGAGAATGATAGCTAATCACCAACTACTGGATCACTTCTGGGAAAACTCCTAAGTCGAGTTTCTCGTTCTGCCTGTAGTCTGAGCTTTCTTCTAGCATGGTTGCATTCTTGTGCTCCACTAAGCTGATAAGGCTAAGTAGGTCGGGTAGATCCATGTCTCTATCATTGTTCACTTGGTTCTATGCTAGGTTCCGATTGCTCGTCTATATCGTGGGACCTTCTGCTATTGGGGGGTTCCTTCAAGTTCTTTTATCTGAGTGGGTTCCTTAGTTATTGTATACAATCCTCAAATTACCTCCACTCAGAATGTGTGCATGTATTCTTTTCCGTGCACTTATGCTCAATCAGGATTTTGGCTATTCTTAGGCATACTTCAAGTACTGGGAATCAAGGTGGGTGCAAAGAACAAGTGTCTAAGTAGCTTATGCACTCTCGTTTTGTCTTAGGCTTGATAGGCTTTTTCAATCAAATTTTGGCCGTCTTGATAGGTTTTAGGGTTTCTCACTGCATCGTCTTACTCATTTTAGGTTCGTTTTGGGGTCTATGACTTCCCAGGCTACCATTAAGGTGCTGACTCTCTCAACAACCTACTCAAGCTGCTAAGTGGTTGCATCTTGTGAATTAGCCTATTCCTTGCACTAGAATCAAGTTTTGGGCATCGGGATGGCTCACAAAGGTTTGCGCGGCTGAGATCTAGCTGGGTCTGGTGCAAATTTTCAAAAAATTTGCAAAAATCTGACTCGGCCCAACTTGTCTAAATTATAGGGGCCGAGTGATGGACTTGGACGGGGGCCGAGGGCTGAATAGGAATAGTGGCCAAATTTGCAGCTCAAATGGCCGAATGGACGTGGCCAAGGGCCAAGTTAGGTTAGTGGGCCGAGTTGATCGTTTGGACGGGCCGAGTGGAAATGTTTGAGTTGGTTTGGGACGAATCAAGTTGGTTGGGGGCCGGGATTCTAGGACTCAGCCTAGAACTAAGCCACTCAGACGGGCTGAGTTGCACGCGACAAGATGAGAGCGCCGCGGATGATTTCATGAAATCCAGCAATCCAAGCAATTACAAGGCACACAAACTTCCAGATCACAACAAGGATATAGGAGGAAGGGTTTGATATACTTGACGCATGCGAAGAACTCCTCGATGGTAAGATCGAATCGAATCGCCCATGGAAGCTCTCTCTCTCTCTCTCACAATGTCAGGGTGAAAAATGAGCTATTCTATGGTCTTGTGGCCCTTAAACCCCTTCCTGGGAAAGGACTTGCTATCCCCAATCACTCACTTGCCGACATTAATAATTTCAAATACTCTTTTTTCCCCGTTTACCATGATTTGTGTCTTGTTTTGCCCTGTTTTGTAGCAGTAAACCCTACAGTTTTTGAATCCTATTTCTTAATCCTAATCTATGCTAAATGCAACAAGAATCGAAAGCAAATAACTAAAATGATTTTCCCTTCTTTTCCAATCATCAAACAACCAAAATAACCAAAATACTTACTTGTATCAAAGATTAAAAAACCCAAACTTCCTACCTATCTCAAGCTTGAATCCTTGGTCCCGGCAATGCAACCAAAATGTAGAGGGAGCTCATGCTCAACCGCCAAGACCCACGGACCGCTTATTGTTTCAAGCGTTTCAAGTGAGCTCTAATGGCTATCTTTCACCTAGCCAACGTGCCTTCAAACCTACGAGTATAGTGAGCTTACCTCGATGCCAAAATGAGTTGCAACCTCTCTCGCACACACCGGTAGCTCCACGATCCTAGATTCTAATTCAAGCATCCTCAATCCTCCTCCATCGAGCTCCATCCACCATAGCCGGATGTGCGTGAGAAAAGAGAAGAGAAGAGAAGAGAAGAAGAGAAGATGACATGGTGAAGAGCTTCATCCTCTTGATTCCTCACTCCCACACTCCCACACACTCACTCCCTCACACTCTCACACACTCTCTCTCAAGAGCACACACACAAGCAAGGTGAAGAGAAGAAGAGAAGAAGAGAAAAGTGAGGACTCTTGTTAGCTACACACCAAAGAATGAGCTTCCATTCATTTTTTGAACTTTATATACAAACCCTAAATCCCATGGACACCCATCCATATTTACATGATCGGCCGTTGTGGCAAGGTCCTTTTTTCTATTTCCCTCTTCTTGCCTTATGCCTTAAGCCAACACCCGTCACACAAGAGGGAGCCTGACGCTCTTTTACAAGAGATTTTAGAGTTTTTTGAGGTACCTTCCATTTAAAATTGCACTTTTTGCCTCAGCTTAGCTTTAGGGGCCGCCTCTATGCCTTTGCTCTTTTTCTGTCATTTTTCTGCTCTTTGCTTCATATTTTCACCATCTCAAATCGAGGTTAACATTACCCCCCCTCCGAGATGGGTGCCAGTCCCATGGCACTTCAAGCTCTTTATTGTGGAAGGGTGGGCTCTGGGAAAGTGACTGGTGGGGTGATGATAGGGACACATGTTAACCTCATTGATTGGAAAGCTTTGGTAATGATTTGGATGGAGAACCCAATGTATGTTGAGTGGATGATGGGAGTCTCCGAAGTTGGTGGTTTGTAACATCTTGTTGTACCTGAAAGAAGAAAGTGCTCTAACTAAGAGGAGTGTCTACCTCACCATGCAGTGCTTTTTGCTCGTGCTGGTGGAATGGGGTGATAGGTCTAACTATAGGTGAGTGTTACCTCCCTAAGTATGTCCTGTCCTTGAGGTGCCCTAAGCATGAAGTAGGGAGTCTAAAAGGGCTAAGCGGTTAGGAATAGATGTGGTCGATCGAGGCCACCGGACATGCCTAACTTGAGGACCCCTAGGTGCAGTGACTATGAGCTATGTGTCACAATTTGTGTTTGGACATGTCGTGTGCTCCTTTCATTGTTATTTGATTGCTGTCTTTGTGCTTGACCTTCTCTTTTCTTTTCTTTGCTTTTTTTTTTTTTGAGTTACATGATTTAGGCCATAGCTAATTGCTAGTTATCATCAACAGAATGTGATGGGGGAGGGGATTTAATGGAGTGACTCAAAAATTTCCAGCTCTACATCTAACCCTTAAGGTTCAAGCGGACATGGAGAGAGATAATGGAGAGGAATGGATGGTTACACTATGTGAATTGGCTATCACTCATATCCTCGAGAATAGCTAAGTAGAAGGAAGGTAGAAGGCTAGCTCGCATAATTAGGTGGACCGTTGTGAAACTATCTATGGCATTAGGATAAAACAAGAGTGGGGGGAGACCACGTTCTGCCGGGGTGGGATCCTGCTTAAGTAATATTTTTAATAGCCTAAGGTAGTTGCATGTGGTAATGAAGGCGGGATCGGGACAGGAGGAGAAGTTAGCAATGAAGCGGGTCATGGTAGCATCTAGGCTGTCCAAGGTGAAAGTGAGGGCTTGTGCTAAGGTAATAGTATAGGGGTTATATATAATAGTTGTAGTAGCGACCATGGGTGTTTGTATCAAAATCTACTCCTACCCTAAGAGGATACGTCATGAAGGTGGGGTTGTTTCTCTTAGAGGGGAGGGTATTACAAAAATCCATCAAGGAGAACACATTGTTGAAGCAAATGCATCTCTGCCACAGTGGCTAATACGTCTCTGTCACAGTGGCTGGCACTCATATATGGGCACAGACCAAGGCACTTCAAAAACCTTATTTTGCCAATACTCCACATCCTCGGTGCACCAGAGGGTGGGATTCTTCTTTCTTTCTTCTAGCCATTGTTGGCCTAGCTGGCTTCCAATGCCATCACCTATTCCACTACTTTAAGGGGAAGGACTCTGCACAGGCCATTGGGGAAGATAAAGTTGAAGTTAAAGGGCTGCTTCTCTTTTTTTTTTCTCTCCATGACTACAAGTTTTGCATGGAAGCTGGTTGGCAGGTCACCTAGGCATGGTGGAAGAGGTGCGGATGGCTGTGCCATAGGTTTGGCCCTCAATCTCTATCTAGTTTCTTCCACCATTTTCTTTCTCTTTTTCCTCAGGGCGGTTTTGTTGAGATATCGAGCTCCACTCGTGATACGCTAGGGTGACCGTTGTGTATTTATGTCACCGACTTGTTAGTTGCAGACGCGGTTGGTACACCGCCCATGAATAATAGCTACATGATAGCTATCCTTATCTACTCTAGTTCGTGGCTCAGTTAGTATGCCACCTTAGTTAGTTGAGTTTGGTTTGAGACCCATATATAGGGTTCTTCTATTTCTTTGTATGAGAGTTCTTTTGGCTTACACAACTAAGAAGAGAAAAACTGTTTTCAGCCTCCACCCTTGTGTGTATTCCCCCATTGTGCAAGCAAGAAAGCTACAAGTGAGACTCCTTCCTTCTCTCCCACAATCTTGACATGGTATCAGAGCCTTGTTCGTGGTAAGGAGCCCAAGAAAGCAAGCCAAGCTCGTGGTGTTCTGGTAAGAGGAGCAGTGTTGCTTTCATTTTCTGTTTTGGGAGCAGATCTCTGCAGGTAGCACAGCCAAAAATTGCAGGAGTGCATTGTCTCAGGTTGAGACACCCTTCGCGGTGAAGCAAGAGGGCAGTATATGCTGCGGGAGAGGGCTTTAGGCCTTGGCGACCCTGTTTTTTTGATTTGAGGCCATTTCGGGGCCTGTTTTGGAGGCGGAAGTTTTCTGCACGCACTCAGGAAAAGGCCCTGTTTTATGCTGTGCGACCACTGTTCTACAGGTCGGTGAAAAGTTATTGTAGAAATTGCATCGTATGCTTGTGCGCAGAGACATTGGGAGTTTCAGAATCATCCTTGGTTCCTGTTTATGCAAAATCGTCACTAGGAAGTGACTGTGTGGTCAAATACCACTTTTGCCAGTTTTGCAGATTTGCCCTTGTGAGGGTGAAGCTGAGTTTTTGCAGTGACAGAATTTTTCGCAGTGTTCTGTAATGGCGTCTGATTCTCTTTCACAGATTGTAACTGAAAAGCTTGACAAGAACAACTTCCAAGCATGGAAGTTTAGAATGACGAATTTCCTTATGGGAAAAGGATATTGGGAATTTGTCGCAGGAAATGAAGAAGAACCAGTTCTTCCTGATGTTCCCAATCAACAGCAAATGCAGGCATTCAAAGCATGGCATGAGAGAGCCAGGAAAGTTATGTACTGGCTGTCTATCAGTATTTCAGACTCTATGATTGTGCATATTCAGGATGCAAGTACGCCAAAGGAGGCATGGGATACTTTGTCAAAAATGTATAGCACAAATACGCAAGCCAGGAAAATGCAGCTCAAGCAAGAGTTGCATAATGTGCAAAGAGAAAATATGAGCATCAATGACTACCACATGAAGGTGAAGAAGATTGCAGATGCACTTGCTTCCATTGGATCGCCAGTGGAAGATGATGATTTAGTTTCTGTGACCTTGAATGGTCTAGGAAAGGATTATGCACAGTTTCGGACATCCATTTCAGTTCGTGAACGATTTCCTGATTTTGAGGAGTTGATTGCTCTTCTAATTTCTAAGGAGCAGAGAAATGGTGGTGCATCTTCTTCAGGAGGAACTTCAAAGGAAGCTGTCTTCTACTCAAATGCTGGAAGAGGTAGAGGCAGAGGTAGAGGAGGCCGATTTGGAGGCCGTGGTAGAAATCAGAATATGCAGCAAACTCAAGAAAACCAGTCCTATGGAGGAGGACGTGGTAACTCTAGAGGCAGGGGGAGCCAAAGAGGTCGTGGTGGATGGCAAAGAGGTCAAAATGCAAATAGTAATGTTGAATGCTACTACTGTGGTAAAATGGGTCATATGGCTAAAGACTGCTACAAAAAGCAGAATGACATCATGAATGGAAAACTGCAACAAGGAAATTATGCATCTTCTAGTAGACAGGGTGATGACAGAAATGAGCATTTGTTTATGGTGCAGCACATGAACAATTCTGTGACAAGTGCAGAAGAAAGCAATGATGTATGGTATGTTGACTCAGGTGCATCAAACCACATGACAGGTCATGCAGAATGGATGGAGGATGCAAGGAAAATGGAAAAACCAGGATTTGTGGAGACTGGTGATGATACTGCACATCCTATTGTGCAGATTGGAAAAATTCCCTTGTCTATGCAGGATGGGAAAAAGAAATACCTATCCGATGTATTTCATGTCCCGAATATCACCAAGAATCTGGTTTCTGTTGGTCAAATGGTTGAGCAGGGCTTGCAGGTCAGATTTAATCCTCATGGATGCTTTGTTGAGGATATGAAAAATAAAGGTCGCTTGATAGCAAAAGGAAAGAAGAAGGGCAGAATGTTTACATTGGATGCAGACATGCCTGAATTGAGTGCAGCAATGTTTGCACATGGGACCGGTGTAGTTGCAGATATTGATATCTGGCATAAACGCATTGGTCATGTTAATGTACAACGACTTAAATCAATGCAGGCCCAAAACATTGTTGCAGGATTGCCTAAATTCAAGGTTGCAGAAATGCATAAGGTATGTGAAGCCTGTCAGTTTGGAAAACAGGCAAGGAAACCATTTCCTAGACATGTTCAAGAGAGTAAGAAGCCATTGGAATTAATCCACTCTGATGTGTGGACTACTAAAGCTGCATCTCTTGGAGGCTGTCATTATTTTGTTAGTTTTATTGATGACTATAGCGGAAAAGTTTGGGTGTATTTTATGAAAAAGAAAAGTGAAGTTTTTGGGCATTTCAAAACTCTTAAAGCTATGGTTGAAAAAGAAACAGGCCTGCAAATAAAATGCCTAAGGTCAGATGGAGGGGGAGAGTACCTCTCAAATGAGTTTGCAAGGTTCCTGCAGGAGCATGGCATAAAGCAGCAATATTCATGCAGTCATACCCCACAACAAAACGGAATTGCAGAAAGGAAAAACAGGCATATTGGAGAGGTATCTCGTGCCATGCTCAATGAAAAAGACCTGCCAGATTTTTATTGGGCTGAAGCAGTTGCTACAGCAGTCTATATAATGAACAGGACTCCCACTGCAGCAATACATGGGGTGACTCCAGAGGAGAGGTATACTGGTAGGAAACCAGATATTTCTCATTTGAAAATTTTTGGTTGCATTGCCTATGTACATGTGCCAGATGAGTTGAGATCCAAGTTGGATCCAAAAGCTGAGAAGTGCATCTTTATTGGTTACTCTCTGCAGCAAAAAGGGTATAGATGCTATAACCCTTCTACTCGTAAGTTTACAGTGAGCAGAGATGTTGTTTTTGATGAGATGAGTAGCTGGTATAAAGCAATAAATGTGATTGATGATGTAGATGCACAAAATGGTAATGCTGCACAGAATTCACAGCAGTAGTCACAAAATATTAGTGGACTTGGAGCACCCTCTAGCAGTGGTTCACATTCTTCACCATGGACAGGTAGATTGAGATCAGGAGAATCTTCTCAAAGCAATGCAGATAGTGGTATGCAGGTATCACGAAAAGGAAAAGAGAAGGTTGATCAGCCCATGTTTGATGTGAATGCAGGTCACTCTTATGTGGATGGTGAATCCAGTGGCTCAGAACAGAGCATTGATGATGAGTTGGGCATTCCTTCTATTGTTACACCTGGAGTAAGGAAAACCAGGGATGTTTTGAGAGCACCTGGGAGTGAACCTACTTTGCGCAGGTCTACGAGAGCTAGGTATCCTGTGGATAGGCTGAAATATGATGGATTTACAGCCATTCACTATGCATATATGGTTAAAGTGATACAGGAACCAGAACCCACTTCTTTTGAGGAAGCCATGGGAAAAGAAAAATGGGAGAAAGCCATGGATGAAGAAATGGATGCCTTGGAAGCAAATGCTACATGGGAATTGGTACCTTTGCCTAAAGGTAAAAATGCAATTGGCTGTAAGTGGGTTTATAAGGTGAAGCACAATGCAGATGGTTCTGTGAACAGATACAAGGCAAGATTAGTAGTCAAGGGGTATGCACAAACATATGGCATTGACTATGAAGAAACATTCAGTCCGGTTGCAAGGATGGCAACTGTAAGAGCAGTCATTGCTATGGCTGCATCAAAGGGATGGTCTTTACATCAGATGGATGTAAAGAATGCCTTCTTGCATGGTGATTTGCAAGAAGAGGTCTATATGGAGCACCCACCAGGTTATGTGCATGCTGTTCATCCTGAGTTTGTTTGCAGGTTGAAGAAAGCTTTGTATGGCTTGAAGCAAGCACCTAGAGCATGGTCTGACAAGATAGGACAGTATCTTGTCACTATTGGCTTTCAGATTTCCAAGGCAGACTTCTCACTTTATGTGAGAAAAACAGAGAAAGGTATTATGCTACTTGTCATTTATGTTGATGATTTGATTATGACAGATGACAGTGATGAAGATATCCTTCATGTGAAAATGCTATTGAAGCAAAAGTTTGAGATGAAGGATTTGGGAGAGCTGCATTATTTCTTGGGCATTGAGGTGATTAGATCACCAAGTGGGATACAGCTCTTGCAGAGGCAGTATGGATTGGACATGCTGTCCAAATATGGGATGACAGGCTGTAAGCCTATTTCAGTTCCTTTGGAGCAGAATGTGAACCTGACCGCAGATGCAGGTGAGCTTCTGGAAGACCCTACTATGTACAGACGCATAGTAGGAAGCTTGATTTATATGACTATTACCAGGCCAGATTTGAGCTATGCTGTTGGATTGGTAAGTCAGTTTATGCAGGCTCCAAGGAAATCGCATTTGGATGCGGCTAGACGCATACTCAGGTATGTGAAGTCCACATTGCAGTATGGACTATTTTATGAGACTGGGGTTCAGATACAGTTGCATGGATACACTGATGCTGACTGGGCTGGTAGTATTTGTGATAGACGATCTACCAGTGGATATGTGTTCTCTTTTGGGAGTGCTGCAGTCACTTGGAGCAGCAAGAAACAGCCTACAGTTGCCTTGTCGAGCACAGAGGCTGAGTACAGGGGTGCAGCAATGGTTGCATGTGAGGTAGCTTGGTTGCATAAGCTACTTTATGATATGCATCAGTCTACAGATGGGCCAGTTGTCATTTATTGTGACAACATGAGTAGTATACACTTGGAAAATAACCCAGTCTATCATGCTAGAACAAAGCACATTGAGGTGCATTATCACTATGTGCGGGAGAGGGTTTTACTAGGTCTTATTGATCTAGTTTATGTCAGCACAGAGGATCAGGTAGCTGACATATTTACGAAGGCATTGGGCACAGAGAAGCTGCGCAAGTTCAGAGACCTGCTTGGTGTGCAGGAATTGGGATTGAGCTCGAGGGGGAGTGTTGAGATATCGAGCTCCACTCGTGATACGCCAGGGTGACCATTGTGTATTTATGTCACCGACTTGTCAGTTGCAGACGCGGTTGGTACACCGCCCATGAATAATAGCTACATGATAGCTATCCTTATCTAGTCTAGTTCGTGGCTCAGTTAGTATGCCACCTTAGTTAGTTGAGTTTGGTTTGAGACCCATATATAGGGTTCTTCTATTTCTTTGTATGAGAGTTCTTTTGGCTTACACAACTAAGAAGAGAAAAACTGTTTTCAGCCTCCACCCTTGTGTGTATTCCCCCATTGTGCAAGCAAGAAAGCTACAAGTGAGACTCCTTCCTTCTCTCCCACAATCTTGACAGGTTTTCCTTTTCGCAGATGTGTATGTTGACTGCTGTTCTTGAGAGTGGGGTGAAGAGGATTGTGGGATCACTTGTTCTTTGAATTTGCCCATGTCAAATTGCAGTTTAGCTTCACCCCTTTGGCGATCTTCTTGATGTACCTCCTCTACAAACCCCAATGCATTAGTCTCCCGAGGGGTTAGGCCGGCCAACAATAGGTACTTGCAGTTTAGCTTCACCCCTTTGGCGATCTTCTTGCTGTACCTCCTCTACAAACCCCAATGCATCAGTCTCCCAAGGGGTTAGGCCGGCCAACAACAGGTACTTGCGTTGTTCATCAAGGCTCATCCCAACTGCAATAGGTTGTGGTGGCATGTGTATCCATGCTTGCAGAGCTCTCCGTGCTATGCTCAGCGTCTTCTTTACCACCTCAAGGGACTCCCCTTCCTCTGTGTGAGTGGCACCCATTAGAGTATTCAGGAAAGCTTGTTGTTGAGTATTGAAGCCCACTTGGGCTGCCTCTACTCTGCTTTCTTCTAGGACTTTCTCTTTTTCCATGAGAGCTAGGCGATGTGCCAATGTCTTCACTCTTCGTTCATTTTGGCTTGCCTTTGGCTTTGTTTCTCATCTTCTCCATACTTTCTCCTCGTCTTTATACCAGAGCAATGAGTCTCAGCTGTGGGTCTTCCAATTTCTTGCTCATTCTCTCCTCCTCTTTTCTTTCAAGGCTCAACTTTTCGGTCATGGTTTCCATCTCTCTGTGATGCTACTCCTCTTCTTGCTTCCTCTCTTCTTCCCTTGCGGCAAGCTCTTCCATGTCTCGTTCAATCTGATTTGTTTTTGCTACCAAATCCTCATGTTTCATGATTAAAAGTTTATATTCTCTCTGCATTTTCACTAGCTCTTGATTTTCATCTTCGAGCCGTTGCCGCCAACTTTCCTCCTTGTCATCTTTGGCCTTTAGTTCCTATTTTAGATCAAAGATCTCCTTTTGTTGCATAGCTATTTGCCTCGTCTTTTCTAGCTGAAAGGTTGCCACCGACTCCTTTTCCACTTCCAACTCAGTCACACCGCTATCTTTCTTTCCTCCTTTGCCTTCTCTAATTGAGAGAGCAATTCAGCAACATATTTATCATAGTTTTCTGGTGGCGTCATAGTAGTAGGGATTGGAGTGGTCAAGCTTCCACCTTTTGGCATTTTGGATCATGCCTAGACTTGGCATCTGTTGACCGGTCTTTTCTGCCTAGTGGCCATAGTCTCCACACTCTTTCCTTGGGCCAGTTCCTTATTAATGAAGTACTGCATCGACGGCACAAAATTGTTTACATCGGTGTTGGCTAGGATGCTTGGAGTGAGAGTGGTTGCTTTGTTGATGGGCACCAAGAGGGGCAATATGGGATGGATGGGAGCCTTGCCCTTGCCTTCGATGACCATAGGAGGTATGACTTTAGGTACCTCAGTGCTTAAGCCAAGTCTCTCATCCTTGGGCGGACTTAAAGCCCCTACGTCATCTAGTTGGCTTTGCTGTTCTATGGACCGGTGAATTGCTTTGGCCATGTCTTCCTCCTCCTTTCTCCTCAACTCCGCCTCCTTTTTCGCAGCTCTTCTCTCTCTCTCTTCCTCTGTTTTCCTTGATTCTTCTGCCAGCTTTTCAGCTTCTTCCTCTCTTTAGCCTCTTTTTGCGACTCCTTCTTGGCTTTTTTGGCTTCTTCTCTCAATTCCTCTGCTTCTTGATTTTCCTTCTTCTCCCTCTCTTCAATCTCTCTTAGGGATTCCCTTTTGGCTCTCTCTAGATCTTATTTTTCCTTCTTCCTGCCCTCATGCTCTTTCTTCTTTTGAGCTGTCTTTTTAGTGGGCTTCTTTGCTTTTTTCCTTCCGGATTGAGCCTGCTGATCCTCATTCTCTGTCTTAGTTTTTGTCCTATTGCTCAATGGCTCTTTATCATGGTGGATCTGTGACCTATCTGGAGTCTCATCCTCTCCTTCTTCTCCTTATTGACCTTCTTTATAGCCTCCTGGATGATGGCTGTCAGCACACTTCCATATCCAATGAAAGAGGCCTTCGAGGAAGGTTTCTTTCTCTCGATACTTTTAGAGGTTGGGGACTCTTTGACTGCTGGTCTGCTACCCAGGGCTAGTGCTTTAGCTACTTGATCTATAGTCTTGCGCACATAGACATTCCAGTCTACCTCATCCAAGGTGTGGGTTGCCACATTCTCCAACACAGGCATACTGATTCGGTGCGTGAGGAAGTTATAGCATTGGCTGGAGTGAAAGGTGAGAAGGATCGAAGCTTGCACGCGAGCTATGGTGGGAGAGCAAGAGCAAGAAAGAGAGAGACAAGAAATGGGAACTCCAACAGTCACAATGTGTAACCGGGCCTTCCTTTATTCAAACTGTCACTAAACGAATAAAGAATAAAGTGACGTGACGGGCGCCCGCCACCTGCAGTGTGCAGTGGCGGGTACTGTCAGTGTAGTAATACACGGGGCGGCATGGCGGAGGCGCCTTTACCCCCAACAACCTCCCACTTAAAGGCGAATCTACCCTAGTGAGAGAGAAAAGAAAAAGAAAAGACAGTACAAATGTACATAGGTACAAGGGATGAGGAAAGGTGACATCTCATCCAACGCCCATCAACCTCCTGAGGAAGGCAAAGCGCTCAGTAGTGAGGCTCTTCGTGAGCAAATCTGCAGGATTCTCGTCAGTGGAGATCTTGACAAGGTCAACAGACCTGTCCTCCACGACACCACGTATGAAGTGATACCTCACCTCAATGTGTTTCGTCTTCGCATGGAAGACCGGATTCTTAGCCAACTGAATGGCACTCATAGAATCCGAATGCAGTGTAGGTGTAGCATCAATCCCAAGGTCAGCAACTAGACGGCCTAACCATATGGCCTCCTTGCAAGCCTCAGTGGCTGCAACATACTCGGCCTCAGTGGTAGACAAAGCCGTACACTTCTGAACCCTGGACATCCAAGAGATAGCCCCTCCAGCATAGGTGAATACATAGCCAGAAGTGGACTTCCTACTATCTGCATGTCCTGCATAATCGGAGTCAGTGTACCCCACGACCCCTGTATCCTGGCTGCCATAGCAAATACACATATCTGCTGTGCCCTTCAGGTACCTCATGATACCCTTCACGGCATCCCAATGTCTGCTGCCAGGTGTAGCCATATAGCGTGCCACAACACCAACTGCATGTGCAATATCTGGACGAGTGGCTATCATGGCATACATCAAACTGCCCACGGCTGATGCATAAGGGATCTTGGCCATCTCGGCCCTCTGCTCATCTGTCTGCGGACAATCGGCCTGTGATACCTTCACATAAGAAGGTAATGGATAGCCAATAGGCTTTACGTCCTGCATGCGGAAGCGCTCAAGGACTTTATGAATGTACTCCCGCTGTGAGAGATACAAAAGTCCCTGATGCCTATCGCGCTTAATGCACATCCCAAGTATATGTGAGGCCTGTCCCAAATCCTTCATCTCAAAGCTCTTCTTTAGCTGAGATTTAAGAGCATCTAGCTCATCATGAGCTTTCCCTACTATCAGCATATCATCAACATAGAGTACCAAGATAAGCAAACTGCCATCACGGGCTTTCTTCGTGTAAAGACACGGATCCATAGCACTCCTGCTGTAGCCCTGTGACTGCATAAAGGCTTCAAACTTATGATACCATTCCCTAGGTGCCTGCTTCAAGCCATACAAGCTCTTCTTCAACTTGCACACTAGGTGCTCCCTGCCAGGTTCTGCAAAGCCCTTAGGCTGATCCATATAGATCTCATCATGCAAGTCCCCATGTAGAAAAGCCGTCTTGACATCCATCTGATATAGATCTAAGTCAAGCTGTGCAACCAAAGCCAAGACTAAGCGCAGGGTGGTCATCTTAACCACAGGAGAGAAGACCTCATCAAAGTCCACACCATGTTCCTGCTTAAAACCCTTTGCTACCAATCTAGCCTTGTATGCCGGCTTGGGGTGTCCAGGGGTACTTTTCAGCTTGTACACCCACTTGCATGGCAAAGCCTTCTTGCCCTTAGGCAAGGCAACCAAATCCCAAATCTCATTCTTATGCAGGGAGTCTATCTCAGACTGCATAGCCCTCTCCCAGGAGTGACTGTCACCCCTGCGCATAGCCTCATCATAAGTGAAAGGCTCTCCTGCATCTGTAACCAAAACATAATGCATAGAGGGCTGAAATCTGTCAGGTGGACGTCTATCTCTAGCAGACCGTCTCACCGCAGGCTCTGCTGCCTGTCTAACTACCTGTCCAACATCCTGGCCCTGTGGAGGAACTGCTGCAGGCTGTACTACTGGCTGTGCTGGAGCTTTAGGCTCCTCCTGAAAGATCACTCTGCGGATCTCAACCACCTTCTCAGGCTGCCTGTGCATCTTGTCTTCATGGAAGACGACATCATGGCTGCGTACTATTTTCCGCGCCTGCGGATCCCATAGGCGATAGCCCATCTCTCCTGACTCACCATAGCCAAGGAATATGCATTTAATGCTCTTTGGATCCAATTTACTCCTCTTGTCCTTGGGCACATGGCAGAATGCCTCACATCCAAAGACACGGAGATGCGCATAAGAGGGTGGCTTACCAGCCCAAACTTCCTCTGCAACCTGGAAATCCAATCCACTGGAAGGCGATCGGTTTATGACATGCACTGACGTACTAACTGCCTCAGCCCAAAAACTCGGGGGTAGGCCTGCATGGCTAAGCATAGAGCGCACACGCTCCTGAATAGTCCTGTTCATGCGCTCAGCCAAACCATTCTGGGGTGGGGTGTAAGGGGCGGTCAACTGACGCTTAATACCCCTGTCATTACAAAACTGCTCAAAAGCATGCGAGACATATTCTCCCCCATTATCTGTCCTAAGGCATTTCAGCCTATACCCAGTCTGGTTCTCAACAAGAGCAAGCCATCTCTGAAAAACTGCCAAGACATCGGATTTCTGCTTTATGGGATAAGCCCACACTTTCCTAGAAAAATCATCAATGAAGGTAACGAAGTACTTCGCGCCACCCATAGACATGCAAGGCATAGGCCCACAAACATCGGAATGCACCAATGCCAAGGGCTCACTCATGCGTGGCCTACCCGATTTCTTATGCGTAGACCTATTCTGCTTACCATAAAGACAATGATCACACGAGTCAAAACATGCATAATCCAAAGGCGGAAGATACTGCAAACCAAATAACATTTTCATTCCTTTCAAAGACATATGCCCCAAACGGGCATGCCAAAGTGATACATGTGGGATAGAGCCCACTGCCAAAACATGGTCTACAGAAGACCCAGATACAACAAGAGGATAGAGGCTGCCAGCCTTGGCGCCTCTAGCAAGCACAAGTCTGCTTTTGGTAATCTTCCAGGTAGAATCCCCAAAACAGACATGAAATCCTGCATCATCCAACTGTCCTGCAGACATAAGACTACGCGTAAGCGCAGGTACATGACGTACATCCCTGAGCAAAAAGGAACTGCCAGTGGAAAACTGCAACTGAATATCTCCACAGCCCACAATATCAAGAGACCTGTCATCTCCAAGTTTGACTGATCCAGATACAGTACGGTAAGAGTGAAACCACTCACGGTAAGGCGTCACATGGAAGGACGCACCTGAATCCAATAACCAGCACTGTGCATACATACTAGGTGTCTCAGTCAAGTGTGAAGCATCAGAAGAACTAGCTGCAAGTATAAACTCATCACCACCATCGGACTCTTCAGTCTGCGTGACATTAATTTCCTCAATCTTGACGTTGGACTTCGCAGGTACTATGCTGCGATCAGAGGACTTCTCCTGCACTTTATCTTTCCCCTTATCCTTGCGCTTCTCATTGCGCAACTCATGACACTGTGGTCTAATATGGCCCTTTTTCCCACAATGATGACAAGTGACATTTGCATTGCGTCCACGCGACTTACTACGCGACTTGCCACCACGAGATTTAGACCGACCCTTCTGCGAGTCACGGCCTCGGCCATTACCACGGTCATACCTGTCATTCCTGCCTCTAACTGTCAAAGCATGACTACCACGAGAGGCATCCAAGTTTTTGCGATTCACCTCTTCCTGAAGAAGAGCACTCTCAACATCTGCCAATTTTAGAGTAGCACTAGAGGCACAAAGAGCAGTGCGGAATACATCCCATGACTCATTCAGAGTTCCAAGCAAGAAAAGAGGAGTTACTTCCTCTCCAAAGGTGATATCCTGCGAAGTCAGGTTCTTCAGTATAGCATGGAACTGGCTCAAGTGAGCAGACATAGTCGCATTATCCTTCATGCGCAGATCCATAAGCTGCTTCAACCAGTACATCTGACTCGTCGGACTTTTCTTATCATAAAGATTCTTGATCTTATTCCATAGATCCCATGCACTCTGTGCTTCCTCAAATACATTATAATGTACCTGTTCAGTGAGAGACAATACAATCGTGGACTTGCATAGCTCATCAAGTTCAAGCCAGTCGTCAATGTCCATAGTTTCAGGCTGCTCCCCACTCAACCGAAGTGGCTTAATCTGAGATTTCTGCACCAAAACCTGCCATATTTGACTCTTCCAGTAAGAGTAGTTGGTACCATCCAACTTTGTAATGTTAAAGATGGCACTATCATGCGAAGATGACGCCATTATGCAGGCTGGAAATGCCCAAACAGTCCAAAACTGCTTGCTGTTTTACCGCAGAAACTGCCCAAAAATGACCAAAACGGGGTCCAAAGGGTGAGCAAAGTGTGCCAAAAGTTGCTGCCCACTTAGTACTAGGTGCGGTACACCAAATCAGGATATTTCAGCATGAAAAGTACACCTCAGTCCACCAATAACTGCTTGCTGTAATAAATTGCAGGTATGCAGTCTAGAGAGCAAACTGTCCCAAAATAGGATCCAATGTCAAGCAAACAATGCTAGGTCCAAAGCCGGCATGAAACGGACATAAGCAAGGCCAATGACAGTGAAAAGAACATGAGCTCAACACCAAGCATGTCAAAATAACATCTGCCAGTGAAAGGCACACCCCCAGACACTCTAGGCAAAGTGTTCCTATAACTGCCAAAACCTGACACAAATAGGTATCTGCTCAAAGAGAAAGATCCAAATATGAGACTCAGCTCATAAGCATCCTGTGAACCAAGAGTACATCAATGCATATCCATAAAGATCGGAGTATGATCCCAAAGTCTCAATGTGTATGTAGCTGCTCAAGACATAAACTGCTTCAAATACATGTAAGTGCTCCAATAGCATGCAACTGTCAAAGGTCAAGAAAGCATGTAAAATGCTCCCACTGGCACAAAAGGCGTACAAAGCGAGCTCAGAAGCTCAAATAACCCAAGAGAAAGCACCAGTGATAAGTGACCCTGTCAATGCATCAAGCGCATCCGAGAGAGCATGACATACATGAAGCACCGGTCGTATTAACCATGAAGCAATACATAAGCCCAAATAAGCTCTCGGTCAACTCAATGACATCCAAATAGCAACCAAGATCAGTGATCAAGTAAGCCGGGAATGCAGTTGAAAGGTGAGAAGGATCGAAGCTTGCACGCGAGCTATGGTGGGAGAGCAAGAGCAAGAAAGAGAGAGACAAGAAATGGGAACTCCAACAGTCACAATGTGTGACCGGGCCTTCCTTTATTCAAACTGTCACTAAACGAATAAAGAATAAAGTGACGTGACGGGCGCCTGCCACCTGCAGTGTGCAGTGGCGGGTACTGTCAGTGTAGTAATACACGGGGCGGCATGGCGGAGGCGCCTTTACCCCCAACATGGAGAAGAGTGAGTGAACCAATTTTGCATGTATGTGGGCCCCAACATCAAGGATATCCTGTATACTGATGTCATTGTTTGTCAAAACATCCTCCCTCTTCATCTTTAGCATATCATACACATCTCTCTTATGTTTCTACTCCACCCTAGGTTCCAACCCCAGTGCCTTCTCCACCAAGGCCTGGTTTAATGGTGTTCCATCGCTCTCCTTGCAGCCTCCTCCTTGGCTACCACCTTCTTGAGGTTGTGGATACTGCAGAATTTTAGCATATTGTAAGCACCGTTTTCTAAGATGATGCCGTACTGCGTCCTCTCCTCCTCGTCCGTGAAAGGGAGTCCGTGAGCACGATCTTTCTGCGACATCTTTCGTTCCTGTTGATGGGACCTGAAATGGGCCGGCACTGGCTATGGCACTAGCCGGACCTCATGCTCATAATAGACAAACACACCCTCACGGCCTCGTGGACCAAGAGTGTCAATCTAATGCTAAAGGACAAACTGCCCTAAAGCCTAATCCATGCATTTATAGTTTTATAGTTTTGTAGTCCAACGTTTCTCTTTCTATAAACTCCACAGAGGGAGAACCCATATACTTTGGCAATGCCACGATAATCACATACATGGGAGGCAACCTCTCGGTCCTTGATGCGCTGCTCAACATATAAAACAAACAAATAAACTCCACTCTTCATTTTGAAAGTTTCCAGGAGATGATAACACGTGTCCTCACCAAATAATCCCTCAAGAAACGAATGTCTATCCTACGGCTTAGGATGCCTTTCCACACTCAACGTGGGTCATTGTCATTGAAAACAGGTGCTTTGCATCCATGCTTTTTATTCCGATACCATGATCTCATGCACATGCAAAGTGAATGATTCTAAAGTGCTTAAACATCATTTTCAAATCAACAACGTGCTTGTGCACAACCAGGCTTTTCTAATGGCTACTCACTAACCCGTTGCGGCGATGAAAGGATAGCACTGAGATAACACTCATGCTACTATCCTCTTAATAAAAATAACACGAATTCTATGTCATGATATGCATCAGAAAATCGGCAACAATCAGCACGCAAATCACACCATTCAAACATCCCAACCCCCTACGTTTAGTTATTGCTTTCGTTGCATAGGTGTAGAGGTTCATTTTGTCATGTTTTGATGTATAAAAAGCGGTATATCACAAACTTTGACAAAGAGATAGGGCAACTGAGGCCAAACCTCATGCTTTGCCACTACCACACATCCACAAACAATCCTTATATTTTTTCTTATTTTTCCAAGACGTATTTCTATTTTTTCCCTTATTTTCCATATTTTCTTGATTTATTTGGCAATAAAATATACTATTTTCTAGTTTTTCTTATTCCAATCATTTCACATACTAACATTCAATTTATCTTCCATATTCCCCCCATGGGAACACTTTTTATCCTCCCGAAACGGAAAAACTACCATTTTGCCACGTAAAAACCGCATTTCGGGTTTACGGGAATTAAATAAAGCATGTAAATCATTGCAAAACCAGAATTTTCTGATACACAACAATTACTCAATAATGCAAACAGCCCACAAACAAATTTTCATCCAATAAGAACATAATTATCATCATAAACTATAAAAAATCCTTCATTTTCTTCATAAAAATGGTCATATCGTGTTTTTACGTAACCTGAGACGCTTTGAATGACTACATAACCAGTAGATAGAGCCTCCATTGCTCTTAATCCAATGCTATACTTCAATCTTCAGCATCTCCATCAATCTCTATCACCATTTCCTTCATTTTCCTTCCCCGGTTCCTTCATTAAGATGGCACACATGCACAACCCATAGAGAAGAGAGAGAGGGAGGAGAGAGAAAGACTAGAATCTGTTCTCTTCATCCACACAGCCATTCCACGTGCGAAGGGCGGCGATATCATCAGCCCATAGGGAGAAGTTGCCCCCCAATGTCGGTTGCATAGCTTCTTCACAGCCTGCATGCTCCATCATGATGGGAGAGGGCGCAAATTTCGGCGCTGAATCATGTCACCATATCCTTCTTCTCTCTCCACGTTTTTTCATGTTGGTTGCATAAAATTTTTAGGGGGGGGGGGGGGTCAAGGCTCCAAAGGACACCCCCCCTTTGGTCCTCTTAATGTCCACCTCTTCGTATCTTGACAAATTTGTGGCCATTTCCTCGTCTGGGCTCCGATTCAAGCTCTGAAAAATCCTGGGCATCCGGCTTGACATCCCGCATTGACTGGAAACTCTTGAAAACCCGTACGGTAGTTGAAAAAATTATAAAAAATCCACAAGTGTTACTCAAGTGCCTTTTAAAAGCTGTCTTTCACTTGGTGCTTAAAATCGTCCTAGCTGCAACCGCCGCCTTCGATGTTAAATATTTTTTCCCAAAATTCTGGATTTTTTGGCAAATTTTAGGCACATCCCGGGCTCAAAACTCCGCTCTCACCTGTCATGAACAATGATTCCCATTAGTGCTTCCAAAACAATTATTTGTTGAAAAGAAAGAAATCATGTTTGTTGAATAAAATATTTAAGCTCCAAAATAAACTTTCCTTTAAGACTTTTCACCCTTTATTTCAAAATTTTTGTGATATTTTTCTTCAATCACAAGTTAGCATGTTTCTTTCGTTTCTGCGTTTGAGTGTAGACTGAGGATTTCCCAGCGGTGTGTTTTTTCTTATGTGTTTATGCATTTGCTTGATTTTGATGGGTTTTGATTGGACACACCTTACCCCCTCCCCTTCCAGATTTGAAAAGAATCCTTCCTACAATTGGAGGTTAGTAGGCCAAGG